>NC_142627.1:17307272-17610303 GCF_059453375.1 Lepisosteus platostomus | reverse complement strand
CAATTTTAACCATCTTCCCTGTCCCTGCTGAAGAAAAGCAGGCCCAAACCATGATGCTGCCACCACCATGTTTGACAGTGGGGATGGTGTGTTGAGGGTGATGAGCTGTGTTGCTTTTACGCCAAACATATCGTTTTGCATTGTGGCCAAAAAGTTCGATTTTGGTTTCATCTGACCAGAGCACCTTCTTCCACATGTTTGGGGTGTCTCCCAGGTGGCTTGTGGCAAACTTTAGACGAGACTTTTTATGGATATCTTTGAGAAATGGCTTTCTTCTTGCCACTCTTCCATAAAGGCCAGATTTGTGCAGTGTAAGACTGATTGTTGTCCTATGGACAGACTCTCCCACCTCAGCTGTAGTTCTCTGCAGTTCATCCAGAGTGATCATGGGCCTCTTGGCTGCATCTCTGATCAGTCTTCTCCTTGTCTGAGCTGAAAGTTTAGAGGGACGGCCAGGTCTTGGTAGATTTGCAGTGGTCTGATACTCCTTCCATTTCAAGATGATCGCTTGCACAGTGCTCCTTGGGATGTTTGAAGCTTGGGAAATCTTTTTGTATCCAAATCCGGCTTTAAACTTCTCCACAACAGTATTACGGACCTGCCTGGTGTGTTCCTTGGTCTTCATGATGCTCTCTGCGCTTTCAACAGAACCTTGAGACTATCACAGAGCAGGTGCATTTATACAGAGACTTGATTACACACAGGTGGATTCTATTTATCACCATCAGTCATTTAGGACAACATTGGATCATTCAGAGATCCTCGCTGAACTTCTGGAGAGAGTTTGCTGCACTGAAAGTAAAGGGGCCGAATAATTTTGCACGCCCCACTTTTCATTTTTTTATTAGTTAAAAAAGTTTCAAAAATCCAATAGATTTCGTTCCACTTCACAATTGTGTCCCACTTGTTGGTGATTCTTCACATAAAATAAAAAATTTATATCTTTATGTTTGAAGCCTGAAATGTGGCAAAAGGTTGAAAAGTTCAAGGGGGCCGAATACTTTCGCAAGGCACTGTAGCTGGAGCAGTAAAGTTTTGGTAAGTTTCATACCTAAAAATTCTGAAAATAATTAAGAATTTTGCTTTAAAGATCTTTCATTCTTTAAAGGTTTCTTTCCTAATCTGTTCTCATCTACACTGTCCACTCCTGTAAATACTGTACATAATCCAGTGCTGGAATCACCAGGAACTCTTTGTGGTAATCAGATTGTTTAACAGGCCTGTAAGTTCTATATAAAGGTTAGGTACATGTAAGTTATGTACTTTATGCTCCTTGGTTGCAAGTGGGTAGATCTGTGTTGGTATTAGAAATAAGTGCTTCCAAAGGTATACAAGTTCTCATCCAGGAGAACCCCTTAATGTTTTTAATGCAAGGTGAGACATACGTCATCAACCACTGAAGATGACACGACTTTCTGAGTGCCAGGGGCTCACTACACAGGTTGGTTGAGAAGCACTGAATTTCTTTACCTGTTCAAGGAAGTGGGGATTTTAGAAACTGAAGTGGAATGTAGCCAGCAGAGCAGGGTCAGTACACAGCTTCCTATGAGCAATGCCATAGGATCTTGTAATGAGTACAAAGTAATGAGGTCCTCAGTCGAATGTCTTATCTATAGACTAACACCTCCTACAGTAGTGCTCTTCTCACCATCCTAGGCATTGGTATAGAATTTCTGCTCCAGCAAGAAGATTGCCACCCCTGATTCACCAGCACACTTTTCCTGTCAGAGGTCTGTCTCCCAAATTCTGACCCATGTGACTTTGCTTAGCTTCTAAAATATGACAAGATACACCTTCAAGGTGGTATAACTATTTGGTAACTTTTAAGTAGTATTATAAGTGTTAGAACTATCAGACATAGAAATGGTACCTGACTTTCTCATACAATGTAGTATGCTCCTCATTTTGAAATTTCAAGCTATTATTGTGACCCACTCACTGCATTGTAATAGATCAGCTAACATTACTATTGAAATGTATTACTCATAGTTCTACACCTAACTATTTTCCCAGCTTCTACCACTGCTTAGTTCTGTCTAAAATTTATTTAGAGACTTTGTTTTGGGTTAAATCGAACCCTGAACCCAATGGCAAGTGCTCGATGACAGCTTTCCTTTGAAAGAGGTCTGCTCCTCGGTCCTTGTCATTCTGGTTTTAGAATTTGCTCTTCATGAGTGAGTCAGTGTTTGATTTAAGGTGGGCTTAGATCTGAGAAGGAACAGTGGGATTGAATATGCAGACTATACAGTATAAAGCTAAAGGTTTATGAAATAGAAAATTGTGATAATTCAGCATACTGTAAATAGATGTTCATTTAAACACAGGGACATCAGTGGCAAATGCTTTAAAAAATATTTAATGGCTCATAAATTAATCTCCAAGCTCAGAAGTACATGAATTGATATTTTTCTCTCTCCTCTTACCATAGCTTAGTTTTAACATAACATAATATGACAAGCAAGACTGCTTACAGTGTTGCCAGTGAGTCATAGAGACTATTGACATTTGTAATAGAGGATAATAATTGTAATCTGGTTTCAGAAGAAGCCACAGTGGAAAAATCTACAAACCTAAAAATTTCCCACTTCAGAGTTGCTATGAAATAACTAGCAGGAAGATACAGATGTGTACAATCAACCCTAATTCAGTGTTAGAATGTTAAACATATCGAATGACAAAATTGCTGAACCTCTATTTTATACACTGATTATATTTTGTAGACTTTCGTTGTAGAGGAAAATACCCATTATTTCTTTAGCGTCTGTGGTTTGACAGCTTTTAAAATCAGGTGTAAAGAGTTCTCCAGAGAGCCTACTGCAAACATGGAATAAATATCAATGGCATGTCTATGTTTTTGCTTTGTATGCACTATTTATTATCTTAGTACTTACAAATATATATTTTTTTGGTTTAGCATGTGTCACACTTCATTTCCAATAATATCAAGCCTGTCTTATTGTTGTTATATAATTATAATTATAATAATAATAATAATAATAATAATAATTGCTTACACTTATATAGCACTTTTCTGGGCACTCCACTCAAAGCGCTTTACAGGTAATGGGCCACCAATGTGCAGCCCCACCTGGATGATGCGACGGCAGCCATAGTGCGCCAGAACACTCACCACACATTAGCTATCAGTGGGGAGGAGAGCCGAGTAATGAAGCCATTCATAGATGGGGATTATTAGGAGGCCATGATTGGTAAGGGCCAATGGGAAATTTGGCCAGGACGCCGGGGTTATACCCCTACTCTTTTCAAGAAATGCCCTGGGATTTTTAATGACAACAGAGAGTCAGGACCTCAGTTTTATGTCTCATCCGAAGGACGGCGCCTGTTTACAGTATAGTGTCCCCGTCACTATGCTGGGGCATTAGGACCAACATGGACCGCAGGGTGAGCACCCCCTGCTGGCCCCACTAACACCTCTTCCAGCAGTAACCTTAGTTTTTCCTCCGAGGTCTCTCATCCAGGTACTGACCAGGCTCACACCTCCTTAGCTTCAGTGGGTTGCCAGTTGTGAGTTGCAGGGTGATATGGCTGCTGGCCATTAAGAAATTAAGAAATTAAGAAATTAACCTATTTCTTAATTTACTTTTTGAATTTACAGTCATCTTTTGGCTTTTTTGTTGCTTTTTTCTACAAGCACACAAAAGGTCAGATTTTGGACTAGAGAGTCTGACATGAGTGACTTTAAAGGAAGGAACGGCAGGCAGTAAAAAGTTGATTCGTCTTTGAAATGTCACAGACGTGCGCCCTCTTGTGGTGTAAAAAAAACGTCATGCTGAAACGTCAACAGCGATTAAATTAACACATGCCTTAAGATACATCAATGAATCCATCCAATTCAGGGTCGTGTTTAGAAACAATTTAGAAATTCAGAAACAATTATTTATATTTTAGAAATATACTACAAAATATAATAAAACAAATATAATATAACAAAACAAAACTGCTGAATCAAAAGAGTAATTAGTGTCTGTATCTGCTTCATTTTCTAATGACCATGTAGCGTCTGCTGCATCTCTAACTGCTCAGGCTTCTTACATGCTTATTTTGTAGTTTTCTGTTCTTAGAACTTTTTTCCCCACCTACTGTAAAGTGCTTCAAGATGCTACTCCTAAAGGCAGTGTATGAAATTCAACTCAATCAAAATAAATTTAAAAAACAGATTTTAGGATCATGCATTGATTTCCTAACCACTTCATCCAACTCAGGGCTGTGGGGGAGATGGAACCTACTGTATCTTGGCAAGCAGCAGGCGCAAGTGGAATGGTTGCCGAGAAAGGCTCCATGGAAAGAGTATTTTGAGACCATATGCGAGGCTGCAAATCCAGGAAGGAATAGGGAACGGAGTTGAGGGAAGACACACAAGGTTTATTGGTGCTCACGGTGATGATAGGGGAGTCCATGCAGATGTGAAGGGTAGGTATCCATTGCAACAAATCCAGGGAGCAGTCCACATGTCCATTATCGAGAAATCCACCCGGAGACGAAACGGGAAAAGACCAACTAAAAGACAAGAACCAGGAATACGGGGCTCCGTCCCAGGCCCCGGGCTCAGAAGGTCAGGGTGACTACGACTGGCCTATGCCCTCGGACTTCCCCATGAAGCCTGGTGGTAGGCGGCCCACGAGACAACCATTCTCCAAAGTTGAGGCCCAAAGGCTGGGGGAAAGAAAACTAAAATAAGGGACTTGACTAGACACTTCAGGAAGTAAAAATTAAAAGGACTATCTAGAGAGGATTAGAGCGCCCCCGGGAGGAGGGGATGTCGATCGTGACAGGAGGAACTTATTGCCCCTTCTGCAACCAGTTAAAATCTCTTCAATTTGTAGCGGTATATTTGTTTTCATAGGATGGCCAACTCGATCATATCAGTTTAAAACTATGCAGGTCACTGTCGGGGTCATAGTTAAAAGTGTTTAACTCTGATTTGCTTCAAATGTCCTCTTGTCTCATTCCCTCACCCTACTGATTATGCCTCTCTGTAAACAGAAATGCAGTATACCATTAAGGATATAAACTAGGGACTGACAGGAGTGGATTCAGTTTCAATCTGAGACTAACTGTTCCACAGTTTTCGGTTATAGAATAGGTACATTTCTTGATATTCTTTAAATATTTATGTAAATTCCAGAAGAAGAAGAATCCTAATCCCTCACAGATCATTTGTTAGTAAAACAGTCAGTTTATACTGACACACAAAGTAAGGATATAAACTCGACAGGAGTAAGAGAAGTAATCCCTTCTAATTCTGATAAATAAATTATAACAAGTGGAGCAAGTTGTTTTAAATGAGTTTAATCTAAAGAATTATTGTGATTTTGGGCTTCCAAACATTTCAGAATGATTTCCAGATTAGGTCAATTTGATATAGATATGGTCCATGATACATTGTCTCTGTTCAATAATGTAATGATCATTTCAGATTCACTGGAACTAAAAGACTAATATTCCCAATGGAAACCTATCCAAAGCCTGTGTGGCCTTTACACAGAAACACATCTGGAAACTGTCTTCTCTTGGGTTTCGACTTTGGCTTGATTTCTCTGTTTTATTCCAAATAACATTGAGTTGATTTATTGACAGGTGAATTGACGAATCCAGCAGAAACCAGTCTTAACTAACCACTCTGCAAATATAAATGTTTATTCTAGCATTTAATATGTTTCTGCTATGTTATTATTGCTGGTGTATTTTTTTCTCATTTCTCTTAAAAAGGTAATAAATATCCTGTTGTTCCTACTTGTGATCCCTAGATGGCAACATTTCTATCAGTCCTGAAAATAGTCAAGCTCTGCATTCTGGTACACTGAAAAGACTGTATGTTATATGTTCTGCATCCTACTGGTGTGTTTCTGAAATGGTTTCAAAGTTCACTGAATGGCACTGGTATGTTAAGCCAAAGCTCTTAACATTTCTGAAGCAGACACCAAGAATTTTACGTTAAAAGAAGCCTAAAACAATCCTTATGTTTGTTTTTAATGCCAATTAAACAGCTAAGACACTGATTGAAAGCACTTAATAACCATCTGAATAGTAATGTAATAAAGTCAAGGAACTGGGTTCTCAGCTCATGATCAGATTAATTTAATGAGGGATGAGAACACAAGACTGAGGCATCACTAGTTCTGTAAGTTGTCCTAACGCTCTGTATTTGTCTGCTGAGAGAGTCATTCATGTCTGCAGGTTGTGGAGCTTTCAGTAACCCTTTTGGTGATTCTTTTATGTTTTGGTTGTGTAAGATGTAGCCAAAGCATCACTATCACTGTGCTTGCAAAGTACCTAAAAGTTCAAATCAAGCATCCTGTACATAAACGAGACTGAAGCATGTAAAAACTCTTTCCAGTTATCTTGTAACACAGCAGAAACTTTTAACGCAGCTTGAACTTTAAATTAAGAACAATCAGACTTATCCAGTGGATGAACTGAACTGTTACACACAACCTCTTCCCATAAATGCTGGTGCTGTTTCCATAGGATTTAATTAAGCTACAAAAATCTTGATATAACATGCTGTTTTTTGTCAAATACCTTCAGTGAAGTGAACCCTGATCATTATTTACAGAGCTCTAGAAATTGTGGGTTATTTTATTATGTATTATTAAAGATTCCAACTGAAATCTATCACCATGAACAGGCCATATTAAGAAGCAGTGATGGCCCTAAACTAATATTAAATAGTATGATACATCCTTATACACTATAGTTTAACATTGATGTATTAATACTGTAGGGATAGTCAACCTACAATTACAAAAAACCCCTACCAGTGTAAAAACAATACTGTGCCCAGAGTATTACAGAGTTAAATAAGTGGAACAGAAACCAGTCAAAAGAATGAATTACTGCAGATGCAGACACTTTGTTAATAACATGCAATTGGTCTGTCTTAGTGTTTCAGGGGAACTGAGGTTTGCTTTGAGGCACTGTGTTAAATAGAGGACACTGCCTGTCTATCAGGAAAACTGCTGGAGCCGTAGACAGGCCGCTCAGGCCTAGGCTGAAAAAGAGCATTTGTTAAAACTGTGGATAAAAATAGAAATGAGCAGAAATAAGAAGGGAGAGAAGGTCCTTCTTTAGTATGAATATGGCTTTTGTGAAGGCAATGGCCAGGCAGCTAGAACAAGGCTATTGGTGTCTTGATTCCTGCAGGCCAAGGACTGGAACATTGTCCCTCCTGTAACTGAGCCTGAGATGGACTTTAAAAAAAAAGAAACCCTTAAATGGGCTAACTCTTCTGTCTGGAGACAAAATGAAACATGCCCGATAACAGCATGTGCCCCTACTGTTCAATTCAATGATTCCTCACTGAGAACTATAGTATAGATCAGTACACAATTTTAAGTGCACACAAAATCCAGTTTCTGTTACCCTCTCTTCACCGGAGGGTTTGCATTCATATTCCTTTGAATTCAGAAGGAAGAGTTCTGGACTAGGTGTGAAGACTTCCTCATCTTTTCGTATTCTTCCTCATATTCATCCTTAAAGATGCAGAAGCCTTCCAGTTGTTGAAGATTTTCTTCAGATTAACATTTTGTCTTGTTAAATGTTAAAGTTCTGATGTTTGAAGAATGAAAGTGTACCTCAGATCTTTTCTTATTGAGCATGTTTACTTTTGCTACTCTGAATATGAAATGAGAATTGGGATCATGACAAACTATAGATCACCTAAATTGCCTTAAGAATCGTTAAAATATGAAAACTTGTAAATGATGATGATCAAATGATGTCATTCATATTGATTCTTATTTGTATAGGACATTGTTTAAAAATTAAACTAGAATGTCACAAAGCACAAAAAGACTGTACAAGATTTCTGAGGGAAATTAAATATTAAAAGCATTAGTAGTGGGATTGATACATATTTTATCCCACACTTCTCAAGTCAATGGCCACATTACATCTTGGTCAAACAGAAAATATTTCAGCACCAGTTGGATTTGCGAAGACAATATGAACAATGAGAGTCATTGTAAAGAGGCACACATGACTTGAGGCTGGGTATCTAATAAATCCAAAGTTCTTCTTTTCCTGCTTATTATTTCTGTAAACCAGGTTCTAGGAATATGTTGAAAACCCTTGCACAGACTCTTAACTATTTCTGGTGCAATGTACTTAACATTTTGTGATCATCTGCATGCTGAAAGTTTAGTATTTGGATCCAAAATTACAGTGACCAGGCCTGGAAGAGATTTTCAGAGTCTCAGCCATTGTTTTGTTTTGGTCATTGATCTCAGGGCACTGAAACAGGGATCCTTTGTAATGTCTTGTTACTTACAGTGGCTTTGCATTGGACAGTTACAACAATTATTTATTGTAATGTGCTGGAACTAGATCTATACAGTAAAATACAATGGACAATAAGAAATTACATCATGGAGATTTTCATAAACCTTTTTATGCCTTCTATGCCCACTTAAAAAAAAAACATATGACAAGATTTTTCAATTACATTGTTATTGCAAATTCATAACATTCAACATTTTGATATACAGTATAAAACAGTTCTTGTTGCCTTTTATAATCTTTCTGACAAACATTAATTCAGCTTCTGTGGTAGTTGGGAATGTGTCCCTAGGGTGACCTAACTGACCAGAATGAAAACACCAATAAACTGGATTCCTTCCTGGCTAATCTGTTATTTGATTTGAATCTGAATTTTGAATTTGAAGGGAAAAGCCATGTTCCAGCAAAAAATCATTTCACTTTATTCCACTTTTGTGACTATTTATTTCACTTTATTTTATAGGCCATTCTTTCATTACCAAAACAAATTGTAATATTTGACATTCATAACATAAATAGACTTTAATTTTCCATCTAAAAGTTTCAACAAAACAGCATGTTTGCAGCATTAAATTTCAGAGGTGGTTCCCACTCTCCAAACCCTGGAGAGTATTCTCAAAAATTCACTGCACAACACAGTGCCTGTAACTGGAGATTCCACTGTACTGACATACTGGGTCTGTGTCTAATCTTCTCATTCAATAAAATTCCAGCTTTCATTCGCCACCCACTGAATTAGGAGTTGTGGAATCAAAATAAATGTACTGCAGTTCCAAATAACAATACTCTATTTATGTACATGTGAAATAAAGTATTGTGTGAATA
The DNA here is from genome assembly GCF_059453375.1 of Lepisosteus platostomus. Lineage (NCBI taxonomy): Eukaryota > Metazoa > Chordata > Actinopteri > Semionotiformes > Lepisosteidae > Lepisosteus > Lepisosteus platostomus. The sequence goes on along the minus strand of NC_142627.1, from coordinate 17,601,180 downwards.
GATGCTTATGTACAGTATGTATAGATTATTTTATGTGGTGGTTTGAATCATCTAGATGCAATGAAAGATTGAGTGGACTACTATACTAATGGAAGCAGTAGAAACTATTCCTAAAGGTAATTAAAGGAAGGATATAAAATGGAAAAAACAAACAAACTGATGGATACAAATCAGTGATTACACACTAAGGATTTTGTTCTGATCATGTTCCTGGTAAGCTTGAGGAGAACATATATGAATGGATAGAGCTGGCATGGTAGAGCAGCGCCTTTGAGCTCCACTTGTCAGAGTAATCATCTCTGTGCTCCTGCAGGGCCTGATCCTGTGTCCAGTGGCAGTATCAGGGGACTGTTATTCTTGGCTCTGATTGGCTTTCGCCTTGGCAGAAGATGTCATGAGGTCCCACCTCTCCCGTGCCATTGTGTGCTGCCTGCGATTGTCTCACTCTGCCTCTGACCTACTTCTTGTCTTGTGGCAGGCCCGACTAGCAACAGGACATCTCTGAGGCCCAGATTTATTGCCCAATTTGTTAGCTGTTGACTGAAGAGCAGCGTGTTTAATGCAGTGATCAGCTCCTAAAATTAGAACCAGAGTGGAGGAGTGGAGAAAATGAGCTGCAATTGGAAAGGTACTATGTACTGCAATAAAAATGGTAAAACCCTCAGAGATGTCCTTCACAGCTCCTTGGATGTCATATTAGAGATTATTAAAGACTGGACCTGCTTTTGCAGGGCCTTATGGAATATTATCAGCCCACTCTTTTGTAGCCGAACGAAACTCTAATTATGTCATCTTGTACCTGTCACTTCCATTCAACAGAATGTGAACTACCTTTCACTTTTTACTTTACTGTTACACAATGTAGATGTTTTATACAGCATTACCTTCAGCATTTGATCCCACCAACATTTTGCACTAAGTGAATAAAAATGACAGCATGCACAGCCCATTTGGACTAGCATAGCATCTGGAAGCTTTAGATAGCTTTCCAAATACAATCTTAGGCTTGATGAGTGGCTAGTGTTTGAAGATAAGCAGGAGAACCGCCAACATATCATGCCAATTATAACAACCTCATCTAGTCTGACAACCTACCATTTATCCACATTGATCAATGACTGAAGATGCTGACAACAGCAAAGTAAGGTATGTCTAAACCACTGCCCATTGTGTGGAAGAGGTAATCTGTATTAAGTGTCAAGTATATTAATAAAATGAAAACAGTGCCATTGTGTCTGAGGGCTGTCTAACTGTCATTTGTCCTGATGTAGTTTGGATCGCTTGTAGGATCCCATGCATTACAAAGATGTTAAGCCATTGTACATTTCATCCAGAGTTGATTTTGCTTCACTTCTTAGAAGTGCAGTTCTCCATACCTATAATTATTGTACCGCTTTTTAAGGTCACCATCTACTCTTGCCTCCTGAGCTGTCCATCTGTTAGAATATGATGGATTTCACATGATAGATTCTAAAAAACATCACATGCCAAAGAGCATGGATATATTAGTAAGGTGTTGTGTCTCAATCTATTTTGCAATATGTGAAGAACATTGGGATTTTTTAACTTAATATGCCCAGCAGAATAAATGCATAGCTTCCACAATTTGGTATAGAGATCTGAAGTGTTCCACATGTGGAAACTGTATCTAGACAGAATATAATTTAAGTGAATAATAATTGACTATGCTGATTTCAGTTGTGATCTCAAAACTATCAAAAATGTATTCAAAATTATGAAAGTCACTTGTTTCTTAAGGTATATGTAGCAAATTCTAAGCACGTGGAAGCACTTGGTGGACATACTGTACAAAGTGACTTTTAATGCAAAAGGAAAAAAACAGTAAGCTTCAGTTTCCAAACGTGAATCTAAACAATATTACTTTTTTGTGTATAAACTGAATTGTCTGTGTTAACAATAAAGTATATTTAGCATACAGAAAACTATTCTAAGAATCCAAATTAATATTATTAGAATTATCCCATCTCATAATTGAGGTTTGCCAAATAGCAGGTGCACCTATAATTACAAAACTAGGAGGCGGCCAAATGAGCACATATTTCTGGACGGAGTCATGAGTTTCAGTCACATTGCCATGAGTAATCGAGCTGTTTGCAAAAATATAATTAATTCTGTACTCTTAGCTTGTACACCATGCCTAAGAGCAGTACAGCTTTTGCAGTCTTTCTGAATCAATGATCCTTAAATCCAAATTTAAAATACCACTTACATGTACAGTACGTGAGAAAATATAATCATTACCTATGTATACCTATTTTATATAGAATGATAACTACAAATTACTCAGTTGCTGGATTGGACACCTGACAAAGGCTATAAGTTATAAGGTTTTTTTTTATACTTTTCAGCATGGAATTAACAAGTAACGCTTTACTTGTTTCTTTGCAACTGAAAGGACTCGGCATCAGTGCATTACTACCCCTCGTCTTTAAATTGCAAGTTGAGATGAAAGTGCAAATGTGCCAATAAATAATATTATGCTACTTTTCTTGTAATCAATTATAACACCTACTTTACTAATATGGTGCTTTACTCTTCTTACAACAAAGACAACCTAATGCTCCAAAAGCAGAGGAGGTCATTACAAGTCGATACTATGTTCTGTACACCATCGCAATGCTCTTTAGGTCACATTGGGCATCTCTGTAAAATTCTTCCCAGATTGTTCACTGTGAAACTAGACAGCTTCCAAGTCGCTTTAATGATACGCGCTTCGCAAGTCAGAACTATCATATATTCCATTTAGCAACAATATTACCAAACAAACATGCTGTTACTGCTACATTGTTTCCTGCGTGTGTAAGAAGTAACCATAGCTGTACTAAGTGAACACAGCAACACAAAGAGCCGCCCAGCCATGAGCAGCATATTACAGCACAGTGATACTCTGTCTTCCCTATAGACTCGCTGTCTCATCCACCAATTTTTTTTTTTGTAATCTTCACGTTACACGGCACTTTTTAACTCCCCCATTTTCGCTTTTCCACGTTTCCAAGTGGCTGCCAACAGGCCGCTCCGTCCGGCAATTGGTTCCCTGCCGTGCTCGTTATGGGGTGACGCAGGCTGCGGTCCTTCCCTATCCGTCCCCCTCATCGGAAGCGGAGGCCCCGGCCCCGAACTGCATTGGAGCTTCGCGTTGCCATTCAATCCCCGCCTGCGCCTCGGCTGGCAGCCCCCCTCAATTATTTTCTCTGCTGCTCTTGGCGACCATCATACTGGCTGTCAGGAAGAGGCAAGAGGGAGAAAGGGAAGCGGTTACCGAGAAGGGGAGGAGGGAGGGGGGGTACGGCAGAAAGATTTTTTTTCCCCCCATATTTTTTATTTTTATATTCACACGTTTATGGAGCTAGAGGAATGCGATGTGATAGCTGGTCCCACCGCGTGTTACCCTCTGAACCGCACCGCCAGAGGGATATGAGCTCTGGTTCTTTTGCTTGCTGTTTTTTGCAGACAAAAGAGAGCAGCTGAAAAAAGGTAGGTTGAAGAAAAAATCCCTATTTTGAAAGCTTTTGGAAGTGTTGAGTTGGGGGTGTAGTTGACACTTCTCATTCCTCGTAATAAAAGGCTGGTTAAGGGGGTATAAATGAATACATCGACGGCATATATTACAATAACTACAATTGTAATTTCTGTATGCATTCAAGGTTTTTTTTTGCCCGAAAGCGTGTTAAGAGATTCCTGCGCTGCAGAATGTGATTGGCAAAGAGACTCCTCATAGATTTCGTACTCGAATAAAAAAAAAATAGGCCGCTAATTTTAATTTGCCATTTGGGTATGATGTTGGCAGCCCCTGTCTGTGATTACTGATTGTTTCTGCAGACTATACTGTACAAGCTACAAACGTAGATTCTAATGGCAAATACGAAGTTTCTTTTCAAAAGATTAGGTAAGCTTCATCTGTTGGTATCTGCTTTTCACAGACGATCACTGACACACAGTAGCGCATAGCTGTGTTAAATTTCATCAGCTGGTATTTATGACGATTAAGTACAAATTCGTGAATTCCATCCATGTTCAGTGGTATTCACTAGCTTCTGATTATCTGTACTGCACATGGCATAACTTGTTCATGATACTTGTAATAAACGAGAATAAAAACCTGACCTCCATCTCCCCCAGATAAGATGGTATTAAACAGGGTTGTTTAATTTTGCTTTTACAAGTAAAAAATACTCTCGGATAATCAAGTGTAAACTTGTTAAGATTACAGGCCGGCATACATGTGTGACGTCGACTCTGTTACGCTATTTAAGAAATACAGGCTTTAATTTCTGAATGTCAAGGAGCACAAATGTTCAGTATGCAGGGTGACTGTTGCACTACTGTTCTGGGAACGCATTGTAATAGTCTTGAGGTGTGACAGATGGCAGCTGATGTCTTCTTTTCTTCTTTTAGCATCTCCCTTATGAGGTAATTGAGTTCTAAATGTGGTTAAAGCCTTCTCATAGTATTAACATTGGAAGTTCCACCAGGATCTGCTAAAGTAGCAGCAACTTTAAATCGAGAATTGGATCTCTGTGGCTCCCAGCCATTCTTGCATAATTACCAAAAGTGAGCCACCATAGTTAATCTACTGTTATCTGGACTGAGCAAAAAATTATTTTAGTTTCTAGCCTCCCTTTGCAGTGAGTAGTAACAACTTCAGAGACCTTCAGATAGTGGGGATATGTGTTACCGGAGGTTTCATTCACTATATGAAATTGGATTCGGTTAATTTAATTGTAAAGATATTCTGTAATTCTGATGTTGCAGTACACTTCTGTAATTGCTACCAAATGGGATTTGTAAAGAGGGACTTTAGTGACTGAGAGTTGTCTGGCTAGAAATAAGGCCATAGCAAGTTAAAAGGTAAAGGCATCTTTCAAGTGTCAAGAAGATCACCAGTTTGTTTTTCAGATTACAGGGGTTCGATTCCTCTGAAGCTGTAAGATTTGAGTTAAGTTTATGAACATTTTAATAGCATTAGAAATCAACCATCTTTGTGTACGTTTGTGTTAAATATCCAGTGCATTAGAGATGCCACCTGTACACTCTTTTTGGGTCAAAATAGAGTAGAAAAACAATAAATTAACTATTTGAAGTACAAATTATTTGCACCAAAAGATAACATAATAAGTGTGTCAGAATTGTAAGGTTATGGATAGGTCATAAATGAAAATGAATGCAATAAGAATTTTCAATTGTATTATTCCATCTATATTCACAGTAAAACTCTTCCATGGCCACAGTTTTGGCTAGAGGTAAAGAGGTTTCTCTTGGACAAAATCAGCATAATTATAGCAACCCATTCTGTTTTGCAATGCACAGTCTGTTCCTTCGGTGCCTTTTAATCAAGTTGTAACAGTGCATAATGAGAATTGTATTAAAAGGCACTTCCTTATTTTTTTGTCGATCTTTTTTTAAAGTATTTTTTTAACGTCAGGCATCTAGTTGACCAGTATAATGTTATTTTTGGGACTTCTTGTTAAACCATTGTCAGTTACAATTGAAAATATAAAGATTTAAAAACGTCCTTAATCTTAAATATGTTTTCTGTGTTCATTTTGCAAACTCACTTTCTGTCAGTAATTTCTGTGGAATCACAAAGCTGCTGTAAAGTCCGGCACATCACTAATGTTTTGAAGTGCCGTGACTATAACCACTCATAATGTGTCGTTTTTAATGTTTAGGACAATAAAGTTGGCATTATAATTCCCTGAGATTTTGTCCTACAGAATTCCGTCATTTCTGAGGTCACATCGGAGTCAAGGTTAGCTGTCGTACTGAGTACTAGCTGTGCTTTTCCACACTGACCTGTCCAGACTACAGGATGGATGTTAAGTGTTGTTCCCTCACTGGAACAACTTTGGGTACTGGGTTCGATTCTCGTCTAGGGGTGCCTTCTGTTTCAAGTTTGCACAATAGGTTTTGCGAGGTGGGTGTTTTGCTGGGTGACCTCCCATAGTCCCAAAAACATGCTGTCTAGGTTGATTTGCATCTCTAAGGTCTCCTTGTAATGTGTGTAAGTGCATAATTACGTGTGTGTCTGCCTTGTGGCCATTGTCTGCTGGATTAGACTCCTACTCACTGCATCCCTGTGTTGGACTAAGTGGTTATTGAAAATGGATGAATGGGAGAATACTGGAGATATTTGATAACTCAACTGGGATTTTTATTTGTATTATTATTTTATTATTATTATTAGAGTCTAATGTTATAGTTGGAAAGAGAGTTAGAAATCGTATACTCCGTCTCAATCTTCAAAGGATTCAATGGAGTTTGAATTACATTTCCTTAACCAAAAAAAGTTAAACCTCACAAAGTCTTGGAATATGTTTTTGGGGGGAAGGGGTGAAGACTTCACAAAGAAGATTTCTTGCTCAATCTCCTGTTTATCTTAACTGTGAAAAGTCATTGGCTACAACCACAGCTCTTTAAAAGCAGTTAGACTTACAATTTATTTGCAGTTGTTTCACGGGCATGAACATTTTTTTTCTTCAATAGATTAGTGTGGTGTTTCATATATAGACTGCTATCTCTGAAACATATGTATTGTAGGATTGTAAAGGGTATTTCAACCCCCAGATAGTTATTATAATTGGAAAGGAGGGCAGCTTCAATTCCCAGGGGCACATATGCCCATGACATGACGCACTGCGGTAGTTCCATCTCTTCTTTTAAATAATTAGAATGCTTAAGGCTAGAATTAAAATGGTGAATTTGCATATTTTAAGTTGGTCACAGTGTTGTGCTGCCACAAATTAAAAGCGAGTAATTTTGAGTAGGAACTTATAGTGAATATTTTTCTGGATTGTAGAAATGTTTTATTGTCTCTCTCAGGAAGATATATCAGGGTTCTGGGTGTCCCGGGAATCTCACTGAACAGCCTTTAACCCAAGTTTTCTCCTAACTTTCTTTGAATGCTAATCGTGCTTTTTTATACTCAGCATCAGAAGAAACCTAGCACTTTGCTTATTATGGTTGTATGTTGTTTTTTTAAAATGCACACAGAGTTTGGACATTGATTAAATTTTTTTGGTGCCATTTTGACTAATCAGAATGACCATTTGATCATTCATGACTGATTGTGTTATACTTGAGGGCCTTTGATTGTTGTTTGTTGTCACCTCATTAGTGAAACTGTTGATTGGACACAAGTGATGAGGTGATGAGGTCTTTTATTTCAAAATAAGTCAGAATGCAGAACTTTATGCGGTCTCTCCTCAACTTCGTTATATTTGTTTCAGATTACAGCTATTAATATATGATCAATGTACGATGAACATAGTGGGTTAATACCAATTCTAAATCCTATTAAACTTTTTAAGAGCCACAATTTTTACTGCTGTGGAAATTAATAATAGACCTTCCACTCCCCTACAAATAAACTCTGTAAAGATATTTAAAATTGATTTAAAACTTTAGGTTTCCTCCTTGTGAGATGACATTTTTCTTCTACTTCAACCTAATTTTGCTGCACTGTCCACACAAGGAAAAATGTGCAAAGAGATATTTGATAAAAATGTATTCTGCACAGTTTCCGCCTGAGCTGCACAAAGTAAAGGAAGTGTAGGCATTACGTAATTTAGAAACTGCATACAGCACCACGTACTATGGTCACTGAATTATCAGAGAAAAGTGTAAGGCACATAGTTACAGTATGCACAGGGCATTTGATTCCTTTAAGGTGGAATCTCTGTGGTACCAAGTGCTGAATACCAATCAGGCTATCAACCAGTGTGAAAAGCAATGGTCTAATGGAAGAGCTGGCTGTGTGAGATGGGTCCTGAGTGCAGGAGTTTGTTGGTGTAAACTGCAAACTAGTAATCAGCACAATTGGCTGTGTGACTCAAGTAAGGAGGCTCAGGTGATGTTTTGGGGCCTTTCTACACCCAACCAGGGCTTTTTTGCTTTTGTGCCTCTTTGTATTTTTATTACACTCCTTGGAAGATTGTTTATGTGCCTTAAAAGCTGGAGAGGCGTTGATGGCAAAGCATGAATGTGGAAATAATGAGAAATAATGGCTGTCCAAAACAAGCATGTGCACTGACCCTCACAGGTAAGGCTTGTGTGCCACATGGCGGCTTTATCTGATCCTGGCCAGAATGAGAAACACCAAAGAGGACAAGGCAGAACTCAAAGAAGGGGAGGGGGACTTCACATGGCTACTCTGAGGCTATACAGTCTTTTCAGCCCAGACAGGTCTTGAACCCAAGGGTAGTTCAGGTGGGATCTGGTGGTCTGATAAAGTCAGAGGACTGTGATGCGCAAGCTTGTCCTGAAGGACTCCTAGCTTCTTGGACTGTGCTGCAGTTCATCATATTCTGATGGATCTGTAAGTGATTAGTGAGAAGCAAGACCAAGAGGAACAAAATTAATAAGGCTACACTGCTGTTCTGAAGTTCTGCATTACAGTATATCCTTCCTACAAGAGGAACATGCTGTGGTTATATTGATAGATCTGTAAGTTTGCCTGACCATGGTTTTCAGTGACAATTACAGATCTCTTTATTGTTCTTCTGGGTTTGTTTTTTGTTTAATTATTTACTTCACTGTATTTTTTAGCATGCAAAATTCAGTTTTGTTTAGTAGACCATTCCTTGACCTTTACCAAATCTTTCCTGGATGATGCCTGTTCTTCTGTCTGTGTGAGGTAATTCTCTGGTTTATGTTAGTTTATTGTAAAAGAGCTTAATGGGAAACAGCGATGAGCAGATTTCTTTCTGTAGTGTCTTATGGTTATTAAGAAGGCAATTGGGAAATTTCTTTAAATCAAGCTTCTCCCTAACCCAACATTCCTGTTCATCAGGAATTGCAATACTAATTGTTCTTCACTTTTGTTCATAGTAGGTCTGTTGGTTTTGTGCTTTGGTAAGACCAAATTTGCAGCTCAAGTAGTGGCAAAAGAAAACAAAAACTTAGGCATGACAGCCAACACCTAAAAATGCATGGAATTAGGCAACCCTCATGGAAAAATCTCCTCCCAAGATTTTCATCCTGATGCTAAGATACAGTATAAACACATCTTTCGTAAACTGAAACCACTGGGTTACTGCAAGTGGATCAGCATCGCAGAACCACAGCAGAAACAAAAATGCTTTTTCCATACCTTTTGTTGGCCAGAAAACTCCCATTATCCACTGACAGGTGCATTGTTGGCTTAGTCTTGTATCAGCATTTTGTCCTCTTCAAGGGCTCATGCATTGGTTTGCACAGTATGTACTGTATGAACACCATGGACTTTTAAAACCAACAGCTGTACTGTAAATCAAGCATCTGTTAAGGCCACAGTCGTAAACCTTTTTTACTTTGGAGTTACTCTTAATTTTTTGAAACCCAGGAATTTCTCTCAAGCACTATTGCTGGATCCTGAAACAGGATTGTAGTTCTATTTTTTTTTTATTTGGTTTTGGTGTAAGCTTTAGATTAGGTAATGTGTGGATAGCAGAGGGAATACTGTCAAAGCTTTTAAATGTGCAGCACAGTAGTCAGTTCCCTTGACATTAACAAAAGACCTGCAAAGGCTGGATCAGTGTTGGATTAGACCATCAACTGTCAAGCAAAGCAACAGCAAGGATGACAGTCCTAGTCCCATGTTCTTTTTCTCTGATGTTTTTGTACTTTCAGATCAATGGAGGCTTGAAATGATCTGATAGGAGAGAGACTTTCTGTATATCACTCTGAATTGTAGTTGCAATGTGAAGTTCAGGTATCTTAAATACGTAACCTTACTGCTGTGTGTCTGTATCTTCAAATGTATTTTTTTTTACTGAGTAGAACAGATCAGTGCCCAAGCTGTGAGGAAATGCCTTGGGTTAGACTTGGAGTTATTGCTGCCCAGGTGAACTGCGGCAGCAGATGAGTTGTTTCTGCACTTAATTAGCAGATGGTACTCTTTAATTGTGCTATTGCCGTTTCCAAAGATTGGACTAATGTGCTTACAATCTCTAGTGAGACAGTGACAGAAAAGTGAATGGTTGTCATTTGCACTTGTATCTAAAGGAAAGAGCAGGGTTTCTAAGTGTATTCAATTTTGTTCTGAGTGATATGAACAGTTAAGTTTTTTCCCTTGCTGGTTTAGTAATATGCTTCTGCCCACAGCAAATTCTTACTTTGTTGAATGTTTTTTGAGAAGTTAAATTGCCTTAAACACAAACACAAGGGAGTTTGACTCAGACTACCAAAGCCATGTTACTAAAACTAAGGTAGAGTGGAGTGATGCTCTCAAGATGTTGTTTACAGAAGCCACAGGGACATTAGTCAGTTGAATTACTGGGCATACTAAATACTTCTGTCTTCTACAAAGCTCAGAGGAAATAATTTCACACTGATAAAAATACTGAATATTCTGGTCAGAAAAGTACATGATTTTAGTGTATTTGGGAGTTTCAGTATGCCAGTAGCAAGTGTGTCACCTTTCAATAAGAGCCATCCTTTTTTTATTCTTTTGTGTTTTTGTGACCTCTCTGACACCTCAGAGTACTTTGAAACCAGGGTCAAAAGGCAAGGGAACGTGAAAAGGCAGAGAGCACACCTTCTCTTACTGTTCCTGTCTAGTTCCCTACATTGTGGAAACTAGGCTTAGCAGAACTCCTGCACACCTTTCAGCTGTCAGATCAAACTTGGGCTGCTTTTGAAGAAAATAGGGGTGCACAACTTTTGAGTCACAAATTCTGAAGAGTCTGGGTTCAGCCACACATATGTACAGTATGCGGCTTTTTATGTTTTCCCATTAATGGGTTAAAGAAATGAGCGTTTCAAGTCTAAAGTAGTTTAGTATTTCAACTTAGCCAACTGTGCAGCTCAGTTGGAAGGTTTTCTGAGGAATCCATTTTTTTAAAGCCGTCACCCGCCTGAACGTTTGCTTTTTTGCCACTTCTTTCCATTCTCGGTCCGTCTTGGGATTTCTATTCGCTCCGTTATCGCGCTGTCCAGTAAGAGGAACAATGAGTCAAACGGATGCTGCTGTCTAGGGAGCAAGGCAGGGAGCGAGGGGCTGGCAGCACTTTCCCTGGCTCTCGAACTTCCACAGTGCAGGGCCTCAGCTGGGGGAAATGCCAGGATCGTGCGAGGCCACTTCCTCAACTGCTAGGAAGCAAGCCACCCCTGGAGAGAGTAATTATAGCCCTCAGGCCCAAAGAACAATAGATTTTGTTTTCAGTGTTGATAGCGTAATGCACAGGGGTAGGGAGTATCGAAAAGGATTTGTTAAATCCAGGGGTTAGCACAATATGTGTCTCAGGAGGCCGTGGGTAGAGAGTGAGGGGTCTAAAGGCAAACTGGCAGAGTTGTTTTTAGATTTGTGCAGAATTGCCAGAATCCTTTAGGAGTCCAACTTAATCTGCCCCTTGAAATGCCTGATGGAATTTTAAGAATTTCCATTTTTATTTGTAACATTTGTTGGGGTTTTTTTTTATTTGATTTACACATGGTATGGTAATATACTCCTATGCATTGGGGCCGTGCTTGCCATTGGGGTTCCTGCGTGTCGCACTGTGCTGATAAATTGAACACAAGGGAACGCACTGGGTTCTTCTTGACAGTGCCCCTTGTTTGTGTATGTGGCCCATGGGGAAGCTCTGGCAGGATTCCCTGTACACTCCAAGTCTGAATTGCTGCTGTTCATTGGATAGCTCCTGTATCTAAGGAGCCCGAGAGGGGATGCTGCCACTTGGAGACCTAGCTCACAGACGCTGTTCTCCAAGCGTGGGCTGTGCCTCTGCTTCCTTTGGTTGCTAAAGGTCACCCAGCAAAGCCTGAGTCTGGAATGTGGTTTGTTCTGGTAAAGGCTTGCTTCGCTGCTTCCTGATGTGTCGAAACAGAGGCCATTTACGTCCTGTTTGAATCGGTAAGATTGAAGCAGAATCTTGGGCCAGACCAGGCACATGCTGCTGTGAGCTTTTCGCATGGAAAATCCTTTCCTCTGGCTCTTCCTTTTTTTTTCTGTTGTCTGAGTACAGTGGAGTCAGATTGACTTTGACCAGGGGTCCCAAACCCAGTCCTGGAGAGCCACAGTCATGCATGCGTTATACTCTTTAAATCAGCTATACCCATATAGAGCTGGGAAGAGCTCTTAAACTGATCCAGTTAAGCCAGTAATTAATTGAGGAACATCAATGAGACTTGAGCGGGAATGAAAACTTGCTTGGCTGTGGACTTCAGGAACTGGGTTTAGGAATCTTTCCCGTAAACCTTCAGAAAAATGTTTTTAGATTGTATGTAAAAAAACAGCTTACCTCCTGTGACTGTTGTACCATATGTAGTGTCAGGTTTCATGGGACATCTTGCCTAGTTTTCCATCAGGGTAAAGGAGATTATTAGGCCTTTTCTTATTTAGAAGAGTCCTTTTAAACTCCGGTAATTGTATTTTAATGGATTTCTATTTAGGTTATAGAAATGAGCTGTAGCAGTGATGCCATCTTGGAGGGAAAGGGCTGAAGACGGTTTGCAATAAAGCCTCACTTGGCAGTTCAGTGAGGAAAGCAGGCAAGAGCTAATAGCCCATTGTAATCCTGGCTGAAGTTTCAGCCTACAGGAGTTCTTTAGATCAAATGAACGGCAGGGTCCATACGATATCATCTGGTGGTTTGATTCCCTTGTCAATCTATGTCAGCTATGTACAAGAAGTATGTAGTCACGGATCATTGTGATTTTGGAGACCTGTGTTGTTGGCTTAATCTGCTCTGATCCTTTAGTATTTGAAACTGTTTAATTATGGGAACTTTGCTCTGTGACAAATTGGTACGTTTGTGTTTTTTCTGAAGCATTACCCAGTTTTCTTTTCATGTAACACTTACGCATGGTTCTGAACTCTTGTACATGGTTATATGAAGACTCACCTGATTAATAGGATGTAAATTATGCTTAAACTGTGGAATTTCATAGGACAGTGTAGAGTAGTGACTGGGGCTCTGATACCTGATTGGACCTGACCTGGCTCTCTGGTGAGACACTGCTGTTGTGCCCTTGAGCAAGGTACAGTACTTTACCAAGGTCCACTTCAGCAGATCCATCTGCAAATATGTAAAAAAAAAACTAAGCTATTGTAACCCATTTAAATCAATTTTCATGGAAGTATTGAATAAGATAATATTCTCTATTTTTGGTTGCATTCTGCAAGTGTGCAGTCAAGTTTTGTGTTTCTCTTAGTTAGATCTTCTCGGCATGTGACTTTTCCATTCCGTTGCAGTTCCTTTATGCTGCCATCTTGTTATCAGACCTGAAACATTGCCACTGAATTGCTTGGAGAGGCTACAGTTTGAGCCCTGCTCCAAATCGGGTGTCAGGTGAAACAGAATAAATATCTCACCGAACTGATACTTTAAGTTCTCAGTAGTGTGCAAGTTCATCCTGGAGTGTTGGATATTGCGATAGATCTCCTTGCAGGTCCTCCTGCTGCCTTTGACACTTAAGTGTCAGAATAACTTTTCTGTAGGTTGCAGACTTCCAGTACTATGGAAGTTTCTTTACATATTCATAACAGAACTCCCATTCTGAGAACTGGTTTTTGTCACTGTATGCTGCCATGTTGATTAAGCGCTGGATTTTTGGGATACCAGTTAAGAAAGATGGAATATCCCAGCTCTTACGTTTCTTGAAGGAAGAATCTCTTACGTTTCTTTTTTTCTACTCTTTGTTTCTACCCTCACACACAGCAGAGTTTTGAATGTTTCTGAAGGTTATCTGAATAACAAAACCCCTGTTGCCCGTGCCAATGGATCAGAATTGCTTGTTGACACTTCAGAAAGAAGGCCTGTTCAGATTTGCTATTCTTCACAAAGAGAAGAATAATTGTTGTTGTCTGTTAATATTTTTTTATTGTAAGATGACATTAATTATTCTCTCTCTATAGGAGTCAATACATACCTAAATTACAAGTCAGGTTGCCTATCTATGTTACAAGGAGTTTGAGTGCTACAGTAATTGGAGTATTTTGAGCTGACAGTGCCCTGTTCACTTATCTACTGCTGCAGATATGCGGACACATGTGTATAGGCTGTTAAATGTAATGTGATTGCGTGACACAGTAGTCACACAGGGATTATCTAGTTTACCCAAAATCACAATAAAAACCTGTGTGCTCTAAATCTTGCACCTCGAGAACTAGACTGCCTTGCTCCCTACATAGCTCAGTGTTCTCAGGCTGCCTTTTAAATTCTCCAGGAATTTATCTTTTTAGGCACTATGCTTCATTTTGTGCTCATTATTTATGTGTGTGTATTAAGTATGTTTTGTAGAATAAAACTCTATTCCACAAACTTCATTATTTTATCCCCACACAGGTTTTACTTATTCTGTTCATTGTCCTTGATGTAAGGGGAGCGATTACTGTAGGTGTTTGTGCTGTAACTGCACTGCTGTAATAGCTGGAAGCTGTTGTCTTGCTTTGTGGATAATTGATCTATCTAATCTCCTAAGAGTTAGACACACCAGGTGCTGCTTTGTCATCTTTTCTTATGTTCTTATCCCATACTGTTGTCTTTAAAACTGATTGTCAGTATTTTTTCACTGTGAGTTGTGTTGAATTGGCCTGTGACCAGGAGTTCCAGTTTTCAGACATTTTTTTCCAGCATTGGGTGATTTTTCTTTCATAGAATAGAACAAAATTGGGTCACATTATCTGAAACAGATAATTAATTGCATATGCTTCAGAAAATAGGAACTTTATTCCTTGCTGTATTATTCCACAGAAAAGAAGAGATTATCTGTCACGTACAAAATCCTTTATGCTCGGAACTCAGCTCATGTAATACCTAGGGAGAAAAGTGAACATCTGATACTGAAGTTATGTATAACTGTAACTGTGGAGAGTGAAAAGAAGTATAAAAGTAAGGTTCACCTTTTCTAGTAAACTATACCTTTAGCTAGTCTGTTTTGTTTTTGCAGGTACGCTGTTTAGATTTCAGGCAGTGGACTTGAACAGGCAGGCATTGTGCTTTCAAAACAGGGCTATCCTAAGGAAATGCAGTGTTGTTATTGTGAGAACTCCATTACTTGTTAAATTCATTCTTCATGTATAGGCATATATTTGAAAACCGCCTCCTGAAAGCCTGTGTAGATAACCACACACCTGGCCCTCTTAGTGTGTTTACTTCCTGTCCTTTGCACTGGCTCTTTCTGTCCGAGTTACATTGGAATTGCACACAGCTGCCCCCTGTTCCAGGTGTGTTCAGGTGGACCCCCAGTGTACAGGTAAACAATGGTGAAGAATGACTTGGGTCAAAGCTGAAAGGCAGTGCGAGATTTCAACATGGTGTTACTTCAGCTGTTTTCTCAGTCTCTTTGTTACTTGGCGGGTGACTTGTTCTGCGGTGTCACGGAAAGGGGTGAGATTTGTGGCGCATGGTGCAAGGCTGAGTGTTTTGAAGTCCTCTTTCATTATTTTAAGGCCTTTCATTGCACCATGTAATTTTCGTACACTCTTGTTTGTCCAATCTTATGTTCCTTACAAGTCCAATCTTGTCGTCTACCATAAAGTGATCCAGCACAGCCGTAACGAACAGTAGCTGTACTGGAATCCTTTGCGAGTGCTAAAAGTTTGATTTGAAATTTTCCAAGCACCTTTTAGTAAAGGGGGCTTTCATGGCTTAAACATTCAGGCCGTGGACCTGTCAAGCAGGCAGCTGATAAATTGTGCTAGGTGTGCCTTAATGTGTGTTGGTTGGAATAATTGCCAAACAGTTATTGGTTCAGGACCCATTTACAGTATATGCCTTAGGTTAGATTTATTACTCCACTAACATGTAGTCAATTTAAAGGGATTTGCATGGTGTAAGTGTGGCAGGGGAGGTATTCTGTTTAAGTTCTTAAAACAGTAAAAAGGCTTGTGATTTTTTTTCTTAAATGAGATTTAAAAAGCAACAGATTAGCTTTAACATTAAAGATCTCTGCATCCGATCATGCTGATAGTCCACATTGCTGATATGTGTTTGAGGAGGATTGGGTATGTTTCAGTGGTACGGTTTCATTCATATACCGTATGTTCTGTGCACCAAAAGAAAAATACCCAAAATGTTCAGGGTTGCAGGTCTTTCAGTACTTCCTGTGGAATGCTCTGGTGTAGCCTCCTGCTCCTAATATTGAAGCCAGGAAAAGCACCTTGTCAGGCCTGAACTGGCGCAGAAATACAGTACATACCAGCACATCAGCTGGGAGCAGATCCATAAGTTCATTTTTAGCCCTGGCCTTGTGTCCCTGTAAGTCTGCCTGGCAACACTTCACTGTATCGTGCCGCCCTGCTGCAGAATTTGGGCTGTTGTACTGAGAGCTACTAAATAGTCTGCCGTATACAGGGCTAATCCTGGAAGCTAGCATCTTTTTTACTTTACTTTCTTTGTGTAAAATCATGTGTATTGCTTGATCCTAAATGCTTCCAGCACTCGCTTTAAGAGTCTTAGCTCCTCTCAGTTCCACTGAATCAGTGTAATTAAACTATCCACAGCCGGACCTGTAGTTAAGTCTGTAGTAATCTGCAGGGGAGCGCTGTTCTTGATAACTCAACACTTCCAAGTGAAAGGTTTCTATGGATGCTTCTATTCCCCAGTCATTTATTTGTCCAGTTATTATTCATGGTTGTAACGAGTTTTGTATTTTTTCATTCTTGTGACTCAGGTTTTGGTATCCTGATCAATGGAGAAGGTGGGAAAGATGTGGAGCAACCTGAAGAACAGATGTCAGAACCTGTTCCTTCCGGATGGCTTGAGCCGGAGCGAGAGCATGGAGATGAGCTCGGGTAGGTGTGGCACAGATCCCAGCCCCTCTGATCCCGCCCCCCCGAGAGCGGCCAGCCCCCCGCGGGGCATCACCCCCCTGCCCCTCGTCTCGGAGGGGTTGCAGGCCGCGGCGCGGAGAAGCCACAACTGCGTCTCTGACATCCCTCAGATCGTGGAGATCACGATCGACAAAGAGAGCGAGGACCCTCGAGCGGCAGGAGGTGCCCGGCTGGCCCGGAGAGACTCGTATTCCCGGCATGCCCCCTGGGGGGGCAAAAAGAAGCATTCGTGCTCCACCAAGACCCAGAGCTCCCTGGAGATGGACAAGCGTTTCGGCCGGGCCCGGGGCGGGCTGCAGAGGCGGGAGCGGCGGTATGGCGTGAGTTCCATTCACGATATGGACTCCTCCACCGGCCGCAGCCTGAGCGCGCACTCCCTGCGGCAGCGGCTCCACGACACGGTGGGCCTGTGCTTCCCCCTGCGTTCGCACTCTCGCTCCTCCAAGGCACTCTTCTCCACCAAGCGCAAGATCCACCTGTCCGAGCTGATGCTGGAGAAGTGCCCCTTCCCGGCGGGCTCGGACCTGGCTCAGAAGTGGCACCTTATCAAGCAGCACACGGCGCCGGTCAGCCCCCAGTCCTCCACCGCCATGCTGGATGCGTTCGATCCCGCCTTTCTGTCCCCGGAGGATGAAGAAGACCGGCTGCGGGAGAGACGGCGGCTCAGCATCGAGGAAGGGGTTGACCCGCCGCCCAACGCCCAGATCCACACCTTTGAAGCCACAGCTCAGGTGAACTCTCTCTACAAGCTGGGACCAAAGCTCGCCCCAGGGATGGGCGAGGGCGCCGGGGACGGCCGGCTCGGAGCAGGAGGGGGCGCCGGGGGGTCAGGAACAGGGGGAGCTGCGGCCCTGGCGACGGCGGCCCCGGCGGCCGCGGCCGCTCCCCTGCAGGTGGACTGCGACTCGGAGGAGGACTCGACCACACTCTGCCTGCAGTCGCGCAGGCCCAAGCAGCGGCACATGTCCGGGGAAATCCATTTCAGCCGGCAGGGGCCCTGGAAAGTGCACACACAGATCGATTACATCCACTGCCTGGTGCCAGACCTCCTGCAGATCACCAGCAATCCCTGCTACTGGGGGGTGATGGACCGCTACGAGGCAGAGGCTTTGCTGGAGGGCAAGCCCGAGGGCACTTTCCTGCTCAGGGACTCTGCCCAGGAGGACTACCTCTTTTCCGTCAGCTTCCGCCGCTACAACCGCTCGCTGCACGCGCGCATCGAGCAGTGGAACCACAACTTCAGCTTCGACGCACACGACCCCTGCGTTTTCCACTCCTCTACCGTCACTGGCCTGCTGGAGCATTACAAGGACCCCAGCTCCTGCATGTTCTTCGAGCCTCTGCTCACCGTGCCCCTCAACAGAACTTTCCCCTTCAGCCTGCAGCACATCTGCCGGGCTGCCATATGCCGCTGCACCACCTACGACGGCATAGGGCTGCTGCCCCTGCCCTCCATGCTGCAGGACTTCTTGAAGGAATATCACTACAAGCAGAAGGTTCGGGTGAGGTGGCTGGAGCGGGAGCCGGTTAAGATCAAATAAGAACCGGAACAGGAAAGACTGGGGGTTGGAAACGACGACAACAACAAACAACAAAACGAAAAAGTGTCCAAACCCTTTCCGTACTGTTTTTTCAATGTGGGGGTTGGGGTGGCGCTGGCGAAATACTAAAGTACATTATAAGCTCTTATTTTTAGTTATCACCTACATCACATTTAGTATGCCCGCTGGCAAGCACATGTTTTCCCGTCAAGCTTTATTGTAAAAGTAACAAATTGTAGCAGTTCAGTTTTGGCAATTGCTGTTTCAGCTGCTTCCTGCTAGGTGACAAAAGCGTTGCAAAGCCTGTATTGGAATACAGGCCTAAGCCCCAAAGTGAAGTCTGCATGCACCATCCTAAAGCTTGAACTCAAGCTAACTTTCACTAAGTTGTACTGTTTACTTGTGCTTTTTTCCTTTCTCTTAAAGCAACTATGGGGTTCTGTATTGTATGATTGAAAATGCAGTATTTATCTCAAAGGGCAGTCAAATCTGCTGGCTCATAGGACATAAATGCTTAGGGAATATATTTATCACTATTCTTTATTGTAAAAAATACACATAATGCTGTACTTGTCTGTAAAGGCATTAGCCCTGTTTGAAAACTCTCAAGTTCAGATGTGAAACACATTCTCCGCACCTTCCTCAGTGGGTATGCGTCCAGACTAAGTGTCTGGTGGAGGCAATCGTGGAGAGAAAGTGTAATTCCAGCCGGTGAGTGCTCGCTGTGTATGTCTGCACCTCTCATTGAAGAAAGTTTACTAGGCATAAATGTACCGAGCCCTCACACATTTCGTCTCTTCCAGGAAATGCAGTTTGTGCCCACGGTTCAATGTTTAACACATTACACCGTGACAGGTGCCTGTGCGAGACTCATTTGTACACACCAACTTTTTAAATGAATTTAAATTGACGCATGTTAACTAGCACTATTGCACACGGAGTGCAGTTTTTTTAGCGAGATCTCTGGGTTCCTCCATAGACTTGAGTTTGTGAAGAGGACTGTTTTCGCAGTGGTGCACGCAGCTACAGTATGGATGCAGCACAAAGCACAAGCAATGTTATCTATAAGGGACCACCCGTTGCTAGGATGAGCTGCCGACAAAGTATGTGCACCGACGACAGTTTCCCTTAGGCATGCTTTTCTATGCATCCTCTATTTTTTCACCCTAGTGGATTACAGATGTGCTCTTAATACCAGAACAGCAAGATTCACCAGGTTCTAGATCCCAGAATGAAGGAATAGAGGCAAAAGTGTTGTTTTAGGGCACTTAATTCAGTTTTCTTGCACTTTTCAATATCAAAAAGATGGCTTACCTTCAGATTGAGGTCTTGTTTTCCCCAGAGATTCTTTTCATCATGCTGGACATGATATTTATTTTAAGTTAGCCTAGATAATCCTTGTGACCTAATAGTCAACCTATTGCTTTGCAACGCGAACATAAACTCTCTTATTACCTTTTGTATTTTACATATTTTATTACACAATGATGCATTGTGTGAGCCCTAAGCTTATGTTTTTTTGTCTTATTAGGTTAAGACTCATGTGACAAATCAGATCTCCATAGTTGCTTAGTGCGCTGCTTATTGTAATACAGTACATTCAATACACTTACAGTAAGAATTGTCTTGCCAGACTCTATAGAACTTGTGTTCAACACTAACCCTCTCCAGTATCCAGCATAATGTCATAGCTTGCATAAAAAAGATGACAAACGATGTGCCTTGATAATGGCTTTTATTTTACTTCCTTTGATGCGGAATAATTGCTAAATAATGCTTTACTGGGTATATATAAACTTTGTTTTTGCAAATTGAGCAGAACATATTTTGAGATATAATTAATTCTATCTTATGCACCCTGAACATACCTGTTTAAGGGAACAGTGATGAAGATGATGCATATAAAAAGCCAGAATATTAAAGTACTGTGCTTGCTCTTAGGATTTGGTGCATGTTTTGTTACAGTATTGAGGATGTTGATGTGGTTCTGATCTTGGGTTTTTCAGTGATCAGAGAACCTGAAAAAGAATTACATAATGATTTGGTAGGTAATGCCATGAGACAATGGCATTGAATAGGCTATACTTACAAATTTCACATTGAAAAATACTGAAATATTTTTGAACAAGGCCAATATTAAAGAAACATTTGATATTTATTTTAATACATATGCGTCTCATGCAGGAAATGTTTTTCTTTGACAGTAGTAAAACAGGGGATTCCACACCAATCTTTTAATTCAGATAAAGTTGGTCTCCAAATTCTTTACAGAGAAATTTATCCCAACACTAATCAACATTTCATTTAATTGGCACTCCATGTAAAAAGAAAAGAATATGTACTGTATGTTTTCAATCTCAATGATACTTTTTATGATTAAATAACCTGTTACAGAAAAGGTATTTACTCCATTCTTTTTGGTATAAGAAGGCCTAGCTAATATTCACGGTTTAAAGTACTAATTCATGAAAATGTAATTTTTATACAAATTCGGGATAAGGGCAGATTAGTGTTTCTCCAAGTGATAGGTTGTATTTTAGAAGTTGCCCTATGTTTTTTATGGAACATATAGATTTACATAAATTATTTTAATATTGGATGATATTTTTGGGAAATAGAAGCATAAGAGGTCAATGTCAGAAACAAATGCCCAAAACAAGTAACATGCACCTTTTTCCACAAACACATTAAGGCTTTTTGGGGTGATTTAATAAACATGAGATATTAGGGTCTGTTTGCACATCATTTTTTTTTAGTCTGAATTAAATTTTTCCAATTTAAAGGAATCAATAGGACTGGGTTTTAAGTAACCCCAACGATGCTCTGTTTATTGAAGATTTTAACTGTAGTCTGTTTTTAGAGAGAGCAATACAAATTTTACATATGCATGTTTTGAAGTGACCAAAGCTTTTAGCCTGTGGTTTTCAAAATTTTGCAAAACATATTAAAAGCTTGCCTCTAGAAGATTGTGGACTATCATACTGTATGTTCTTCATGAACAGATTTGGCAGGCAAGTATGTGGGAGGTTCTCTTTTTCTGGTTTAACATTTCAAAATGAAAAGGACTTCACTGGTGACTAACGGTAAGGATCCAGACCTGTGTGGAGGAAGAGTGAACTGTTGTGCACTATTTAAACCCTTACTGTCCTTTCATCTACCCAGAAGTGCCTATTTTGTGAAAACCCTAGATTCTTCACTCAACATCCTCTTTGCAAATTGCTAGTGTAGTGTTGATTTACAACACTACTATTTGTGCAATAAAGTTGGCCTACTAAGTAAAGAGACACTAATCATTCAAAGCTTCTCAAAAATGTTAAATCTGTAGAAAAGAGTTCTATTATAACAAAACTTGCTTTGGGGCATTTGTGTTTTTCACAGGGTGACTCAATAAGAGGGGGAGACAGAGGAGAGTTTAGAAAGGGACATTTCAATAAAACACTGTGAACAAATCAAGAAACTAAAGTCCCTAATGTTTGCAATGCAGTGTTTTAACTGTGGCTCCTTAGTGTTTTCCTCTCAAACCCTTAGTCTAGCCCATGTAATCGCACCTTGAAATATTTTCTTTTCTCTTCTTTGGGTCACCCTGTAAATATGCCAGTTATTCATGTATGTTTTTTTTGTTCTTGCAAACAGCTGGAATATAATGCATATGAAATCTATAGTGTTTATATGTATCTACACATGCTTACGTTGTTTAAAGCTTTTCATATTATCCTCACCAGCATGGATGTGAAGTTGTACACAAATATATGTTGTTTCCCCCTTCTGTATTCCCCAGGGCTTTCCAAAATTCAGGTTCATTGCTTCACAGCCAATGGGCTGTTGAACTGTGGTTCATGGGCTGGTTTGGAATACCGTTTCTGTCCTTTGTGTCAGGGTTATGGTAGACTTGCCTCTGGAGTATAGCAGCTACACCTTCATTAATAACTGCCTGAGGTGCCACCAGAGAAAGTGTAACATTGTGACCAGGAGCCTGTCTGATTACGTCCATGCTGTAGTAATTGGAAGTCTAAATATAAGTTTGTTTAAACTTAGCTTTTGCTAAAAAAGCCTTTCCTGAGTTTTTATTTACTGTGCTGGTTTGGGTGTACAGAAGGGTTATTCTGTTTCTGTTTGCTCTCATGCTCTATGTCCTGTTGATTTTCTGATGGCTTTGGGTCTCTTTTTGTTGTTTCGCTACAGAATAAAAGGCGCATCGGTAATGAAGCCAGAAGTACTAATCTATATTAAGAATTTGTGCAATAATGAGCCCACAACGCAGTCTGCTGTTGACAACTATATAATTTTAGTTTTTACATTAAGTGGGGTGATTTTAAATTAAAAATTCGGTTCAGTGAAACCTTAGCTTATTAGAAAATGAATGCTAAAATAACCATGTCAGCTAACAGATGGTGACTCTAAGAAAAAATGAAAATGTAACTAATTATTTTGGACTGCAGCAAGCCACGATCATTAACATTTGAACTTTGCTGCCTTGGCTGTAGTCCATGTCTAAGATCATTATCATTAGTATGAAATGAAAGCTTTTGTGTGCAGAAATCTTGCTTATAGACTCCAGGTTTAAAAGTCCTTATCCTGTTAGTGTTTGAAAACAAATGAGAAGGAGAGCTTCTATCACATTAGTTTGAACACACAGGTAAAATGGAAATTGCAGTAGTTTTCCTTAACTTGCAGTACTGATTATAATCCTAAAAAAATTTAAAACACTTTCTTTTTATTAATTTCTTGTGGACAGCATCCAGTCATTTGGACACTTTTTATGGCACATCCATTCCAGTGTGAGTAATTTGTGCACTGACAAAGCCAAGGAGTACAGTAATTCTGACCAGCTCATTTTCTTCTTGTGTTACGTCCGGGTGATCGAACATTGCTAGTTTCAAAGCGGTTAGGTGATTCTTTCAGAATGGAGGAAGCTGAAACAGTTGGTGAAACTGAATTCACAGTGCTTAATTGTGAGTCACTGCATACAAATAAGATTCATCCTGAAATGATTCACATCTTTTCATGGCATTACTTTAAGGGTCCCGCAAGAATGGGTTCCCAAACGCATAACGTAACAGTATTCCTGGAAATTCGGGTTCAGTATGCACAAATGATGTAAAATGATCTCTAGAATTTGTTAGAGTCTCAAAGGGTCTGACAATGCATAAAATAGCTGAGTCCACATGGAAAAGTGCATGATCTGCTCAAAAAGGAGAATGTGTACTTTTTATATTTGGCTGTATTGTAGACACAGTTATGAAACGATATGTTGGCTATAAATATGCCAGCTAATTTCATGGAGCACAAATAAGAGATAGAAATGTTTGTTTTTGTTAATGCCAAGTAAAAGGATAGTGTTGTCTTTAGAGGCTGCCCTAGGGATTTTTCACTTATGTTCTATAGTTTGTTATTTAGCTCTCCAAGAGGGAAGATCAAAGTAATTTCCACTTAAATATTAAGTTACCTGTTCTGTTCAGAATGCAAATTTTAACAACAGTAGCTCTAGTCATGTTTGAGACCATCTACAAAATATTCAAATCAATTCAATTATTCTTTATTTTGTATCAATTTCCAATTGAAAATTCGAATGATAAAGAATAACAGCATCATGAAAAGAGAACTGAGCAACATGATTCTTTAAGATTTTGTAAGAGATGTTAAACCATGGTCCTGACTACTTGGTCACTAAAGATTCCAGTTTGTATGGGTAAGGTTGATAATGCTGGCGTCCTGGATAAATTCCACTCTGATCTTGCACAAACTGGCCTCTCCAAAGTTTCCCCCAGTGCAATTGATGATGCGGTTTCTCACTTATTGAACTGATCTGGTGTGTAGTGGGACTGTTGATAATAATGAATGCCCTGTGTCGTAGGTAGGTAGCTACTGCTCTTCAGTGGTGAATGAAGTGGGTCCACTCTTATATGTGAAGCACTTTGGGATCCTTTAGGATGAAAAATGGTATAGAAATGCAATTAATTGTTATTATTAAAAGAATGAATGAATGCATTTAACACCAATTATGTCTGAAAGCAGAAGTCGAAGACAACATATTTGTCATTTATTTCAGGTAAAGGGTTGGTTTTCTTTGACTTGTTAAGTGTGCTTAATTAGTAAGGTTTAATGATGCAATATGTAAATAGAAACTGCAGAATATAGTTCAGGTTTCTTGTTCCTGCTCCCTGATATGCAGTTGAGTGTAATATAACCACGGTTAAAGTTTTCGGTCACTAAATGCTATGTATGCACCTTCACTGGTGTCATTCGCCACGATGGCCATGGCAACAGGATTTAACAATGATGGGACTAACGAACCGGGCATTTTTCAAGCATGAGCATCTTTAAGGCCTTACTTTGCGTGATGCAACAAGACTTCCTGCTCTGAAGTTCCATCTGCAGCCCTGGGCTTCTCAATACTCTGTGGAGCGATCTAGCACTCAAATCTGTTTTTACACTGCCTCCGGTTTAAAAGGACTAAAAACGTTTTCCCTTTTTGCAGGTGTATTGTGCTCTTATCCACGTTTCTGTTCCCTCTATGCTCTTCTGTATTGTGTCCAACTACAGTATGTGCTAGTTCTGAGTAGATGCAGTTTTGCGTTACAATTTATCTTCACTGCAGAGATGTATGGTGCAACACCGCTGTCGCTCTTGGTGCTTTGCCTTGCGCTGCGTTGTCTTAATATTCCAAATAAAACCATTCTGTGTAACCTCTAGTGGCTTCATTTCCACATGATTTACAAAAAGCACCCAACACTTTTAAATCTGACGTGGTAGTAAGATGCAAGTTCTAATACCCATTTCCCTGTACTCTGTTTCTCTTCATTATATGTCCTAAGCAAAGTCTTTGTTTTCAAGAACATCTTGATCCACACATTAATATATTTGTGATACCCTTAGTGTGTACTGAGTTTATTCTGCCTGTTTTTCTTCTTTGTCTGCAAACCATAACATTCAGTTGTCCCTAACACTTAAAGGGCTCCTTCAAATAAGTCTTCATCCAGGACAAACCAAATGACACTGTGTTCAGCTTAGATTGTTGCTAGATTAAGTGGAATGTTACTTAAGGATCAACCTAACTAAAGCGTTGGCCTTTTGTTATTAAAAAGCTGAATGAGCTGGCTTCCTTTCCAGAGCTTTTTAAATATCATGGACTACGTAATTCATGAGTATCTGCTGCAATTGGATATAGGTTGAAATTAGCTATTACCTTTTTATGAATTTTATCTTATTGTAATTAGCAATACAGACAGAATCATATTCTAAAATTTCATATTTCATATTCTAAAATGGAATCTATGATTCTAGTTTGTACAGGTGTTATTAAACAGTAAATCTATTTGCTTTGTAGTTTAGTTATTGTAGTGATCTGCCAGGCATATTAATGTCAGATGGGGCTCTGGAAGGTGAGAACTGCAGCTGTGTTACGATAGCCTCTGTGGGGAAACTGGAACATGCCCAGTGGACATGTCGTGTTTTAAAATGACAGCCCGTCAGTGCTGTGAGCCTGGAGACTGGCCTGCTAATCTCAGCCCTTTTCACAGAACTAGAGAGGCTCTGATGGTAGGACTGGAGCCACAGATTCATGCTGCTCCCAGACTGCACAAGAGCCTGGGACTCTGACTTTAGCTTTTATTCCTTCGAAATCAAGTGTTAACAGTAAACAGGTTATCCGTTTCATGGTCACCAGGCCTTCCAATCAATTGAAGGCAGCCGGAGAGCGAGCCTGTGAAAGCTGGAAAGATGCTTGCAGGTCTCACTCAGAACAGTGTCTTAAGCATTTCTCTTGAAATGTGGGACAGTGGTGGATTTCATGAGAAGTGTAGGTGCGTCATGTAGGAATCGCAGCTGTTTAATCAAACAGTCATTGACCTGGTGGAGCTCTGATGTTGCAGAAGCACATTAAAAAGGCACTGAAGATTCATGCTAGTTCAGTATATTTTGGGGATGGATTTCCTTTTTGTAGTTTAGAAAAAAAAGAGTTGAGGGCTGCTAATTACAGGCAGATGTGCAAATCAGAGCTCAATCCTCCTTCTCAAGAAGGAGGTTTTGATGATGGATGCCTGCACCACAGGCTGGGGCACAACGTGGAACAGGAGAAGGATCAGGGAGAAATGGAATGCCCTCTGGCCAATATGCCCACATTGATGGGCTGGAAGTAGAGGCAGTACAGTTGGGATTTAGAATCATGTCCTGTATAACACAGACATGCCTAACTTGACTGGGTTTACATGGATGGTGTTTAGATATCGTCATTTTTATATCATTATTTCATTACAGGAGTGCTCCCTGCCATTCTTAGTTACAATTTTCTTTTGCCTTTACTATGTCTACTAGTTTTTAACATGACCAGTATTGTGTCCCATTATACACTTTAATAATCTGCCTCACCATATCCCTGGTGGACATGTAAAAAAAGGAACACATGTAAATACAGTAAACATTCTAGAAGCCTACATGTTACAAAGTGTAAAAAAATCACATTACAGTACCTGAAACCAAGACAGCTGGCCAGGTTTTCTCTTGAAAAAGCCAAACAAAAGGGACTTTTAAAGTCTTATTTTCATTTTTTACACTATGTATTCACATTTGAGTTACCTCTATCACATCATAAAACTAAACCCATTGACATTTGGTCATTTTCACTATGTTGTACCAAAGTTAACTGTGGGAACTAATAATGCTCCCAGTCAGGTGTTCATGGAGCTGCGGTTTAACTTCATGTTCAGCACTGCTGCTGCAAGGGAAGGGGACTGAGAAGTGTTGCTTTGTGTCAGTGAGCTGTTGTTTCCTACTTAAATGTTTTCGAAGGAGAAGCCACCGGAGCTGTTTCAGGCTCAAGCAGGCGGAGTGGCACACCGCAAGAAGAGCGAGTTATGTCCGTGGAGTACCGAGGAACGGACGCCACAGAAATGCAAACACTCTTTTGGAAACAAAAAGAGAGTAGCAGCCAGGAAACACACAGGCTCAGAACAAAAAAAGAGCAAATACGGATCCTTTTAATAACCTCTGAAAGAGTGAGAGGGATATTTGAGTCTGCAAGCCAAGGAAGCTTCAGCACAGAGGAAAAAAGAGCTGTTCCATAAAATGTAAAGACCCCTTAAACTGAGTAGCGAGTTCAGTTGTCGTACATTTTTTTGCTTGCGTTGCAGACACTGATTAGGCTGCTTTATCTGAGGCAGACCAGCTGAGCATTAATGACTAGCCATATCTACAGACAGCTGTTCATTTCTTATCAAGGTATTGACTTAATTGTGTTGAAATGAGGGTGGAATGACCTACTGGAGTGCACCAGAGAAGAGGGAATACATATATTCCATCAGCAAGCTATAGAATGACTCTTTCCACAGAGGTCTATCCTCTACAGTTTTGTGTGTCTTATTCATTTATCAATATTTGTGATGTTTAAAGCGCAGGTTGAATACGCATTAGCTTATCTGACCCTGTGTCTGACAATGCATACAAACTAAAAAAAGCTCAAATGTGACTTATGTCCTGTGCGGACCTTGGTGTGTATATTAGATGTACAATATGTGTTTTTACCTGCATTTAATGTCAGATTAGGGGTCTCAGACACAATTTCTGGAGGGCCTAGTGCTTTCTGGTTGTTCTTCCATCTGAAAACTAGGTTACATAGTTGGTCTGATTAACAGTAGCTGCATCATCATAATATGTCTAACGAGCCTCCAAGTTTTATCAGTAACTTTAATGTTGTTTTGAAATAATAAGCTGTAACAAACCTAGGAAAAATCCAGTTTATGTCTAGCTAGGGGAATTAATTCACTTTTTAAAAAGTACCTGAGACAACAAATTCCTGCAGGCAAAGAGTTATTGTGAGAGCTCTACTTTTGACAGAACAAAGTACATGCAAAGTATCTGTAAAATACTCTTTTTCTGTGACAATTTCCCTAGGTTTATGAGGAATGTTTGATTTTGCAGGAGTTAATATTATTTACATAACAAAATATTGGTAAATGATTAAAAACATTGAATGTCAAAACTCCTTCACGGAGCCATGTGATGGCATAACATTCATGCTAGTTTGGCTGTTGTTCCAAAAGACATTATGGATATATTCATATTGGCAGTATAGATTAAGATGTATAAATAAGGGTCTAACTGACATTCTGTTACTGATCAATTTAGTGTGACTTAACGTTCTTCAAACTGTTAACAAACCACAGATACACAGCACAGTTCTTAACAGCCCTAGTCTCACCTTCTCACTACTGAATGTCTATGGATGCTTTCTTATCATTCTATACAGCCTCAATTGAAAGTAAATTGATTAATAATACAATATATCTATTAACTTTTCATGTATAAATAATTTAAAGCATTACCATATTTCATATTTTTCACTGAACCCCCCCCCCCAATAAGGAGTAGGGCTTACATTATGGTTATAAAGAATACCCGAGGATAAAATAACAATTATAACAACACATAACCAAAGGGTTGCACATTGTAAAGACGCTCACCACACATCAGCTATCAGTGGGGAGGAGAGCAGAGTAATGTAGCCAATTCATAGAGGGGGATTATTAGGAGGCCATGATTAGTAAGGGCCAATTGGAAATTTGGCCAGGACACCGGGGTTACACCCCTACTCTTTTCGAGAAGCGCCCTGGGATTTTTTAATGACCACAGAGAGTCAGGACCTCGGTTTTACGTCTCATCCGAAGGACAGCGCCTGTTTACAGTATAGTGTCCCCATCACTATACTGGGGCATTAGGACCCACATGGACTGCAGGGTGAGCGCCCCCCGCTGGCCCTACTAACACCTCTTCCAGCAGCAACCTTAGTTTTTCCCAGGAGGTCTCCCATCCAGGTACTGACCAGGCTCACACCTGCTTAGCTTCAGTGGGTTGCCAGTTGTGAGTTGCAGGGTGATATGGCTGCTGGCGATATCACATGTCAGGACCTCCACAGGGACTAACCTCTGTATAGCAGCAGCCAGGGCTGGAAACACAAACTGGTATCACAGAAGACCCTTAAACCTGGTGGTGATATCTGAAATGCCTCTATAATGGTAATGCCATGAGTCAACATTAACACTCTGCACAACCCCTGTTGTCATGGATGATAATATTGGGAAAGGGTGGTGATTTCTGATGAATATATACAAGTTTGTGTATTGTGTAACTAGTGTAACTCTATGTTAGTCTTGTGTTCAAGGACCAGCACAGTTTTGGTGGTGGTAGCAGAATAGCAGGAGCTCGCTTGCTGTTGTCAATGGTTATCTCACTACATGGCATTATGGCGAAATCCTTTAGAGACCATTGTTCAGTTGTTAAGTGGGTGCCCTACTGTATTTCAACTATATCAAAAGTCATCAAAATACTATTTTCCAATAGCTGTTATATCAAATGGTGAAACACTGTCGCTTCAGTTTTAGTATAAATGTTTTTCTTGAATCTGAACTTGTATTTAAATGTAATTTACTTGCATGTACACTTTGTTATAAGTATTTTATTAGACATTAATAAATAAATGAATAAATAATATCTAATTTTGAAAACTCCAGTCTCCGTAGCAACGGCGCAGTTCCAAGGTTCCAATAGGCTTGTGTTCACGAGATAAGTTCAAAGCAGTATATTCGTAGACAGGATAAGCACTCTACGCTCAGTTCACGCGGCCTTGTCTGGTGTAGTGTCTGAGTACCACTCCACTGAAATAGTGTACAGTGATGACCTGACTAAACACAGAATATCATACTTCTCCCTATCTCTCTAACTTGCAGTAACTTCATCCTCTTCGCTGTTTCACTGTCACTCCTTTGGTTCTCTTAATCCCCACCCTCTTTCTCCCCTGTCATTCTCTCTCCGGATGCCTCTCCCCCTCCTTCTGTCTTTCTAGAATTCTCTGAATGTCTTGGTACCCCCCTCATGGCAAGAATGAGACAGAATCTCCTTTGGCCAGCCTCCTGTCCTTTTTATGAGGTGGCTTCTTTCATTGTCCAGTGTTGCAGGAGCCTTTTCCAACAGTTCGATTAGATGTCTCACGTGAATTTTATCATTGTTGTGCGCTTTCAAAATAGAGAGATGGTTTTGCGTCTCTTACACACAATTAATAGTTCTTCAAACCAAAATAGCTTTGCATGTTCCCCTGAGATTTCTTGTAAGCCTCTTGAGTCCTGCATAGTGTTCTTTGGTGATACTACATGATTTTTGTTTCTATATGGGGCAGTTATGAGTAGTAGTTATCAAGATTGGGTTCAGTTTAATAAGCATGGTATTAACACTGGGTTCAGCTGTCACAGTGCCATTAGGCAGCATAACTAGGTTTTCATAAGTAGATCTGTTCTGAAAATGCTCTTTTGACACATGTTAAATGAGACAGATAACTGGGAAGATAACCTAGACACATTACACTGATCCCTCTCCTGGTCTCAGACTGCAGGGGTGAGCAGCTGGGTTTGGTAGCAGCGTCAGGAGGCAGAGCAGGGTACTGTCTGTAATTCTGGGTGCCATCCAAGTCTGTCACGGTATAGTGCACACTGACCTCTCTCTCACCTCCCCACACTCATGCATATTTCATAGCAGAAATACATCCTCTGACATTATTTTACACTTGGTCAGGAGAACATGGAATGGTAGGAAATATGGCTGCTATTATCCAGGCACTAGCCACTAAATCAGCTGTCTTCTGCGATGCCATGGGGAAGGAAAGTTGGATTCATTAACTGATCATCACTGCCAGCAGTGCCAAGGAAAAGCGACAATACAATATGGGATTGCATATTCCTTTTCCTATTGAATTCTTATGAATTCTTTATTCATAAAAAGAATGCTCTGCGATTTGTAGTGCAAATTTAACTCTTTCAGTTTCCCCAGTAGCTTGCATGGAACCAATTATCGAGCAATGCACGCCACATGCAGAAGTATGATATGTTTTAAAGGGATTGCTTTAAATTTCTGCTTTGTCCCGTACAGAGCTTGGTGTTTCATTGAGAAAGGTGCAGGATGGTGACTGGGGCTTGTGCTGCTGCTGGACTAAGGAACATAAAGACAAGATTACCTACAGTAGGTAAAGTGCATCCATGTTAAGCTACTCATTTCAGGGTAGAATGTTTGCACAAACATTGGTTAGATGGGTCATAGCTGCCTCAATAATGTTAGCAAAGAAAGGAAAAATTCAGACAAACATCAGAATTTACACAACTTACAGACCTGATGTATTATTTCTTTGTTAAGTGCTGGTATGACAGTCACACATAATTAACCCATGTATTGTAGGTGAGCATGAAAGCCAGGTCTCAAATCAAGGGGAATGTTATTCCTCTTATTACAAGGTGTGGTTCTGTTAATACATGTAAATGTACACCTTACTAGGGTTCAATTTTGTCAATTTTGACTGTAGAGTCTGCTTTCGGTGAGAGGGAGAGAGAGGAAAGTAGCAAGGATATATGAAGCACAATAGAACAAAAGACTGCACAACAGAGTAACAGACTTCAGCTTTTCACACCTGTCTCTCTGATCTTTCTTCATTTGGACTCTCTCACCTGCTTGGTCCCTTGAAGTCCTGTGCTTTATATCCCTGCTACCTTCCTTTCTTGCAATACATCACACATGGAGAAGGCTCAACAGCCAAAACATCATGTTTGTACTCTACTTGTTTTTCTTTGTACTTTTAGCATGGAAATAACCTTTATTTGTTCTTGATTTATTACACACATTTTTATTTATAAGGAAAATTATTTAATATGTAGATGTAAATATGTCTGTGTTAAAGTCAAATAATATCACCAGTTTCCTTATGATACTGGACAAGATGCACAATACAGTATGTGCCAAGAACATCTTAATAGCTAAATTAAATTAATGATTTTATGTCTAGGTTTTGATCATAGTAAAAACATGGTACCTGTAAAGTCTTCTTTAAGAAATGCCTTTTTAGAAAACTCAGGAGCAATAATACAGCCCCAGCATGTTTCTTTCAGAGTTAATTAAGATGATGGATTAGCCAAAGAGGATTTGCATGCCTTTTCTTCGGAAACAATGCAGCCTCATATTTTCTTTTGTAATTAAATTGTTACTTCTTGCCAGTGGAACAAAACACAGATAGTTGCAATTAAGAAAACATCCTGAAATAATTTTCAACTCATAACTCTTCCAGCACGGTTAACACAGATGAAAGTCTGGCACTGCTAAGTGCACTTGGAAAGACATCTGCCTTTGTGTTGTCCTTTCTGAAAAGATGGATTTTCATGAGATTGTTTTGCACATGAGTCATTTGTATAGATGTAGTCTGTATATGAATACACATTTAAGAATATGGGCATGTATGTTTTTGTATGTATGTTGTAGAACAGACAGGAAGACAGTAGAAACTGAAGGCCACACACAAACGAGACCACAGTATTGCCTGTTGTGCAGCCTGTTTTTAATGTAACGAACACCACTTTATCTACCAAACTGCAATGGACTCCAACTATGCCTGGATATGCTAGCTGGGCCTTGACCTCCCCACTCTGGGGTTCTGCTAACAAGCACTTACTCCTGACAGAACCAAAGACCACTAGCATGGCAGAATCGGGTCAGTACGTAACTGATATATGTATCGTGGTGCACAGTTTTCTTGCTCATTTTGTCATACACTGAAAGGATTTCAAAGGAAGGCAGTACCTTTTACTCCCTAGTCCAGAGGAAAAAGAGTGTTTTAGAAATGAGGTGAATTTCATCACCTGTTTCAAAAATAGTTATAAATGGGGAAGTATATTATGAACTGTGAACTGTGTTTTAGGAAAAATATATTCTGGCTTCAAATCGTTTGTATAGTCAAACTCTGGATCTAAAATGATTACATTAAGCCTTCGTCCTGGTGTTTCCTAAATAAAAAAAACAATAATTAGCCTGCATTTTATTACTTTTTCTTTAGTTCCTTAAAAGCTTGATATTTCAAGGTACTTGATAAATTTCAGAAATAATTTGAAATCAGCACCTGAAAGAAGCCTGAAAGAAATGCACACATATTCTATGTTGCAGCACAGGTGGTGCAGTATCTTGCTTTGGACAATATTGTCCAATGTTCATCAATACGTGTGGACATGGGACCTTCTTATGAAGGTTTTCTACAGACTGTTTTCCTATGAATGTTTAAGCCTTGCCGGTGCTTGCTTTCAGACGTAGGGTAGCTGTCTGGAAGTCTGTATTTAGCTTGGCAAATGGATTTGAAACATGCTGCTGTTATTTTGTTTGTTTTATTTATTTTTTAATAAGGGTGAGAGCAGGGTTACCTTGAAGATGTAGTTCTGTGCTATATATACCTTTCCTTCCAAGGCTGGAATAAGCACTGCTGTGTTTAAAATAGCTCTCCAGCTCTCCCCGAGCCAGCCTACTGTATAACATCAGCACTTGGCTGCCCTTACCTTAAACTTGGAGGCCAGTCACTTCTCATTCTGCTACTCCCTTTGTACTAGTGGGTCTTGAAGAACTGTCATTTAGATACATGTTTGGATTTGACTTTTTTTTCTTTACAGAAGAATCATAAAAATCTGACAGAGACCAACCAAGGCAATGTCACTGTGACTGACTGTACCATTATATTGTTTGCGCTGAGGTTCAGTAGGTGGTTCCTTCAATCACCACAAAAGTCCAGAGTAGATCTTTCCTGGCCTTTATTTTTACAAGCTAGTTGCGGGTACTCTGTTTTACTTCCTCCAATCACACTGTAGAGTCTCTCAGGCAGTCACTTGTTGCAGCAGGCTTCAGATGGTGACAAGGTCATACTTCCACTCTTGTATCTCCCCCAAATACCTCTTCCAGTGATGTCTGGCCAATATAATAAATCAGATGGACTGATTGGCAAACATCTGCCTGAATGCCACGGTGTGGATGGGTAGAGGGGTGGAAGCCCATTTACTGTATCTTAATTCATGTATTTCTCAGCTTTTGATTGTGTTTTGTTCCCTTTATGGAGTTCAAATATTAGTTATGGGGAATTGCAGATCACTGGCACGCAGTGAGAAAGGTGTTGTGTTGTCATTGTAGATTCCCTTAGAGCTGTCTTAATGTGGAGTGTCAGACATGTCAGGAAAGGGTTGTCTAATCCTTTAGATTCAGCGAGAATCTGATATGGATACTTGTTCAATATAGTAGTCTAGTAGATTTGTAAAGAAATGGACAGGATAGTACCTGTGCCTTGTTATGCTGTCTCTTCTTTGCCTCTTCCTTGTATAAAGTAATAGATATGCTCAAACAACAGTGGAGTACCTGTTCGTACAGGACCCTAAGACCCTGTGAAGAGCTTGCTTTGGGGTTTAGGATGGAATTGCTAGTGAATAGACCTTGTAATCCAGGCCCACATGTTTCTGTCCTGGATGTAAGAAAACTTCACCCTGCTCCACCTGCTGGCCACAGCAGTGTCGACACCCTGGAACTCAACATACTGTAAACTCACTGACTTCCTCTCCTCCTCCTCCAGTACCTCATACAGGAAGAGGCTGATGATGAAAAAAAGAAAAAGACTCACTGCATTCCATTACAAAAACAATATAACATTTTCTCAATGCATATTTTGTGTATAGTTTACCACATTTAGTCAATTTATTTTGTTTTTAGATTGACTAATTCTGTTTTTAACTTCCTTGAATTAACTTTCTTCAAGCGTAATTGAAACTGAAGCTAAAAGCTAAAAGCTAAGCAGCTGAATGCATTAGGGTGTGAGACGACAGACAGTAGAAATTTGGGGGATAAAAGGGTATACAGTATGTATACTTAAATTATAAAGCCATGACAATGTACTTCATTGTAATGAAACAAGCTAGCAGCCAATTAGATAAGCAGATAAGCAATATTCATGGCCAAAGAGAGCTGGAGCTGTGCGGTTAGGGCCCCTTTGTCTGCTGTTCAGTGTCACGCTGTCATGGCCAGTTAGTGGTTCAAGTACTCGAGCTGTGGTACACTAATGAATTGGATTTTCTAAGGCCACAGAAACCACTCTATACCATCAATACCTATTCTCACTAGCATCCAAAGAATACTCCATGATAAAAACACTGCTGACAGAAAGCTTTACTACAGTCATTTCTGTCTTGTCCTTCTTGCTTCAGTCTGCTAATAATATCATAAGAGCAGTCTAGACTATGACTCTATTTATATAAAGGATAGGAAAAGCAGCTAGGAGAATTCTTC
Organism: Lepisosteus platostomus; assembly: GCF_059453375.1. Taxonomy (NCBI): domain Eukaryota; kingdom Metazoa; phylum Chordata; class Actinopteri; order Semionotiformes; family Lepisosteidae; genus Lepisosteus; species Lepisosteus platostomus. The sequence goes on along the minus strand of NC_142627.1, from coordinate 17,565,756 downwards.
AGCTTAGTGAGAATTGCTAGGCCTTTGTACTATGTATTGTGTAGTTAACTTTGGAGACTGGATTACTCCAGGTGGCTCTAACAGTAATAGCACTCGAAGTTCAGGCTCAGGTACTGTGGCCAAGATGTCAAGAGTTCAAAGTTCAAAGCTGGCTCCTGCCATTGGCTGACTGACTGGGGTTCTCTAGTTATCAGCACACCATTGACAGAGTACCACCAGGAGCAGGGTTCTCTCAGTGAAACAGTGACTTCCCAGGTGTTTGCAGTGGTATGAGGAAGTGTGAGTGAGCTGCTCCTCCAATTGACGCTAACCCTCCTATGAGGCGCTAGGAACCTTGCAGTGCATCAAGACAAGGACGGCTTTGAGGGGTGGCAGGTCAGGACAAGCTCATCTGCCCTTCTCTCTCCTCCTCATGCAGCATGGGAGTCATTACTGCAACTGAGAAGAACAGAAACAATGGGCAAATCCCAACTGGGTGGGTGGGTATTAAAAGGAAACACAAAAATAAATACATTTAAACGTTTTTTAAAATACTTTTTTTTTTTAAAAGAGAACACTCCTCTTGGCCTAAGGGCTCAAATAGTGAGAGAGCACTGCTGTATTACAGCTCAGCGGCTAAAATCCGCACTTTTCCTCAGCACTCAGGAATGGCTGGGGTTGCACGCTAATCAGAAACAGCCACTTTCAGATGCCCTGGTGGAAAGATTTAACCTAATCCTGAGCTGGAGCAGAACAATATAAAATTAGCCCGAACCGCACCGGGTTTGCGCAATGTTGATTTCCTGGGAGGCTACACGTTCTGCACCATGGAGGAAGCCTACTAACGGAGGGTGGGAATCTTGCCACCATGTGGAGGCCTGCAGTGTGAAAGGCTGAGGGTGTTCCTGGGCTGGATGTATCAGGTTTGGCAGCTGGAGACAGATCGCCTCATCCAGAGCTGTTCTTCTGGGTGGGGTACACACTCTTTAACAATAACTGGAACAGTTTGCACCATGCCCAGAGCTCCTCGTTCTGGCCCTGACAGGGGACCTCAGAATGTGTCATAGATGACCCTGGCTGGATTCTGTTTTAAATATATATATACACAGTATTTTCTCTTAAGAATCTTATTGCACTATTACTCAGTTGTTTATTTGGTCATTGGCTGTGTCTATTACATTAAGACTCAAGGCTGCCAGATCCTAGAATCTACAGTATGTATTTTTAAGAATCATTATTTTATTATTTTTTTACTGACTTTGTATACTTTATTAAGGTGTTAAATTTAACTCTTAATGAAAGAGAAGGGAATAATGCTTTCACAGCAACATGTAACATAAAAGGCAACCACTGGTATCATATAGTTGTTAATGTAACACACTGTAAATTAATTTCTTATATTTCTAATATTAAAATGATCATATTCAATACCCCTGAAATGTGTTCTCCCATTCGGTAATCTCTATTTATTACGTTCACATAGGGAGCTGAGTCAGCATGAACAGGCTGCAAAGTAGCAGGCAAAGGAGGCTGTGGAGCCTTCTTCAGGTGAGAGGGAGAGAGGAACACCTGAAGAAGACTCCGCATCCCCAACGTAGACTTTCTTTCCTTTACCTTTCAACAGAGGATGAACCTTCAGCCATTTCTTTATTCATTAAACACCTTGAAATCCAAAATGAGGCTTATTCAGAAATAACATCAATTAGACTTTCCCGAGATAGGTTAATGCCTTTAGCTACACTTAGACACTGACACAATATTAAAACATATTTAAGTATGCATTTGAACTTGTGCTTTTAGTATCAAATTCCTTCCCTCCAGCTAACATCTTGTGCTGTAAATCGTGCTACATTATTAGCATTGGGAGTGATATTTCGATCTCCTGCTGCGTATTGTTGAAACAGTCTAGTTTTGAAACTTATGTCAGGTTGTTAGGATGACAAGGGCGACACAGTGGTTAATTTTTCAGGATCACTCCCTGGGGGCTATCTGGGGGAATCTGTATGTTCTCCTTGTGTTTCCATGGATTTCCTTCGGGTGCTCCAGGTTCCTTCCACAGTCCAGACATGCTGGAAGGCTAGTTGGCTTCTGCTGTGAGTGTCTGTGTGTTTGGGTCTGGAGACATATTCTGGATACAACAGTTCAGAAAATGGATGGATGTTAGGACAATGATATTCTGGAACTGACTTCAAACCTATGTTTCAATATGATTTTTTAAATAGACCAAATAAAGACAATGAAATTATCCAAAACAATTTTATATATACCAAAGACAGTATTCGTGTAATGGGACAAAAATGTTCCCTTCATTTCTTCTCTTGAGTGTTTTGCGTAACTAATCTGTGGCTCATCTGGGACTGACATTTTGGAGTGTCAGTTGATGCTCTAAGTTTGAGGATTTGAGAAAGAAATGACACTCTCTGTTCTAAAAACCAAAGAATTTACCAGTGAGATGAACAGCTGTGCCAGTTGATTGTGAAAGTTAAAACGCAGCAGGAGCCCTTTCTCTGGGCCTCTAGTCCCTAGCTGTGGGGAGGACTGACTAGGAACACTCTGGGGAATCGCATTGTAGTCCGCAGTGTAGGAAGCCAGTGACAAAACCACATTCAGGTTTGGATTTTGCTCTTTGTAAAGGCACAGGAAAGAGATGAGAATTCATGAGTACTTATCCCCCAGGCATGAAGGACTGCTGTGACTCATCCAATTAACGTGATCAAGCATTCCTCATCATGTACTGTACTCTCTGCTGGGAGGAAATCACAGCGAAAGTCCAGACGGACAGCCCACAGAGAATGACCTTTCACACGACACACACATCGTCAGAGCTCGTAGGACACTGGACATGCCCAAATGATTTGATTCCAGCACATTGCTCAAATCAATTTGGCTTAAATCATAGTTTACCCACATTTGAATCTAAAGCAAAAATACAAACTCTTGTGTGGAAATTACAGTGCTGTTATATTCAAGCATGAAATGAATTTTAGTACTCTGTAAATCTGAATTTTTTTCTTAGTAATATATTTTTATACTGTTCTGCCAGTTTAGCCAGTATAGTCTGCATTTATTTTATTATTTTATTAATATATATATTATATATTTCCCATATATAACATTTTTAGATTAAATATTTAGTATTTTATTAAGAAAGATTATGAAGACATGGTCAAAAGTCTTTACTTGTCTTTAAGTCAATAGTATAATATCATAATTTTGAAACACATATCAGTTCTGACTGAGATTCCTCAAGTGGAGGATTTTATTTAGATTAATCAGCCAGGTCTTTTTCAGCTTTCTGGTAAACAGATGCTCACTGATGTCACTGAAAGGTGCACTGCTTCACCAATGGCTGTGGACTCTCCTGTCAGGCTCGGTGGAGCTTGCAGCACATTAAAAAGACGAATGGCTCGCTGGGTCAGTAGAGCAAGACAGCCCACCTGTGTCTGCACTGTGGGAGCCATTGACATGACCAGAGACACAAAAACCAGATGCAGGAGAGAATAAAAATGAAAAATTCAAAACTAATCACAGCTTTGACATAAAAAAGAAATGAATTGTCGACATCACACATTTCTTTGCTGCAGACTTGAAGTTAACAGCAGCACATGTTTATTCCTTGCTTTCTTCTCTAATACAGTACGTTGCCATGGGGCTACTGGGTCATTCTCATGATGTCAAAGTCATGCTCACTGCCAGCTACCGCATATATACATCATCCCTGCCATAATATTTTGATTCCTTGTGCACCAAGTGCCATTGTGCCAAACCAGACATCAATCTTCCACCATCAGCATGGCATGAGCTTGGCTCTGGCCTCCTGCAGCACTGTGGAGGGAGCTTGAATACTAATGCTGGGCGAATGTTGCCTGGCGAAAGAACATTAAGGCATGATATAATGAAAAAAAGCAGGTAGTTGGTTGGTTTTGAAAATGTGGTCACAAGAGGCACGAAATAAGGAAATCAGCCTTACAGACACTCAATTCATGCAGCTCTAGATTTTAGAGTTATTTCTCATATTGGCCACATCACCAGCTGCATCTTGATTCAATACGGATAAGAACTGTTTCACATTTGTTTACTTCATGATGCAAAGCTTTTTTAATTCCAGCATCCCTCTTTATAAACAAAGAACTTCCTTTGAATTCAGCCTTGCCTTCACAGAACATTAGGCATTTCGTCAAAAAATAGGTGAGATATGCAGGGATGCTCTGTGGAACTCCATCACAGTAAATGTACAGTTTTTCTGTGGTTTACACCTCATTACTTTGTGTTGCCATGGTCCTCTGTGATTCCCAAATTGGAGTTTTACCTTGTTACTACCATAATGTCACAAGTGGTTGTTTCAGAGTACAGAATGTGTAAGAGGGATGGGTAAAGGGTTAATGTGCACCCTGATATGATGTGTGCTGAAGATGCAGCAGATTCATCTGAAATGCTGGAATATATCTGAAATGCTTGAATATGAAGCCCCCTGCCCTCCATGGCTACAGTATTTCAACCAGTTTTTGTGTTCGGTCTAGCTATACCACAGCAAGACACCCCCTTTTCTAAAAATACTCACCCATTAAGATATTTGTCAGTGACTATTACTTTTTGTTAAAGAACAAGCAACAGGAGCAATTAGGGACGAAGTCCCTTGCCTTGTGTTTTTAAACTGCTGGCTAAAACCCACACATTTCCCCCTAGACTGAAGATTTTCAAAAAGGAAAAAGGAGAGGGCGAACCACCTGGACTGAGAAATAAATCTGTCTTAGTGACACATTGTAGATCCTTTTGCAGGATGTAGGATTTGGATCTACAATAATTACTTTTTGTAATTGCTGTTCGCACTTTGTCACACTGCCTGATTAAAATCTCCCAAACAGCTAGACCAGGGCCTGCCCATCTGGCTTTTATTTTGACTGAGTTCTCAGTTACTTCAATGAACCCTTAAGTGAACTAATAATTTGTTTGATTAGGCCATTACAATTCTTTCTCTCTTAGCTCTTCTGTTCCCAATAATATTTAGCAAATCACATTCTTGCAGATTTTCAGCTCTGCATGTATTGGCAAGCAACCACAGGTGAAACAGTTGTCTGTATTTTCCTTGACACATATTCATGAACCAGAATTAAAAGTTTTTTTTAGAATCTGTTTCTATAAATACAAAAATGACATGATTTCAACTAATTAAGAAAGAAACCAGAGTGGAAAGAAAAGTGTTATTACATGAGTTGGAACAAGAGTGGAGTAACCAGTTAAGTGGTTTGATAAGTGATAAGTGATAAGCCAACTGAGTTCAGTCTGTCCAATCACAAGGGGGATTCCAGTGGTCAGCAATCTAAACACATTAATAGTGTGTCAGGATCATGGAATAGTGCCTAAATATTTTAAGACTCTTTTTATGTATCTGCTCCTTTCAGTCTTCTGTGTCCTTAAAAGCTCCCTGTATAACCGTGCAGTTTATTACAAGCTATTCATTTTGTTTTAATTGGTCCTAAGCAGAGAAACTTTTTCACCTTTTTCCACATCTTCTGAGCTCCTGTGTTTCTAGTAGGAAAAAATCATTAACAGTGAGTGTATGGAGTCTGGAGAATTCATAGATATTTTTTTAGATATATATGCACTATTGCCTTTCCTTGGTTTGCCCACCTGGGTGCTGTAACTAATACAATTTAAACCTACTGAGTACTGCTCTGTAAGATAAGTAACTTTATAATCTATGCTCAGAACATTCCTCAGAGTTCTTGTCAGCAGTGAGCAGGAACGTCTCTTATTCACTTGTTTCAACTGGTACGTCTTTGTTCTACAGTAGGTTTCTTCATTCCAAAGCCCTTGAAGCACACTTTAATGTAATTGGTATTATCAATGCAAAGTACTCTATATGGATTTTCTTTAAAAACTAGAATCACCATTAGTTCTTTAAAAGGCTTTAGGGCTTGGCTTTTGGCTGGAAAAGCAGTGGGACATGATGCAGCATGACACAGTTTTCCAGCATGTCCACCTATTAAAGCCATTCATCTTTTGACACGCTGCTCAGTCACAGAGTAAGTACTGATCTACATCTCTCCCCCATCTTGCTGAAGGCTTGCAGGTGCTCAACAAGTTGCAGGAATCAGCAAACCCCAAGAAAAGACTGAAAGATGCCCACTCTACCCTAGTGGAAATTTATCAACCTTTGTCTTCCACCAGGGAAATCCAGTGACACACAAGGTGTTCATACCAGTCACATCTGGGCCCCAAGGCTCAACCAGTCCTCTTAGAGAGTGGTTTTACTCATAAAACCACTTGGAGCTTTGATGGACTTTCATAATTTGATTAACGATCCTTACTTTCAGTGTAATTTTACATCAGATGACATGCAATTTCTTATTCCATTCATATTAAACAAGAATGTGTTCAGGGCATTATTTATTTCAGCTAAGTCTACTTTTAATTAACCATGAAAGTCTCCTTCTTTTATCCTTTCCTCAGATTTACAGTGCTCCATTGGAATTTCTGATCCAAGAACAAAACAGTCGCTCGAATCTCCCTTAGAGCATCCCCTGAAGGAAGAAAAACAATGGAACATCATAATTCCTTATATAGGGGTTTTCTAGACACTCCACTCAACGCGCTTTATAGATAATGGCGACTCCCCTCCACCACCATTGTGCAGCCCCACCTGGATGATGGGGCAGCCACAGTATGCTCACCACACACTGGAGGAGAAAAACCAAGTGATGAAGCCAGTTCATAGATAAGGGTTATTAGGAGATCATGATTGGTAAGGGCTAATGGGAAATTTGGCCAAGACACCCCTACTCTTCAGGAAACGCCCTGTGAGTTTAAATTACCACAGAGTCGGGACCTCGGTTTTTCATCTCTTTTGGAGGATGGAGCTTTTTTACCTTTTTACTTTGTCCCCATCCCTATACTGGTGCTACACTATACTTTGCATTGACTGGTGCACCACACAGACAGCAGGGTGAACATCCCCTGCTGGCCCCACTAACATCGCTTCCAGCAGCAACTTTAGTTTTTCCCAGGAGGTCTACAATCCAGGTACTGACCAGGCTCGCACTTGCTCAGCTTCAGTGGGTTGTCAGTTGTGATTTGCAGGGTCATATGGCTGCTGGCATCTTCTGTTCAAACCTGCAATGGTATTTAGAAAGTACCAGGCCAGAGGACGTGTAATGTACTGACTGGAACACATCTCCACGAGGATATCTGGGATGTCCGATCTGGGAATTGTGAAATAATACTTCAGAATATTTTTAATATGTTTTAAGTCAGAATAAGTTTTGCTCAACAGCTTTGCCTTGACATGCTTCTGCATATTGAGGACATATTCAAAGGTTTAGATTGAAGAAGGATGTTCTCTTGCAAAGGCATGCGTTTGAGCCCCACGTAACCAATAACTAAAGTGAAATAAATAATTTAATTTAAAACTCTCCAGTACTAACAGGAAATGTACATGATGCCAGTTCACTATAGGTTCCTTTTGCACTGTTCTCTTCTTTCTACAGCATTATAGCTTGAAACCAACAGAAATTCTCATGCCATTGTTTGTCTTTATGAAGGATGCAGGTAACACAGTCAATTAAATATGTGGGGGGGAAATTGTTAATTTTTAATATCTCTTAATAAACCTAAATAATATCTCTTCATAATGATGTTTATAATGATCAACTAGCTGTTTGCACTGTCCATGACTTCCTGCAGAAGAGATTCTTGATCACTGTGTTTTTGTTGCTCCCACACATTCAGCCCATTGTCCTTAGAAGGATGGGCTATTGATATTGGCAGTGTTTGTTTTTTCTCTTACAATTTGAAAAATGCATTTTGCAGGGTTGGGTTTATCTGTCTCTTGCTGATTAATGATATTTTCCTGCTTTGGGGTCTCTTGTGCACAGGCCATCCTTCCACCTGCAGGTCAGTATTAATGAGGATCCTTGTCTCACTCTAGCAAATGACAGAGCACTTTGTGGAAACTAAAAATAATAGTTGTTGTACGGGCAGAATAGGACCAGCAGCCTGAAAAGTACAGCAAATATTTTTGCAATTAACCACAAAACCACTATGCCCTTATTTATCATCTCAGCATGCCATCACAGGTAGCAAAAAAAGACACAGATTACAGAAAAAAATAGATCTTTCTCAGAGAAGAGCTAGCTAGCTTGCATCAGCTGAAGAGAAACATGCCTTTTTGTCTGCAAAAAGTGTGGTGAAGGAAAGAGAAAACGGGTTTAAGCTTCCACAGTTGCTACAATTAAGGTAGAGAGTAAATAACAGCTCTTTGAAAATCTGTGGTTAAGGTCTGTCTTAATCCTAGGAGAAGTGAGGTGCAATATGCCTCCACGTATTAAAAAGCTCAATTGTAAAATCTTTAAAATCGTAAAAGTGACTTGGCCAAGTACAAAATCCCTCCCTGCATATCCCTCCCTGGCTGTTAAATTAACGTTGGCATTCTGCTCAGCTCATCGGAGCTAAGAATGGAGAGAGTAGGGCCCAATCACGCTATGTGGTTTACTGAAATTTCCTGCAATAAAACCATGACTGAAAAGACATCCATAAAAGTGTGAGGAGAGAGCAAAGAGGGCTTCTGCCAATCCCATCCTGAATTTTCAATGAATGCTCCACTTAATGTCATTGTTTACTGTTGCTGTGCCATTTTGTGCTGGTTTCTTTGGTTGAGCATTTCTTGTTTTTGTTTGACATATGGCAAAGGCTGCCTTAGCTGAATATCCAAACCATAAGCATTTCCTGCTTTAACTCCCATTTTATATAACTATTCCGCAGCCCCTAATTTTATAGCATTGCATGTTTTTGTTTTAAGATGACATCATCGGTTCTCTGGAGAAGCACTCAAGTGCAGTGTTTCATGGCTGGGATTCAGAAATAGGGGTTGAGGGTCAGAGTGGACTGCTCCCAACAAGCTCCACACAAACCTCAAGTCAGCCCGACCCCTCCTTCACTCTGCTGAACAGCAGGAGGCGAAGACCTCTGTGAGCACAAGATGTTCCTCCAACTTACTTTTATTAGCGTTCAGTAGCACTGCCTTAGGCGAAACAGAAATGTCAAAAGCTAAATATGATTTGCACATTGCACTACTAAAACAAAACAGGAGAGGAAACGTTCTTGCCAGAGTTTACTGTGGTATGCCATGTTAAAAGCAGAGCAAAGTGCAGTGAAGCACAATAGAATCATGGCAAAGCATGAAGAGTTTTAATATAATCATGATACACACTGTGGAATACTTAAGTAAAGCAAATGCAAAAACATTCCAATAAATGGAAATGTGCCATGCTACTTAAGAATGGTGAATTGTCAAAAGAGAAGATTTGCAACCTTATTTGCTTCATGGTTGGAGGACAAAATTTCAATTTTCTTTTTGCATTGCTTCAAATATCTTTTTTTAAAAGCTACTTTTCCACATCCCTCTTATGCACGTGCATCTGATCCACAAGGCCAATCATTCTTATATTCCATTAACGTGGACCTACAGTATATGACACTGACCCAGTGGAGCCAGCAGCAGACTTTCACTTGTTTGCTTGGACCTGTGAAAGGGCTGCTCACAAGAGCCTTTCTGCTGCTCCCACCTTCACAAAGCAGAACTCAGTGAACACAGTCCCATTCACTCAGAATTGATCTCCATTCCTGGCTATTTCCATTGAAAGCCCACATGCAGAGATGTCCAGGGCCTCATTGTAACTGAAGTATAGCTGCTTCCAGCTGACACCATCTGAGGGCACTGGCCAGACAGCCTCACAGGGAGGACACCACCCTCTCCAGTGTGAGAGCTCAGCTGAGAGAGCTTGTTAGTCATTTTTAAAAAGGGATTTTTTCGTAGTTTCCTCTCTGCAAGATTTCATATACAGTATATACAGTATTTATACACATACAATGTATTTATAGATTTATTTGCAGAATTATTCACCTCCTTGATTATTTTCAGTAAGTATTTTACACCTTTGCTACCACCCACCTATAACTGATCAGGTGCAAATGAATTGTTTGAAGAGTCCCATAATTAGTGAAATGGTATCTTCCTGTAGCTAATCAATCTGTAATAATTGTAGATAATTTCCTCCAGGTATACAAAAATGTTCAGGCTACAGCTCACATAGAAAAGAAACCATAGAGAACCATAAAGAACCATTTAAAAAAAAAACATACAACATTTGTGATTAATAAAATGTAATTTTGGTAGGTATGAATAATTCTGAAAACTTCTGTAAATATAAAACTAAAATGCACTACATGTTTGTGTAATAAACATACTGTATTTAATCATATTAAATAATTCTTTTAAGCAGATTTTGCTATTGAAATTGTGGGGCCATATTTATTTTCATATGACTCTACAGTAGGTGATCCATGGTGATTATGGTATTCCATGTCTGGGAGGAGACAAGATGTTTGTCCATCAAACTCAGTAATGTTTGGTGAAGTATGGAACAACTCATGAGGGGAGACCGGGGCTGGTTGCTAAAGAACTTACAGAGCTAACCACTTATACCTGATTATTTTAGGTGCTATGAAATAAGTAACTGTTGGTATTAATGTGCTAAAATGTGAGGGCTCTGAGGCACAAAGAAAAGTAACAAACCGTGACAGGAAATGGGAAATTTAAGATTGGAATGTGTGAACTTTTGCTGTATTTCACATGGAGGCAAAATGAATTCCTGAGTATAAAGTCATGGGTTTTGGTTCACGCACAGTTACGAAAGCAATTCTTACTGACACTGAAGAGCAATGCCATGAGGTCTGACTCTGTCCTGCCTTGTGCATCTTTCTTTCCTTACCAGTGATTGCCTGGAAAGTCCTGGTGTTACTGTGAAAGCAGCAGCAGAACGAAAGGGAAGTCAAAGGGCTGCAGTAGAATAGAGCACCTTCTGCTTGTGGGATTGTGGGCTGAGGATTGCTGACGCCTGAGTGAAAAGAGGCCAAATCTGCAGCTGTCTTCCTGTGTGAGGACCTCAATAGCAGTGTAGGTGCAGCCTGAGAGAGTACAGCCTGCCAAGAACCAGGGAAGAAGTGTTGTCGTTGGCCGGCGTCCAGGTCAACAGCAATTGTGAGACCCATTATTAAGTTTTGCTTCGAGAATATAACTAGGAAGAAGCTGTATAATAATACGAGCAGCAACAGTCCCTGAAACCTTTAAAACTCCCTGCTCTGTGTAATGTGTTTTTCTTCAGTCACCATTTTGGATAAAACTGAACAGCTTTCTTCAAAAGTCCGCCCAGTCTTGCAGTTTCCATTTACTTTTTCTCTCTCCTTTTTCTTGTTAAGCCAGCTGAAACAGTGTCCAACCATAATTCCTTCAACTCCATAAGGTGCAGTAGAGATAATTAACCCCACAAGGTGTAATGGGGTTTGTTATGGGAAATGTCATCATTACAGGTATAATCTGTTAAAGTGAGTTGATAATGGTGTTTACCATATCTACATTAGTACACATACAGTGAGTTATATATTAAGGTTTGATTTTTTCTGTCTGTTGTTTGGGCAGTACAAAATACTCTGTTGTTCAGAATTATATAATCCATTTTCATACAATTATTATAACTATCATCTATGTATTCTTATCATTTGCCAAGTGCTGTATTTGCATGTGCAAGGCAAATAGTGCTTTTAATAGTGATGCTGTTTTCACACTTAATTATAGTACGCCATTCCTACTCTTTTCCACTCTCATTTAAATACTCTGATATCCCTGGGTACCTGAAAGCTGTCAGAGTCTTTAATTATGTCAGTGATAAAATGGAGATCATGTAAAATCCAAATAGAAAAAAGCCCCTCATTAATATAATATTGAGTCCTTCCAATATCATAATACAGTAAAAAATGATTCACAGAGAAGATCTGTGCACATTTTACTGAGCAAATAAAACAAAACATTGGACTCAACTGATCAAGCACATTTTAGTTATTCATAGGGCAGGCTTGCTCTTATATCACAATAAATATCTCTAATTGAATAGGTCTGTATGACCAGACCTGTAAAAGTGGTTCAGTGTTGAAAACCTATGGGGAAGCAGGTACAACAAAGCCAGGACACAAGTTTGCCCATGACATGCTGTCAGTGTCCAGATTGTTTCTTCAAACTCATTCATTACAAATCATCGTTGTGTCCATAATATACAGTATGACAGTGTCTTATATCTAAAACCGAGTTTTCATTTTTTTTCAAAACACATTAGTGCTAAATCTCATTTGTATAAATTCTAAACTATCTGAGTTTGGATTACCTTATGCTGTTCCTTTTCTAAAAAAGAATGTACTGTACTTCCAACAGAAACCAGACATTGGAAAGCTTCATGTTTGTGTCATTGTTTCATCTATTTATTGCGCTGTTTCTTTTTTTAGGTATTCAGCAGAGTCTGCACCTCATCAAGGTATTATAGTCTTGGCTGTACGCACACACACCACAGATGGGACCTTTATTTTTCCATTGTCTTCACCTCTGCTAATGCCTTGGATTTCACCCACTTACCTAATTTATGTTGCTGGCACCACGACCAGGTTAAGAGAGAAATGTTGCAGGAACGGTGAGCATAAAATAAATCTGTCCTCTGGGCCAGATTCCCATAAGGTTCTCTTTTTGTCTGCAGTGTGTCATGGGATAGATTCGATGTGCTGGAATAAAGATGCCAGACTCAAACATGGCTGTTTCTGATATAGAAGGCCTGCACTTTGTCACACTTTGGCACATCAACTATCTCCTAGTTTTTGCTAATTGTTGTTTCCATAACCGTGCATGCTAGACTTAATTGGCTTATTATTAGGTCCAGTTTTTTTAGCCATTTTATGGCTCTACATGTACCTCTTACACCCTTTTATTATAGTGCGCTTTCAACATTTTTACTTTTCTAAATGCAGGTCTCAATTCTCAATTCCCACTCTGCATTACAGAGGGAATGAGAATCTGGGCTTCTCAACATCCGCAAAGCTGTGACTGGGTGAATTTTTTTGTGGTTTTGTGGTTCTCTCCTCAGCAGCCTGTCTGAGAGTACAAGGTCTATAGTTTGCTTCATGTGGAATAACCCCCTAGAGCCATCAGCTAGATAAAGACAAGCCTCGTGGTCTATACTCTTTCTTGAAGTACCCTTACGACCTCTTAATGCACCGCCAAGAACGTTTTCCAAAGTTATTGATCAAACCTGGCAAGATCTCAGTTCATTACATAACATAAACCTTTCTCCGCCAGCGAACTACACTGCAAGGTCAGAGCTGAGGAAATTCAATGCATGCATGGCTAAACCTGAGAGACAGATATTTTCATTTCAACCACAAAAAACTAAAAATAAGACCAGGCCAGGTAATAAATTAATTGGTGGTAACACTCATGTGTCTGCTCAGATGATATGAATCTGCTTATTTGAAAAATGACAGGACGCTGAAGTAGCTGACAGTCCTAAATGGTGTAAAACGAAATTCCATGAATGGAGGTAATTCTCTTCCAAGAAATAGCTGTTAGAGTTTTAGGACAGTTATTTGATAAAGGTTAGCAAAATCGAGACAATAAAAAGAAAAGGAAAATAATGGTTTTTGTTCCATGTAGGCAGTGATCACGAGTTCAAGGGATCTTTTTTTCAAGAAAGTTCAAAGTATGTGGTGGCCTATCTCATACCACGAATCTTGACATACCTGACAGCTTTCATAATTTTAGTTACATTCCTGAGACTCAGTCTAACACAGACATGCAATGCACAGAGTACAGTGATACCAATGAAGGGGACATACAGGCTCTTATGATTAAATGAAAGGGGGAAGAATATTAAAACTCAAAGACTGGCAGAACATCAATTATAGCTAAGGGAGAAGGCAAAAAAGACTAACTGCCAATTCAGCATGAGTTGTAATTTAATAGCTGTGGAATAGACAGGACGTCGCTCCCCCACTTCTCCTTCTGGAGGAAACTTTATCAAAAGCCTCACAACTGCAATTTATTGTCCAGTAACAGGTTGTGGAAAGAACTAGCCTCTCTCTTTCGGTAGGTAGTTTGAAATTAAGGTTTTATATTCATTGTACAGGTAATCCTAATACTTTTCTCACCTTTGAACTTAAATTAATCTGGGAGCTATTAGAAGAATGATATAATTTTGAAAAAGATAAATCATGACACAAACAGGTATAAGCTCAAATATTAAAAGCGTAAAAATGCTGGACTCCATAACCATACTGTATCTCAGACTAGTGTGTTTCTGATACATTTATACAACACTGTTCACGTGGTCAGTCGGCGTTTTGTTCAGTCTCTCTGGGTCTTCTTGGAAATCTCTGTCATTTTAATTGTCTGTGTAGTTTGGCCTTTTCTGAATGGTGAAAGGGAGACTCATGGTGTTTTTATGTGTTTCAGTCAATTCAGCAGGCTGGTGAACATAACGTCAATGTACATTTCTTCCTCAGTACTTCATAGGTCTGTATGTAATCATTCCGTGTTTCAAAGAAGATTGTTTCCAGTAAAAGTATTTATTGATTAAGTCTTTTTGGTAAGTTTGCTAATGAAGCCACTTTAATGGAATATTTAATCATATCAAGGTGCTGTAAATCAGGCACTGGAAAAAATAATTTTGTGGAGAATAATTAAGGCTTCCATTCTACTGTTGCAGTAATATGGGTAATGGAGCTTATGGAATGAACATTGAAGGTAATTACAGTGACATGAGTAGAGCTATTCCCAGTAAAAATGCTCTTATTGTATTCAATATGACCAAATATTAGGATATTGGTAGTTAGGCATTTGTTAATGTGTAGTTATAATGTAATAATTACCTTACTACACAGACGTTGTATCAAACAATTTTTGATTAACTTGTCACATTTGTATTTTTAAACTGAGCTGAGCATAAACTTCATTTTTCGCAGCACTTTGAGAGTGTTGTCTCAGAATGCTTTTCTTGTCTCCAGGTTTGGACTTTACCAAGCTTCATGTACTTTAAGCTCCTACATTTTCTCCAGAGCTGCTGCTGTTTCATCTCCCGCCTCAGTGAAAAGTTCATCAGCAGATTAAGACTGCGAGGCCCTAAAGGAGAGCAGCCTACTTCCACTCTGCCGCACAGCTGTGAGCCTTGTCGTCAAATTGCATACAGTAATTCAGGGAGTTTTTAGTTCAGAGAGCACTTGGTTTGTATTTATATTTCATTTTTGGGGGCAGTTAGGTGAGACTGCGTTCTGGAAAGTAATACCAGCAGGTACAGGAACTATATTTGAAAAACAGCAGTATAATAGGTAACAGCAACAAGAAAAAAATGATTATGAGTATTAGCTCATTTTGATTGATATATTTTTTCCAAAACAGTTAATAGCTTGTAAGAAGCAGTAGTTGTGGCCGTGTTGTAGGAGGACAGATGGCCTCTGTCACACCAGGCACCTTACAACTCTGCCTGTGCACTGGGCACAGGACAGTAACCCAGGCTGTACATGTATTGTGATGATTTTTGTTTCTGTACTTTACTGGCCTCTGTGAATGCATAGCTTTAATCCTGCTCTGCTTCTCCTCTTTCATTAAATTTGTATAAAGCCAACCTGGCTATCTGCCTGTTGCTGTGTTGAGTGCTGAAAAAAGGCAATAAAATACTCCACCAGTTTTAAAGGGAACAGACAGTGAAAAGTAAAAGCCCAAAGCCCAGCCTGATTTGGATTCCTATTGTGACATACTGTATATGTGTTGCACAGAAAGTTTGGTTTGTGAGGTAAAATTTTACTGACTCACTTTGTGGTTCCCTGTATAATTATGCATTCACTATTTGTCAGGCTTTTGGAGGTGTAACGCATTAATGCAGTATGGGACAGGATCACAAACTGCTTTTGAATTTTATCTTAATTATAGTTTCCCCATTTTATTTTTTCGAAAAGATCTGTATTTTTTTATTAACAAAAAGGTATTCATTGACCACCCATTGGAGAATGCCCTTGGTTTGGAAATTTCAAGACACCGGGTGTTTTTGATTCACCATGTTTACCAACATCTGAGATAAGGCAAATCCTCCAAACGTACATTTAAAAAAAAATAAACTTAGGAACTGGTCTGAAATTTACATTTAAACAAAAGCACACAAACACCCATACTTCCCACAGTATGTTTTCATTTTATATTTCTGGGGGAGAAAATTCTTCTTACTTTTTACATCTCTACACCCAGAGTAGTGGAGTTGTCCTGGGGGCTGGTCTGTACAGAAAGATAGGAGAGGAATATAAAAATATAAATGGCATTAATTATGCCTGGATGTTCAAACTCAAATCTGGAATCAACCCTTATCAAAACATGATGGCTTGCTTTATGAGGTAGTTTGGGTATAATTGAGAATGAAATTATTAGTTTTCATTTTTTTATTGCATTTGTCACTATTGGATTTTTTGTTGTCGGCTATATAAAATGTGCAATATTGAAAATGGACTGAATCTTGAAGCACCTGCATAGTTTTCAGCAGCTCTCGCAGCTCTGAAATAACTCCCCAAAATTTGTGTTAACCCTGCAGTGATAGTACCATATTCTGACACCTAAAAAAACTAAAGTGTGTTTGGATCAGTCTAGTGTGCTGTACACACCACAGATAATCTCAGCCAAATCATTTTCAAGGCCAAGCATGCTCCGATGTTCAGATTTCTATTTTATAGAAATATAAATTGTAATTGTGGTTAAACCATCAGGCAGCATGTCCAATGGTTGGTATAAAGTCT
Source organism: Lepisosteus platostomus (assembly GCF_059453375.1). Lineage (NCBI taxonomy): Eukaryota > Metazoa > Chordata > Actinopteri > Semionotiformes > Lepisosteidae > Lepisosteus > Lepisosteus platostomus. The sequence goes on along the minus strand of NC_142627.1, from coordinate 17,549,127 downwards.
GTGTTTAAAGTGATCTGGTAAAAGAAAAAAATACAAAAGAGAAAAACGTTCAGCAAAAAAGCCACCTGCAGCTTCTCCCAGGAATTTTCCTATTAGCAGTTTCAAAAACAGGGCTACAATTACCCAGGCATTGTAACAACACACAGAAAAGATTACACCATGAAGATCAAGTCAAGACTAACTGCTCCACAATGAGTGAGAGTTTAAATATCCTTAACTCCAGCCATGTTTCCTCTTGATGGACAGTTAAGCCTCCATTTAAACCAGAGGTGATTAGACTCTGTAACCTGACTCAAAATGGTGGAACAAACAGATAAGGACACTAATGTGGACCCACAACAGGTAAGACTATAAATAGCTAATGTGCATATGGGATTAACAACATTGCATCATGAGCAAAATATACCAATTTATTTAAACAATTTATTTTAAAATAAGTTAAGTTAATAATGAGACACTTCAACAGAGCATGCAACAGCCCTTTGTCACGATAGTTATTCAACATGTATTCCATTGAACTGACATTAAAAACAATGCAAATGCTATGAGTGGTTTTCCAATAACATCTACAGTGTGCCTTCTGCAACAGCTGCAGACTCAGGATTATCAAATAAAATATTCTCAGATAACTTCTAAGGTTTACTCCCCAGTAGTTTCTGTTGATCATGAGTTGTGTTCCGACTCATGATAGTTTCATTCTCAGCCCATTTAGGCTGTGTTTAGATGGACAAGTATTTCCAGCTAGAGAGATTAGTTATGGGCATTTTATATCCTAAACTTTCCCGTCACAGAAAGCAGCCAGTGGCTTCTTGATAGGATAGTGTAAGGAGAAGCAGAACAGAGACATTGCAGAAAAGCCAGAAATAAAAAAAATAACTTTGTTTAGGAGGCAAGGAATTTGTTTAGGCATTTTTTACCTTTGGGAATTGCCAAGTGTAATGTAGGTTCTTCATTTGTGAAGGACTGCCATTTGAAAACAGGTCAAGGAGTGTGTTAAATGCCTGTGTGGAAGAGGCTGGTTCAATTTCAATGGATGTGGATGTCATTTCCTTCTTCTTAGCAAAATAGTTTTGGGACTTGTAAAGGATACATAGCTTATGAGAGAGTGGCTTTTCCATTATGAATCGGTTGCCTGATGATAAATGCAAGTGAAGAAGCATCAAACTATAAATCAGTCAAAGCCCTGACATACTGGCCACACATACTGTGTTGATTTTGTATCTCTGAAAGAAAGGTTTAGAATGTTTTACATAAGTAAGGATGGCAAAACAGAAGATGTGATTCCTCATCTCATGTGCCAATCTCAATCTCTGGAAATTTGGAAAGGCACATTTTCAGGCTGCAGTCGTGAGAAAGTCTAGAAACATTTTGTTTTTAAATAAAGAGTGTTTAGCTTTTTTTTAAAAAAGGACATAAACACAAGCAATAAGCCTTGTTTTACTGAGAACCTCAGCAGGCAACACTAGATGTGGGGGAACTGTGCAGGAGACCAACAGCAACTCCACACAGAAACAAGGGCACGTCTGATGAGCTGTCTTCAATGTCTGATTTTTCTGTTTGATAGCCACAGCTGTGAGATTCCTGCAGGACAGCTGGGAAACTAGATCTGCATCGGCCCCAGAGAGACAAAACCAGCTCTATTTGTTTACATGTGTATCAGATGTATGCAAGTTTTTCCATGTAGTGAAATTCCGGGAGGTAAGCTGGAGCTCTGATTGAAGTCAAAGGGAGGAGGCCAAAGATACTTGATTGTAAAAGCCGGTATGGACATATTGTCGATGCCAAAAGATGTGATATGAAGATTTTTTTTTAACAGTTAAATTCATAAAATCATTTGATCTGGAGATTTTTTTTCCTCTTCAGGAAAGGGATTGTTCTATAGACAAAGTTCTAAACCCTGCACCAGAGGGTCAGTCTCTGCAGTAAGCAAGTGTCCTCGGACCACAGCCGTGTGGGTTAGGAGTTTCCTAATCCCACTTCCTGAAATGTAGGATCTTTTGACTTTTATTTCTCCCGAGGGTTAGATACGTAAGTGAACTAGTTATGAGCATAATTTTATGTTATGTGATTAATTAATAGGAATGTAAATCACTAATTGTAGTCACCGTTGCATCTAAAGTATGGATGTGTAGCGGAGCTCGTTCCGATACGGTGACGTCATCGCCCTCCCTGCGCGTAGCAGGGACCTCAGCTGCCTGGGCTGGGGGAGGTCTCCTTTAGCTCATGCGTCGGATTCCCTGTTGCGGAAGACCGGAGACCAACTCCCAGGTGTTGCAGGATGAAACAGGTGGAACTGTGACAGTCACAGATGCCTCTCCATGGCTCTGGAGAATGTTAGTATCTTCTCCTTTTGTCTTAAGAAGAAGCTAACATTCTTTCCCGATATGTATTAATGACCATTTATATCTGTCTATAAAACCTACTGAACGATGGTTTTCCAAGACCAAGGATCTTAAGGATCGACAGGAATTATAGACCTGCTATAGACCAACTCTGCTGAATTATACAAGAGCTGAAATCCCTGCCCTGGGCATTTCCTTTTCATTACCAAAGGTACTCTGTGCTAGAACCAGATGGCTTTCAAAGGGAAGGTGCCTGTATGAGACAGATGGTGTCCCTGATATTAATGGACTTCCTGCTGATAGTGGTTCTCTGATTGGCTAAAGCTTAGTGATGCCACTTCAGAGATGGACACTGTGCGTTCTCTATTGGACAGTGATGTATCTGAAGTACTCCCAACAGAATGAATTACCATAAATAACTCACTAGCTCCATATCTGCATTGCAGCTAGAAACTTGCCTTTATCATGTAGAGAATGTAAGAATGAGGTAGGAATTTAAAAAGCAGCAGAATGTCCAGTATTGTAATTGTACTGTTATAAAATATAAAAAATTACAGATCATTGCACAAAAATGACAATTTTTGTACACAGTTTTAAATTATGCTTTTAATGATTCTGTCTATTACAGTTTTTCCTATGCAAAGATTCACATTAGTGAGTCTTTCACATGCTGCGCTGAAAGTTGTTCAGAGTGTCAAGGTGGCCTGTATTTACAGCCATGTGAATCTCTGTCACATTGCACAGAAAAGAGCTCTTCTGTTCAGGCTGCCATGAAGTCGGGACATTTAATGCTGAATCATTTCACAGTTCAGGGGAGTTCAGATTAATTTTCCACAAAGAACTGGGGTAGGAGGGAGCGCGAGAGAGACGCAAGTAGCTGCGTGCCTTGGTATTTATTTTCACTTTCAGCTGTTACTGAGCCAGGGTTCGAGAAGCCAGTGTCTCGACACCTTTCCCCCTGAAAGCCATCTGGCTATAGTGCAGTCCCCCTGGCAGTATCACCTTTCCTTATCTCTGGTTTGTTTAGTCTTCAGACTAATTGCTAGCCAATGTATCATTTCTCTACACAACGAAGTGCTTCACTGATTGCCTCCTGAAACACTGCCCTCTCTGCATTACTTAATAATACTGCCACACTTTATCAGTGTCACTGTTTAAAAAGCAAGCAAGCATGTATGCCAGCCCAAGTTTTCACAGGCAGAGATGGGGAAAAAACTGAAGTCTTACATTCAGTACTGACAGCTTGCAAGTCTGCCCAAATATAAAGTATAAACTAAGGTATGCTAAAGTATAAAACATAAATCTGTGCAATACCAATTAAGCAGTTACTCCTTGAGGTAGCTCTTAATTATTTGATTCACTGCTGGTAAAGAAAAAGTTGTAGCCATTTTCAGACTATTTGGCTATGCAACAACACCGAATAATGTGTAGCTGCTTTACTGTACTTCTAGTCTTCAACAAGATGGACAACATCCTGTATAGACTGTGTGGTTGTAGACATTACCTCAGAGGTTTTCAGTGAGTCTCCTGGAAAGGGGTCTTACAGTATGTGTGCTCTCATTTTTCAAATTAACTCTCAATCATCTAATTCAATCTTTTTTTTTCAATATTGTACTTGATAAGTCCATAAAGATATTTTGTTAAAAGCAATATCACTTTAATTATCTGTTTTTACCTGAAATTTAATTATAGATTATATCTAGTTAAGAAGATTACTGTTTCAATTAGGTGGCTTATTCTACAATTCATCTGGATTGGGGCTTACAAAGAGAAGTGTTGAAATTCCTTGTGCTAAACACAATGTGTCCATGGAGTTCTGGCAAAGCTGACAAAGGGGTTATTCGAACATAACCTCCTTTCTGCCACCATGTTTTTGCATGCCCCATTAAGTATTCTGTTAGTGGGGATCCGTGTTTTATCTTTAATTGGTGTTATTATCAGTTTGAGGGTGTTTCTGATCAAGAGCCCGCCTCCCGTATTCAATTTTGTGTTTCATTCCTGACATTTCAAGGAAAGCAGTACTTCTCTGAACAGCTGTATTGCTTCAACAGGGAAATCAAACTTCTCACCTCTGGGCTGCACCTTTCTTATTCACCATTTCCTACTCTTCATTCCTCTGGTACTGAGCCCACAGTTCACTACCATTCCTTCTGCGTGACATTCAGAATGCCTCTCTGTGCTCTTTTGCTGCCTTGTCTCTCTGCTTCTGCAGGGACATGTGATCTGAAAGCTTTGACGGATGATTTAAACACTTTAACTAGTTCATTAGAAATGGTTTCTGAAAGAAATGACAGCATAGCTCAGCATTCACATCTCCTCTCCAATGCAGTCTTGGTAACTCATGTAAATGCTTTCCAATGGAGCTTTCTCTGCAGTGTCTTATCTCTTTAACTTTGACAGGGTGGTTTATGTCAACTCATGATTATTTTTAAGTTAACTACCCAAGCCAAAATAAAGTAGATTGGAGAGGAAGAAATATGGAAGTGTATTAGTATTGCACATGCCTGTGTGTGTCATCTTACAATCATTTTAGACAGGGGGTAAAATGTGTTATGAGCTCCACCAAACCCATATCTTCCATTATTGTTTACCACTGTTATAAAACCGAACTTCTATCGATACAGCTTAGATTAGGTGAGAAGAAACCAAGCTTGTGATTTAGCAGCTTTTAATTGACTTCAACTACAATCTTCAAACACATAATCAGTACAGCTCAAGGTGAACTGTACCTGAGCAGCCAATATCATGTTTACCATGTCCTATGTTTACCAGTCAAATTTAACTAACGGATTATCAGATTTTGCTCATCCTTAATATAATCTTTTTCCTCTATACACATCCATAAGATGAAAATGTTGCTTTTGCACTGTGAAATGTGGCATCATGATTCACTATGAACTTTAAAAAAATTGGCTTATATTTGAGAAGATTACCAAAGCTCTGTTCCCATACAAAGAAGAATAGATAGTGAGTGAAAAGAGCACAACAAAACAAATTGCCTGGGCCGTTTGCACAACAGTGTACAATATAAACACTTTTATCTACTAAATAACATGCTGTTATCAGAATCAATGTCGACGAATAGGGGTGAATACAATCTTAGACCCATTAGTTAACATTATTTTCCAATGCCAAACAAACACAAAAACAGACAACAAAAAGGTACAAAGAGGCTGATTAAACATGTTTAAAAGATAAGAACAACTGACCAGTCTGTCACAGCCGCCCTTGTGAAATGCATCTATCCAGAAGAACATTTATTTGTCTCCAGACCCTTAGAGATACTGTTAGTAGGTCTTTAGAATTTATTTGTGAAATCTCTTGCCTTCTAAGAAATTGCCGAACAATCTTGTATTATTAACTTAGGGATCTATTCTCTTACTGGGTTACTGTTACAGTTTGAACGGTGCAAAGGTGGACAACTGCAAGTGTTCATCAATAAGCACAACATGTGACTGAGGACATGTCATCTGAAACAGCCTTCAGCTTTCATGGCCACAGGAACAGACACTGAATGAGGTGGGACGCAGCTGACCTAGGGACGGGCATCTGCAGAGAAGTTCCAAAACGTATAAACTTGAATGGAGATTGGGAGAATTCAAAGACATTCTTTGCAGTTTTAGAGTCAAGAAGTCAAGAAATGAACCTAAGGAAAAAAAACATCAAAGGACTGGGTAAATGAAATGCTTGTACAGTAAATGCCAGGAGTACAAACAAAATGCAAGAAATAGCTTGTGCTTTGACATTTAATGATGAAAACTGAAACCTATGAAACATGTTTAACAAAGTGATGTTTGATAGTGACAAATACAACATATGTGGATGAAATGTTTTTGCAAATGCAATTGAACCCTAGTCTATCAACAACTCTCCTGGGGTTTACGGTATGTAGTTCACTGTGAAGATGTTAAAGACACCTGCTGGGTGAAGCAGTCCTACAGAAGGAGAGCAGCAAGCAGGAAGGACTACAGTACTTAAAAATAACTGATACCTGACCCAAAACTTCCTTTTACTGTTTTTCAAAGGATTACTGCACCAAATGGACTGGGTCTTCTTTAACTGAAATGAATGTGGGGAGTCAGATCACATTCTTTCCGACAGAACGTCTCAGTTGCCAGACGGTTCACTCCCAGTTCATTCCTGACAAAGTGAGAGGAGGAATTTTCATTATATTGGACGAGCCTGTGCAAATTGGCAACCAATCAAAGAAAACACATCTGAGATCCTCATGTCTTTTTTCATTTTTTATATTGTATTTATATTTTTCATCGCCTTGAAAGGTGTCGGGTGTCTTTCTCTTTTATTAATGTAAAGACACCATTAAACTAAGAGATTAAAAAAGAAGCCAAGGGACCTCTGGGATCTTGGCTCTTTCTTCAGAGACAATGCCTTCCTATATTTTGGCAGCAGTTTGAAGACTCAGAATTCCTGACAATATTGAAAATTCCAGGAGAATTTGTTGCAAAGTAACCACGGGGCTTTAAGAGTTCAGATGGAATACATTCAACTGCAGCTTTGTACTGTTTATTAGAAAGTACATTTTGTCCATATGCTACGCCCTTGGAAAAAAAGGACACACACACATCCAGGTTATTATGTTTAACTGTATTAGGCAAGGCTCTTAGTCAACTCTGGAGGTATAAATGCAGAAAAGGAGAGAAAGAAAAAAAAGTCTGGCACAGTTTGTGATGTAACTCAACTATGTTTCCCAAGTGCTAGGCGTTCACCAGTGTGCCCTCAAGATCCTCAGTCCACATCTGTTTAGTTAAATCTTCTTAAAGGAACGGGACAAGTGAGCAGTGAGCTGCAAGTAGAACTCACAACTCCTGCACCACTTACCTCTGTCCAAAACCATGGTCTCATCTATGAAGATTTCAGGGGCACAGAAAAAACTGAATTCATGTGCTTCCTTCTGTGTCACTGACAGGCTCTCCTCAGAGGATGGCTTAGACTGTGCTGTTGCCAGAAGCTCAGTCACCCTGAATCCGAGGCTGGCTGCTGTACTTTGGCTGCTCCCAACAATTAGAGGCTTACTTACCTTTAGCAGTGTATAGTGTTATTCTAGGTTGCCAGCCATGTGGCATTGCCAGTGTGTCTTTCTGCAGGATACCCTATACTGGGCTCTGTAAGAGTAAGGCACAGCACTGCTTGCTTGGCCTCTCCCTGATCTACTGGGACCTGTAATGGTGTGAGAGGTCATGCTAATCAGACATGCTTGAACAAATACTGTATAACATTCCCTATGGTCTGCAGCATCTATTGTGGGCTTGGTGTAAGACCCACCTGAGCCAGTGAATGTCAAGATGATTGGCACCCTCAGAGTAGGCTTTTTGAGGTAGGTAGGAAGCCCAGAGGCCCGTGATCAATTTTCAGCATATTTAGGCAGGAATCAGCAGACGTGGTCAGGAGCCAGCACTCTTTGGCAGAAGAGCCAAGACTTGTGTGAGTGGACAGAGAGCAGTAAACTATCTAGAGCACAACGGGACTGGTGCTGGCACAAGCTATAGCCAAGAATTAAAACTTACCCACTGGCTACACCTGAGAGACGTTGCTTGATCACACTCCAGTTATTTTAATATCTTTTTTATTTATTCTTTTGTTTTTTTTTCTCATTTAGCATTTGGTAATGGCTGCACGCCAACCCCAAAATTCAAAACGAGCACATGTGAAGGGTTTTGAAAGGAGAGCCAACGAAAACAGGGCTTCAGCAGGTACCACAAAGAGGCTTCATGGTGCTTTAAATCAACCTTCATGGTGTGTTGGAAAAAAGAAATTTCAGCCCAGACAGAGGCACTTAATACAGCGCTGGCTTTTCTTACACTTACATAGCGCCTTTATGAACACTCCACTCAAAGTGTTTTACAGCTAATGAGGACTCTCCTTCACCATCACCAATGTGCAACCCCACCTGGATGATGCAATGGCAGCCATAGTGCACCAGTATACTCACCACACACCAGCTCTCAAGGGGAGGAGAGCAGGTTGAACAAGTTCATAGATGGGTAATATTAGGAGGCCATGATTGGTAAAGGCCAATGGGACATTTGGCCAGGACACTGGAGTAACACTCCTACACCCTGGGATTTTTAATGACCACAGAGGGTCATGGCCTCAGTTTTATGTCTCATCCAAAGGGTGGAGCCTTTTCACACTATAATGTCCTCGTCACTAGGACCCACACAGACTGCAGGGTGAGCGCCCCCTACTGACCCCAGTAACACTGCTTCCAGCAGCAACCTTAGTTTTTCCCAGGAAGTCTCCAATCCAGGTACTGACCAGGCACACACCTGCTTAGCTTCAGGGGGTTGTCAGTTGTGAGTTGCAGGGTGATATGGCTGCTGGGTATATATTAGATATTCATTCATGTTGGAGTTATGAGAAAATGTGGAAAAAATTGAAAATGCTCTGCCAGCAAAACCTGAGATTAATGCTCCTTTAAAATTAAAATTTGGCAGTAATCTCTTAGCTCCCATGCTCTGCTGACATACTCAGTGCAATATCCCCAAAGCCTGCAGAGGCCTAAATCTGTCCTGAAGCATGGCAAGAGGGTGTACCCTCGTTTCCAGGAGAAAATAACCCCGATTTAAAAAAACAAAGGCAAACCTGAGGCTAGCCCTTCTTTAGACATTTCACCAGTGTTGTGTAAGGAAACATAGTGTTAGTCCACATGTTTCTGCTGCAGGATGAAACGGAAATTAAGGGTCACATGTGAGACACTGTGAGTTGGTGTGGGCTGTTTTACATCTCTGGAGATCTCCACACTACATAGAGGTAATCATTTTCCACTTCTGATGAGCAAGAGAACAGTTCTTCGTAAGTAGAGAAAATAGGAAGATTCAAGCATTCCTGTATTACAGAAGCTGTTGTATAGTTTTGGCAGTTAACAACAATGATTAGCCAGTTCTAAAAAAGAGTTTTACAGAGTATGCTTTTTCATTTTGATGCATTTAATGAAAGGCTCCAACATGAAAACTAAAGGATTAGCAAATGTTACTCATTATCATTACTAGTTGTGACTCATGTGTTATAAAACGGTGTCTGGAGCCCAAACATTTCCTAATTTGTGTTTGCTTTAAAATGGTTTCAAGCTTCAAGTTTGTACGGTACATTAGGTCATTACAACTCTACAAGAACAAGGGATGTTGAGGTTTTAATGAAATGTCCCTACCCCCCCCCCCTCTTCCCCCCCAAAGCCAAAAAAATAAGAGACTTTTTATTTTTTTATTTAACCTTCAATTAACCAGAAGGTCTCCTTAAGATCAAGATGTCCATTTTAATGCAGACCTAGTCAAGAAGGAAGCAATAATGTAATCACACCTTTCATACATACATGAAGACAGTCTTGGAGGGGTTGGAGCAGTAGTGGATAACCAAAAGTACTGGACGTCTTACAGACTTCAGGTTTTATCGATTAGCCCTTAACTTGCAACAACTAGGGTATGTTAAAGGAGTGAGCAATGACTTTCTAATTCAAGAATGAGGGCTACAGAAAAGTTTGTCAGTGGACAGTGCTTTGTTTAATGGCACTGCACATAAAAATAGTGCTATAATGACAATCACCAAAAAGAAAAACAGTTGCAGAAACCTATAAACTTCAAGAGCATTTAACATAAGTTGAAAAACATTAGAATGAAAATACAACAAAACATTTCATACCAATAGTTTACTCACTTCACTGAACTCAGTGGTATAACATAAGCACATTAAGTGAGGTTACGAATGAGGAGAAGCCACTCAACCCATCAAGGTTATTTGGTTGCTAGCAAGTAATTGATCTGAGGATCTTGTCTAGTCGTTTCTCGGAGGAAGCCGGGGTATCAGTGCCAACAACATGGCTGGGTAGCTTGTTCCAGGCTCACTTGAACAAGATATACATGACACAAAACAGGAATGTGTAGTGAAGCTCTGGAAATACTGAAATAGAAATAAATGGAAGAATATCATGGTCACATATCATCAAAGGTAACCCAATCTAGAAAAAAAACATTTATCATCCATTTTCAAGCTAATTATCTTAGTGAGGATCACATGCACTGAAACACTTTATTACAATTTTATTAGGCTTTACAGGTTTTAAGTTTGAAGGCCTGGGTATTGAAGTACTTTTTAAGCAGTTCTGGGTTGAGGAATATTGTTGGTCTTTAAATTGAACAAGGGCAGGCTTTCTCTTTGCTTCATGTTCCTAAGACAACAAAGTGGATTTCAAGAAAATAAGAAAAAAAATTAGATTAGATACCATTTTTTTAAGAAAAACTAGAGCATGTGGTCAGGAATAGGTCTTCTTTAATAAATTAACCATGGTCATATATTATACAGTGTGTAAGGCTTTTATGAAGTGTGTCTACAGACATAGTTGATCACATGTATAAAAAACAGGCAACAACTGTCTGGAGGGGATCATGAGAAAATTAAGGATTTTCAACACTTGTTAAAAGTTACATGTGAGAAAAGCATTGGGATTTGTTAAATCTCTGACTAACTTGGAGGAGAGAGAGGGGTACAGCAGGGGACCTATATCCTGGTTTCACAAGGAAATAAATTATTCTTTCTACAAAAACAAAATATTGAAGAAGGACACTTTTTAAGGAAATTAAACCTATCACTATATATTCCATAATTAAATCTTGTTTCAATATAAGGGATACAGACATTGTCTCCTAAAGACATCATAATTGTAGTGCCAGACAATTATTACTGACAATACTTAATTTGACTTGTGTTTGGTACTGCACCTCTGACTAGGTTTGCAGTTACTATTGCTGCATAACTCTTTAATATAATATATTTTAAGACAAGTATGTGGAAATTTCATTGGTGGTGTTTTCTCCTAGTTGACTGGTAATTCCTTATAGTTTTCATCATCATCACCATGATCCCTGTGATGGTAGATCTTGGTATGTAATTGGATCCTAAACAAGTTTGGAGCTCTTGAAAAAATGACTTGTCCCCAAAGTAGTAAATCTTCCCAACTGTCTAAAGGGAAGAATTGATTAATTCCAGTTATGATACTGGTCATGGTCATGATACTGTAATTGACCTTTTGGTATAAATTGTGTGACTTAAAAAATAGAAAAAGTGACAAACGAATCCCAACCAGTTCATATGAATGCTAGCAGACAAGTGGTCTGAGGAGCTCATCCAGCTGTCTTGACGTATATAAAAAATGTAACTTTTAATGTAACAGTAGCAATATCTTTGTCAAAACATTTGAGACATTTCAACTTGTAAACATGGAAACTACAAATGTGGAAAAATATACCATCTACAGAACAACAGGATCCTGCATTTTACATGATAACATTTTGTAAAAAGACATTGATAGGTGACACAACTATTACCACATAGGAATAAATTGGAATGCAGAGGCAGAGGTACTCAGTTAAAGAAAATGAGGCACTCTGCAATCTGACAATAAAACATGGCAGTTTTGCAGTGCAGCTTATGAATGAAGATTTAAGACTACAGCTCTTCAGACTTTAAAATTCTAAAAGCTAACACTGAGGACAGCCTTACAATTTTGATGTAAGCTAATTTAGTATAGCTTATTGTACTGTATGTGAATGTGAGTTTTTTTGACTGTAGATATTGTAATATATAGTTATACACCTTTCAATTGCCTGTTAATTAGTAAATAAATGGTTTTGCTTTAGAAACACATTTCTTAAGAGAGAAACACATTTCTTAAGAGAGTCTTAAGAGAAGGAATTGTGGTGAATCACACAACTACAAACTCTGTGGAAAAGCCAACAGGAACACAGCTCAGTGTTTCATTGCATGAAGGGAACTTATGGTATTGGCTATTCTATTGGGTGTAGTGGGGACAGTGTAATCTTCTAATTGCCTTCTTAAATATTATCTTCCCAGGGGACGAATCTGTATATTCTCACACGTCTGCTGATGTCAGTGAGAGATTTGTCCTAATTAATTTGATAACCCCTCAGTGGGGTTGGCTATTTTCAGCCTGCTGCACACTCCAGTTACTAACAATCCACACATACAGCACTCCCTGTTCTGCACAGTGCTAGTCGTGACTCACACAAAGCACAATCTGGCTGGGAGAGGCCATTCTCCACTGAGATTGCAAAGGAACATGTATTGGACACAGTAACATTGCGAGTTTCCTACGAAATGTCAAAAGGCAAAACAGGCACTGCCAAAGCAATGCAGGTACATAGTGGGCTCTATTACCCAAAACAGCCCCCGTGCAATTTGCAATTTATTAGAGGCTATCTGAACAAAGTCTTATACACAGCTTGGAGATGATGTATGTTTTAAGAATTCCAATGAGGGGTCAGTGTGCTCTGCAGGCCAGTGCCCTTTGAGAGAAATATAACTGCGAAACATAGATCAAAGCACACTCTCTCAACAAGTGTCACCTCTACAGGCAGGGTCAGTGCAACTGCAGGACATGCACATTGGACATTGACTAGGGAACCTTTTGTGCAGATTTTCAATGACTGTTACTTGCAGTATCTCAATGGATGGCTTCCACTCAGAGGGTGTTCTACTGCCACCCGGTGGCTTTGTGTAGTATTGACACAATTTATCTTTTTATTGAACCACAGCAGATCACTCTGAACCAAATATCAAGGGTCAGGGTGGCACAGAGCCTGTCCTGGGAAGCATTGACCACTAGGTGGGATACACCATGGAAGCATAGATGATGGAATGAATCCATGAGGTAAGAAAATTGATTATTGATTCTTGTTTTTAAAATGTTCTTTCTTTGTTACAAAATTTTGTTTGACTAAAGTGTATAAATGGCTTTCTTTTTTCATTTCCATTAGGTCACAGTGTAAGACAGGGGGAGGCAACCCTAATTCTCGAATGGTGTGCTTGTTTTTGGTTTTCACTCTCAGATTTTAATGATTTAACTGAGCCAGTTAAGTGAATAAGAATTCAGATCAGCTGTGTTTCCCAGGTCTTAATGAGGTGCTAATTAAAAAGTACCTCTAAAACCTACAGAAACCCATACTGGAGGGCTCCTGGGAGAAGCTGTTTTGAAAGTAATGAGCACTAGAGACCACATGCAAAGTCTACCCAGATCTGAAATCATTAGACACTTGAGAAGAAAGAGAATAAAAAGTTCTTATTTTGATTGAAAGATGCTGTCCTTCATTTACATGTTGAGAACAGGTGTACGTTGATCCTCTTAATAGAGAGTAAGATATATAAAGGGACTGTTTGAAATTCAATTTGCTTGTGATACCAGGAGAGTAAACAGTTCTCCTATTTACTGTTAGTTAGAAAACTGTCATAACCTTCTGGAATGTAGGCGTAATAACAGGTAAGCTGATGTGAATGAAGGATAATTCACTGTGGAATTGCAAGATACAGATTCCTTGATGTTGCTCTCAGGATCTACTGTACGTCTAATGATTCCCAAACCCCCGGACCCATTGCCAGGCAGGCTGCTTACTCTGCCTCTCTCTAGCAAATGATTGAAGTTATGCCCTCAGCAACCAAGTTACTAAGTTCTGCTCAGGTGTGGGTGATGTGTATGAGGTTTATTTTGATCATAGTTATACTTTTCTATGTGTGCTTATGAGCCCTTTCAGTTTGTCCTGAGTCTATAAATGGATGGGACCGGGGCAGTCACAGACACACTCAGACACAGAGCCAAACAAACCAAGGTTAGTTTTCTCAGGAGCCAATTAACTTACAGTACCAGTATGATTTTGGAAACCAAAGCGCTCAGCGACAGCCCTAGCAAACAGGAGCAGAGTGTTCAAACGCCATGCAGATACAGCACCCAGTGGGGCCCAGTGTTGAACCCAGGGCCCCAGCGCGAGACAGCAAGGCTAACCACAGTGTGCCAAGGTGCCGCCCTATCATGAAAAACATTTTATTTTAAGACCAAACCGCATCTATGCCACTTGACGCTAAGCTGTTTTCCATGGATTTAATAATAATTCCTTATACTTATATAGTGCTTTTCTGCTGTATAACTCAAAGCTAACCACTCAAAGCGCTTTACAGGTAATGGGGACTCCCCTCCACCACCACCAATGTGCAGCTCCACCTGGATGATGCAACAGCAGCCATACCGCGCCAGAACGCTCACCACACATCAGCTCTCAGTGGGGAGAACAGAGTGATGAAGCCAATTCATAGATGGGGAACATTAGGAGGCCATGATTGGTAAAGACCAGAGGGAAATTTGGTCAGGACACTGAGGTAACATCCCTACTCTTTTTGAGAAAAGTCCTGGGATTCAGGACCAGAATGTAAAACTGTGGGGCATAAGGACCCACACAGACCACAGGGAGAGCACCTCCTACTGGTCCCACTAGCACCTCTTCCAGCAGCAACCTTAGCTTTCCCAGGAGGTCTCCCACCCAGGTACTGGCCAGGCTCACTTCCAGTTTAGCTTCCCTGGGCTGTCAGTTGTGATATGCAGGTTGATACAGCTGCTGTTGTTTCAAAAACGTCTCCCCTTGACCTTTAAAGCCTTTTAATGTTAACCACAGACATGGGCTGGGAGAGAAGCTCATATCGAGTGCCTGTAGAGGAAAGCTACCTTGGGAAAAATCAGTCTGCTGGTAGATCAATTTTTTGTCCGGGCCTGAGCAAATTTTCTTGTTTTCCGTCTTACCAAGTACAGTACTTGGCATTCTGTGTAGGCCTGCATATTAAAGTGCGTATTTTATTTGTTCTTGGCTGGAGACATCTGCAGTCTTATTTTGTGACATGCTTTGGAGCACAGAATAGTTTGCCCATTTGTCTTCAAACACTAAAATTGGTTGAGAGACCTAAATAGTCGTTTTATTTAGTAATAAAACATCAGTGTGTGATGTAAGATTTTGAGAAGTGAACAAGGCACAAATGGTTTGATATTTCCTACATCACTTTGTATTTGAAACAATTATGGGGTGTATATCCTCTCTCCAGACTGGAGTATACCCCTCGTTTGTGTGCTCCAGGAAGACTTTTTTCTCTTTTAGTTTGTAAAACGCCTCCCTCATAGCTCCCTTAATAATGTTAACCTTTTCATTAAGTCTAAACAGCGAAGTTAATTGGAAAATCGACCTACCTCGTTAAACCAGTAGAGTTACAATGACTTGTAATGACTTACAACTGTGTACCCCATCTGTACCTCGTACCACGCCCTCGGGCATTCCTCTGTGCTCAAAGCAGAAGCGCATTTCCAAAATGTTGTCGGTCTTCCAGTTCTAGAATTGAATTAACATAATTGATCTAACATTGCAATCTTTCTAAAATGCCCATCAACAAGTCGCTAAAGATGCAATTAGTGCTGTTTTCCCCCGTTAATTCCTTTGTAATTGGCTAATTTACTTTTCCCAGATGTATGCCATGCAATTATAATTTTCATTTAAAGCTTTTACACCTATAAAACATCCACATACATTGATTTTTCTCTTTTATTCTTAAATTACACAACGGAGAGTTTTAACTTCGCGGACACTGCCGTTTTGCTAATATTCATCCTAAGACTAGCTTTTAAGAATATCCTTTAATTTTGATTTGTGTTTTTACGTACTAGCTCGATTAATGTTTAATTTCATTTGGGCGTATACTACATTAAAACTAAAGAGGGGAATGACAATTGTATAACCTAATACAAACGAAAATCTTACATTTAAACAGTTCGGCGCCAAAGCAACTAAATGTTTGCTTTTTTGGGAGGGAATTTAAGATTTTTTTTCTCCGAAACGTTACTTTTGTCATGCACATTAAAATCTTGGAAATGCAATGTAATTTTCGATTTTTAAATCCATAATTAAATATGGATTTAATTAAATTCATAACTCAGAATCAAAATATAAATTAAGAAAGGTGATACCAAAACTTCGGAAGCGCATTGCTGCCACCAAGTGAAAAAAAATCGCGTATGTCTCGTAATTACGAGAAATTACTGGATTAGGGCGAGATGTTTTTTTCTTGGTGGCGGCAATGCGCTTCTGTACAAAATAGCTGAAAAGCGAGAGAAAATATGACACTGCAAAGAATACAAAAGCATAATTACGAGTCTCAACTATTTCTATATACAGGTACCAGGGGACGTCCCCGTTGATCTAATTCTATTTGAATTTACTATTCCGATTCCACTGTAATTAACCTTTACAGGGTGCGAACATACCCCTGAAACAATATTTATTAGTTTGTAATAAAGTCTTTTACAATAGGACGGGCTTCCCACTTTATCAATAACTAACACATCGGTAGTGATGTTTTCTCGAATTTTATCTGCACGTTGATTATAAAACATACCTTCCCACACAGACAATGTAACAACAGGGGACACGTTATAGGACTGGTGCAATTATTTTTTTCTGACCTTGATTGAAAACTAGCTGCAAGCAGAAACATTAACTATATAAGATTCTTTTTTTTATGTGGTTTTTAGGATACTTTTATCTTTTGAAGTGAATCTGTGTTTGGGAGTCGTGAATTGCCACACGAATTTGTTAATATTCTTTATTTTTAACTGCAACATTTTACAGTAGATGACTGTATCGCGTCCTAGGCTTCAAGGCACACAGTGAAGACAATTATAGCCGTCACAGAGCTTGCTGACACAATTTGTAAATCGGGCTCTAACACCATAATTTTATTATTTGTAAGCAATTGTTTATCCTGCTTCAGTTACCTCTGGCTTTCGATTTTATGTAAGGGTAAACGAGATAACGTTGTTTATACTTTTTTTCTATTTCAACGCTGGCGGCAGGCTTAGTAGCACCTTAGAACTGTAGTGTAGTTTTTAATGCACTACATATAATTTAATATAATTTCGTTTTCTTTCATCATTTTTAATTTCAAATATTTCCCGTTTATCATCAAAAGGTGTCACAGACAACGGCATTCAGCAGGCCGCACAATGAATGAATGATTAGTTTATGCAATGAATTAAGATCTAATAAAATGTTATGGCGTTCCGTGACTTGTGCAACTCGAGGCGCATTTCGATTGCAAGTTCAAATGATCTATAAGTTTGGCCTTTTTCAATATTTATTTTCAAATCTACTGTCCAAATGCAATATTTGAAATGTACTACAGTACTGTATATGCATATGAGGTGAAACGAATAGTATTGTTCTCTATTCTTCTTCTCCAGTGCATTTGAGTGTTGTGGAAAGAAAGCGACATAATGTCCAAGAAGGACGAATACTCCGAGAGGTGTGATTGGCTTGCGTGGTCCTGGAGAGCGGCGGTGATGTCACGGTGCCCCAGAGTAAAAGGTGGCCGCAGGACAGGCCCGTTGAGAGCGCTGCAGTGGCACCCGGAGCCGAGCCATGGCAGAGAGGGGGTCAGTGCCAGGGGCCAGCACGAGGAAGTGTGAGGAATACCCTGACCTCTACTCAGACGTCGCTTCCGTGAGCTCCACTGCAGGCGAGTTACCGTTCCTCACCTGTGCACACAAGCCATCCACCGGCTCAGTGAAGATGTTGTTTTTCAACAGTTATTTATCCATAGGCTGTAACAGTGAATGGGATCTATGCTATTCACCTTCTTTTTTCTTTATATTACTATTGTTGTTAGACTAACTTAAAAATCACCCAGAATGGGTTGTTTTACCTTCTTTATTGCGAACTATCTGAGTTCTAGTTATCGTATTCTACAACATACTTTAATCGAATTTGGTATGTTGTTGCGAAACACATTTAGTTAATTAATATGTTCGAAACAAGCAAACGAATGACATCGCGTGATTGTTTCTAACTAGTTAATACTGCAGAAAGCATATCCAGTATATACTGACCCCACTGATAGCTGATGTGTGGTGAGTGTACTGGTGCACTATGGCTGCCGTCGCATCATCCAGGTGAAGCTGCACATTGGTGATGGTGGAGGGGAGTCCCCATTACCTGTAAAGCGCTTTGAGTGGAGTGTCCAGAAAAGCGCTATATAAGTGTAAGCAATTATTATTATTATTATTATTATTATTATTATTATTATTATTATTATTATTATTATTATTATTATTCTATCCATCCGGATGGCAGGAGCAGGTCTTAGTAAAACAAGAAAAATTATAACAGTTTGGTAGTTTGAGTTTACTGTAAGAATAAAATGTTTTGCTACCTCTGTGATATGTACAAAACGACGCTGTCGTTATGAAAAGGCCATTGGTAAAAGGCCATTGATCATCCTTAGATGTTTGGAAATGATGTAACACCAACTTTCCATAAATCTCAGCAGCGGCAAAATCTAAACTATATCCAGCCAATGAAAGGCCAAACATAGGTCCTTTGCAAAACAGAATAATTGCTATTTAACTTACAGTAGCTAGAAAATATACTTTGGTATCAAAATATTAATGTACAAGTAGCTGTCATTTGAAAGAGCTTTAGCCAGTGAGTCGCATATTTAAAGTGTCGGTTTATAATGCTGACTGATATCTTGACATGCAATTTTAAAGTCGTGTATTGCTAAAGAATTAGGTACTGCTTCATAAACTGAAAACTGCTTTGGTACCTTAAATAAAAAACAACGTCAATTAAAATGGTTGTATTTGTCGGGAGAATATATAACATTTTATAAAATAGAATTCTGTGCAGTTATAATATAATAGCTTATTATCTCTAAATGTCTTAAGGTTTTAAAGTATAATTTTAATATACATTATTTTAACATTTAATAGAACAATATTCATATCTACTGTGTATAACGTAGCCTATGTTAAATATTCTTTATAGCATGTAAACATACAGTAGGCATGTTTTTTCACTGATTTGCCTGATTTTTACCGGTTGTCTACAATGTTAAAAAAAACATCACATAAATTGAATAACCGGAGTTCAAATGTTCTTGTGTAGCCAAGAGTAATCTGAAATGACAGGCGTGATGTGCAAACAACTAGTCGTTAGAGATGTGGAGGAATAAGAATTGCATCAAATCTATCAATGCTGAATTCGATAGTGAGCTCAAGGGCTCGCTTTTTCAGGATGACGCCACGAACATCCATTTTTCGATATGTGAGACTTTTTTGTTGATTGACTTTTTAAAAAAATCCCAAAGCCGAAGGTATTAAAATGTCATTCTGCTGGCCGTCACTTCCCAGTATTGTGCTGATTTTGTCGACTGACGGCTTCAGCTTGTAGAACTATGGTCCACTTTGGACAAATTGAGTCGCTGTTTTGGCTTTTGTTCGGCTAATCTGAACAACATCCTCGTGTCTCTGTTCTCCCTTTCTCACGATATTGAATTGTGGGGACAGGGCCAGGTGGTACTTAGGTTCCCTTAGTTTGGTGGGGTAAGTAAGTACATTTTAATCCCAGGATCTAAGGCATGAATGAAAACTTTTAAACACCAGCAACGCCGGGAGTCTGTTGGCGGAGACAGGAGAATGGAGTAGTCCGATTGTTGAACTTCAGTTCGGTGAACAACTTCAGATTCCTTTTTAATACCTGTCAGGCTACAGGTAACATAAGCTATCTGAACTAAGACATGTGAAATAAAAAAAGCATCCTGGTTTCTCCCAGAACAGAAAAGAGACTCGTTTGCGGTTTTCAAACGGGAACTAAAAACTAAAAATAATATTAAACTATCCGTTTTAAAGCAGTGTTTCCCATTGTGCGGTCCAAGCCTAAAGTCCGGCAAGTCTGACCTCCCTGATAACCACAAACCTATTTCTGCACAACATTCTGTGAATCCGATCCCAGTTGTGAGTCGGTATTGTGAGAGGAGAAGAGACGTGGTTCGTAAAATGAAGAAATGTAAAACCTGCACTCAACAAGCATATAACAATAATTCGACTTCCAATGTTCATCAGTAAAGTAGAACATTTACGGCAACCTTTTTGAAAACAAAAGCTCCTTTTAAAGTATTGCGATGCAATTTATTCCTTAGTCGATTTCAAAGTCGGCAGAAGTGACTAATTGGCAACGTTTTGTGTTTTTTTTTACATGCACGTATATAACGTATAGTGAGAGGCATTAAAAACTTAACAAATGAGTATAGAAAGCAACTTTGTTGGATTTTTAGCTTCTCATTAAATACACACATAAATACGTTGTTTTTTTAAAAAAAAACTAAATTGTGTGACAACAAAAGGTCCGCTTGGAAAATATCTAAGCCTCCTCTAAAAGGAAGGGATTCATTATTTCAATCGTTGTTACTTTTCAGAGATGTTGTTATTATTTCAGAGATGTTACTTTGATCTAGATGTCGACAGCACTTTCAAAAAGGCCCAGGTCAGCAGCGCTGGGATGCAGTTCTCCTCACACCAATCGGGTCACTACCCGACTCCCGCTCGCAGGCGGCATCGGACCACCTTCAGCCAGGAGCAGCTGGAACACCTGGAGGCGGCTTTCAATAAGAACCACTACCCGGACATCTACTGTAGAGAGGACCTCGCCAGGGTGACGAAACTTAACGAGGCGCGCATACAGGTGAGGGAAACTGCAAGGTGGGTTTTCCTTTGCTTAAATAATAATAATTCCTTACACTCACTGTATATAGCGCTTTACTGGACACTCCGCTCAAAGCGCTTTACCACCACCAAGGCGTCGCACCCATCTGGATGATGCGACGGCAGCCGGGGTGCGCCCGTGCGCTCACCACACATCAGCTCTCAGTGGGGAGGAGAGCAGATTAATGAAGCCAAGGCATAGATGGGGATTATTAAGAGGCCATGATTAGTAAAAGCCAGGGGAAATTGTGGGGGTAACACTTCGACGCTTACCGAGAAACCCCCTGGACCTTTTTTGTCTCATCCGAAGGACGGCGCCTTTTTGTTACAGTATAGTGTCCCCATCATATACTGGGATACCACTACCATACTGGCATATTAGGACCCACACAAATTAAGGAATTAGTGATTTTAAATTGAAGATAGGAATGGTGATTAGATTCTCAGTATACATTATTTGCATTCTAGCTCTCCAGCATCTTAAATTGTGAATTGTGCCCCGTCCGGTGATGAAACGGCCGTGCTTTTTAGTTATACGAGTTCAAATAGCTAGTTCTCTTCACCGCTTTCTCGCTGCCTGAACTCCAGCTCTGACCGCCTCTGCCCACAGGTGTGGTTTCAGAACAGGAGAGCGAAGCACCGGAAGCAGGAACGGGCGGCGCAGAAGCCACTGCCCGCGGTGATCCCCGGCTGCAGCGGGTTTATGGGGGGCGTGTGTGCAGTGAGCTCCGCAGGGCGGCAGTACCAGTACAGCCACACCATCAGCCACATCCCCCGCTTCTCTTCGGTCATCCCCAGCAGTTACGTCCCCCCTCCGGCCGTCAGCCAATTCTCCTGCGCCAGCAGCCACCCCCACCTTTCGTCAGGGCCGACCCCCCCGCTGCAGCACGAAGACTGGTACAGCCCGCTGCGTGCCATCGGTGGACCGGCACCCAGCCTGCCCCCACCCATGCTTTCCCTGGCCTCCATGCCTGGACTGGAGCCCCCACCACACTGGAGCTAAAGGTGCCACGTATCTTTCTTCTTCGCTATCCTTTTACGTGTACTGTAGATTAGCGCGTAAAGTCTTAAACGCTGCAATGTAATCCAGAGCCTTAGGCCTGGGTTAGAGCAAACGCGATCCCATTCTCAATTTACACACTCGATACACAATGGAAAGTTTCATTTGCTTCTTGCTCCTATTCAATGGAAAGTTGCAAGCAAGGGTTCGGTTTTGAAATTCACAGGTGGTAGATACGATGAAGTTCCAAAGTAATCATGACTTTAACTGTAGTGCAGTAGTGTCTCCATACAAACAACAGAGCTGCTTCACGTGGAGTGCTGAACGCCTAGCTTCTACAGTGTAATGCATGCAGCTGGTACAGCTGTGTGTACAGACTTACCTGAAATTTAAAAAGAAAACCTCTTAGAAGCACAAAACAAAACAGGATCTAAGGCAGCTGCAAAGTGGTTAGCAACCAGTTTTGCCATTTTGATTTAATTCTAGTAGACACTGACCAATTTTAATTCAGGCTTTTACCAATGTCATCTGTCATTGTTTGCAACTCATTATTCATGTAAAACCACAAGATCATTTGCATTGGACTGCGAGTCTTTAAATGTTCAACATTGGCATCTCAAGTAAGGAACTAAGCCCAGATCAATATGGATTTACATGATTCCTTTTATTAAAGGTACATCAACAAAACTTTGATAAAGTTTATAATCTGTCACTATATAATAAAACTGCAAGATGTAGACATTCTTGAGCATCTTAGATTACCTTTCAATAATTCACTGAATTTACAAAATTCAGAATTAAATATTTAGAAAATGGTTTTTGAAAACAACAAAATGTAACAATAGAGCTGTTTTTGGATTTCCTGTAGAAACTTATGTTGAAATTAAATCAACACATTTATAGTCTTCTTGCACCAATAAAACATTAATGTAATGTGTACAATACACATTAATATGTAGCTTTTTAAACTTGGCTGTAAAATGTGCAATAAACAGGTTTAAGCGCGCACAAGCAGCAACGTTTGCATTAAGACAATATTCCACCATGGTCCTGACATTTTAATTGTACAGAGTCACTCACTAATGCATTAAGTTTCTTACTTTACATCTTTACTGGGTCACAGCGCCTTCAATGATGCACTCAACAGTACTTTTCTGTATACTGTACAGGCCATCACTACTCCAGTCTGCTGCACAGCCTGTCCAAACACTCACAATTCAAGACCTTCTCCGCTCAGTACAATCATCGACTCCACATCAGCAATGCTTCTTCTGCAAGTACGGCACTGCAGAACCAGGAAAAGGACATGCTTTCGCTCTGTGACTGTCATGTGTATAATTAAGGAGAGCAAACCTTTTTGTATTCTTTATATTTGCAAAATATTTTTGATTATGGTAAAATTAAGCAGTACTTCATATCCTTCTCAGATATATGAAAATCTAAGACAGTTAAGATGTTTATCTACCAATTTGTGGGATTATACTTAAAAATTTTCCAAGTTTGCAGATTTAAAAAATAATTTGCTGTTGTTTTGCACAAAGGCATCAAGTTAAATAGACACGCAGTTCAGGTAGGTCGCTGCATCAGCATGTGTAGTCTGCAAAGGAACAAGTAATACTGTAAGTTTATTCCCTACTGAAAAGAGAAGAGAGAAAACACAACGTTTCGTCTGTAAAGCCTTCTTCAGGTGTGAGGATCACTATGGATCACGCTTTGCTTTGATTTAAAAATATTTATTAAGAAACCTTCTGTTCCTTTGTGGTTTCTGTTTTCCATCCTTCACAGATGTAACTGTTGTCCATGTAAAAATAAAATTTTATAATGAATTCAAAGGCTGCAAGAAAACCACTGCAGTTTTGGGCAAAACACTTTCATCGAATGGTTGCATTTGCTTTTTACAAACACAGAATTACAGTAGGTTAACTTGAAGCACAAAACCCTTTGTTGAAAATCATTGCTCTCTTCATTACGATTTGTATAAAGCAAAGGAATCATTCACTGCACATATACTGGTAGGCATTAAAAATTCAACAAATAAGTATTGGAGCCAATAGTATTAACTGCATTTTTAATACCTCTCAGTATATTAAAAAGTCTTTCTATGAACTGTTTTGATGATTTTTGTCTCCAAACCATTCACATGATCTTTTCTTTTCACGTTACAATTTTAAAGCCCTCAGTTACAACACATGGCAGCATATTAACGTAACTACAAAAGATGGCTCATTTCAAAAGGTTTTGATGAAAATATAGTGTTGACTAATATTCAACACCCTATGATTCAATTACAGTAAATTAAAGTAGCTCTTCAATATGAACACTATTATGGCAGTTATCTTCAAATCTAGTTTTTTCAAATGCAGATGCTGGTAATATAAAAAAATCTGAACTCAACTGTGATTTGAAAAAATACCAAGAAGCTTCAGTAATTGGTCTACTGCTTGAAATACTTTAAGGAGGGATGTGCGTTAAATGTGGATTTCAGCTCTTAAATTATCAACATACACAACTGTCAACACAGTGTTTTGATTACTCTAGTGATTTTGCAAACTCAGCATAGTCAATGTATCCATCATTGTTCTTGTCATCATCTCGAAGCACATCATCTATTAAGCTAATGAGGTCTTCTTCTTTCATGGGTTGGCTGGTTTCTCCTCTTTCCTGGAAAACAAAATTATATACAGTATGTAAAATACTACATAAGGCCCATTGGTAATTACAATGCAAAAATACGTTTAAGTCTAAAGCAATCAAATTTCAAAGGATGTTTTGCAAAATCGCAGGATGAAAAGCCTCTCAGGATAGTTGGGTTTGATGCTAAGCTGCTAAATTAATCTTTGACTAGCAGAGCGCCATGAGATTTGGCCAACCTCTTTGTGAACGTGAGTGATGGCAGTTGCAAGCTCTAATCCATCCAGCAGGTTGTTCCCATCATAGTCGTGCATTTTGAAGTAGTGGAGCTGCAACTCTTGAGGAGTCATGTCCGACTCTGGCTTCTCAATCACCCCTTCTAGATGTTCCATAATGTGGCTGCAGAAAAAAGACAAAACAGTTTGGTTCGGAAAATAGTTTTGGAAAACAAAAATCATATCCTTGCCCACTTTTATTTGACTGAACCTGAACAGCTGTGCTTGACTTTTATTTTTCAATCATAAAATTTTACAACGAGGCATTGTACATGTACTTGGTAGAAAGTAATTTTTGACACATCGAAGAGAGATGCCTGAAATTCCTTGCATTAGTATCATTAATGTACAGGTCCTCAACTAAAAACATTTACAGTAGACTCCAGAGCACATCCCAAATTGAGTGAATTTATGTAAAAGCTTTGCCACCTTCACCTGAACCTTTAATGTAAAGCTTCTCGCATTGTATGATGAATGATGTAGTGATAGAATGTGTCAGATTTATACATTTATAACCCTTGGTACGCAGTCTGAAGCCCAAAAATGGTAACGTTGGGGAAATATCAAACACAAATTGAAAAAAACACAAGTATTTAGCTTTTTAATAAGAATCTATGATTTGCTAATTCATCAAAGTTGGGGAAGCCAACAGAATAATTCTGTACTTACTCTTTATCCTGGACAATATTTTTGTCAAGTCTGAGGTTGGGCCGGTGCCCCTCAGCAACCTCTACATCAGGCTGCCCGTGATCTTGTGCTCTGGCTGACAACAAGCAGCTGAGCAATAGCGCTGAGCTGAACATGCTGCTCCAGCCGGCTCTGCCTCTCCACAGCATTCTCACACCAACCAACTGTGCAGGACACCGACGCACTCCTCAGATGCTGAACTCAACGCACTCTACAGGTGGCCTGTGTTGAAGAAAATTCCTGTGGAAATAGTGGGTAAAGATCCACTGTCAACTGACTCCATTTTTAAACTCTGCGTTGTTCATAGTATTTAAGATTGCAAACATTTCAGAAATGCTTTTGAAGACTTCCCTACCATTACATTTTAAAGACAACACTGCATTTCCATCGGATGTTCAGATTTTAATGAGCAATAAAATATTTTGGAAGAAATTTAAGAGGTGTATGAACATAAAAGGTCAATTATCAACCCATGACACATGAGGACCATCTTTTTTAATTGTGCCATTTATTAGTCACATGTTTGACACTTTTATCCAAAGGGACTTACAACTGTACCAATCTATAGAGGAACCTTTCACAGGAGGCCAACCACGGTGACCCACCTGAGATTTAAATCCAGAACCTACTGTAAATAAAAACACTAACGACACTTAGCCTAATCTGGTAAAGAAAGTACATTATTCTAAAGCATTGTGACATATCCTTACTGTCATTGGAGATATCCCGCCGAGCGTGGATACTGTTGGAATAAAAAAGTCAGTTCTTCAGACATAAATAGTGTTTTTTCTCCTGAGGGAATAAGAATATCCCATGAATTCATCTGCAGTTAAAGTCTCTTGGAAGACAGATACTGTTGCAACCTTTTTGTCTTGGTTAAAATCCCATTTAGGTGATTTCTTTAGTCATGACCTCATTTCATCAGCAGAACAGTCTGCCGAATCCAATTATCTATTAACTAAAGCTCTTCTAAAGAAATATCAACCTGTAGCATAACTGCAAATGTCTCAGGCTTCTGGTTCTGAAAACCATTCTCTTACATCTTTCCATAACTAGTAGGTAGTTAGTCCCCACCTCAGGGCAGATCTTGGTATTCATTGTACATGTGAAAAAATAATTGTATCTGCTGTACAGATCGAATTGCAGTTTCTAAAACCTTCTCGTTTATGAACTAAACACGCCTACGTTGACAATAGATACTTTGTACATATTTGTAAACTGATGTACGTGCGTAACGGATTAGCTATCAGACACATACGACGTTATTACTATCGTATCTTCTGCACCTAGAAATATAAGCTAATACAGAAAAGCAAAATGAGTTTATATAGTCAAATAAGTGTCTATTAAAAGGTGTATATTTTCGATGTATGATCAGACAACATTAATTTGAACGCTGGCGAATGCCATTTCTTAGTTGATCAATACGCAATTCAGCAAAAACAAGAGAAATATTTTTTTGTTATTTTCGAGTGCTTCACACCCCCTCATTACATAAGTCTTCTTTATCTCAAATGATACGTTATAACGGTTACAAATTACCGCTATTGATGCTAATAACACCGATCATACATTAGCTATAGACAGTCGGACATCCTAGATTACTTAATAAAAAGCGTGTTCTAATGATCCCACACAGGTATAAACTAAAGACAGCCTAAATGTCTTTAATTTAGTCGATTTACTATTTAGTGTTAGTTTAGCTGTAAACTAATCATAAACAGTGTTTAATTGAACAGTGTAATCGAGAGGATCCCAGCAGAGCAGCTGCAATTCGACACGAGTTGGTGCAGGTCAGTCTGAAATTAGTTCAATAAAAAATGTATATTCTTATTAAGCCTATTTTACACACCTTCATGGCCCAATTAAATCACTTCCACACTCACCAGTTTCCTTTGTTTTCTTTCCTTTTCTGTACAAATACCCTGACTCGCTTGGAGCGATACTTTCGTCTATGCAATTTTTTTCACTGTATTTTGGTCCTTATGCTTTGCCGTAGTGACCTTTCACCTAAGGACACGACGTCTCTCTGTGATTGGCTAACATTGTCAAAAAGTACGATTCCGCCTCCTCCTGAGGTTTTTCCACGTACCTCTAGTAAAAGCAGAACACTTCATGGATTATAGAGATAAGGTGTTACGGTTATGGTTTATTTGAAAGTGTAGTCTAACCTTTATGACTCGGCAGTATTATTAGGTTGGAGAAAAGCACGAAGGTATACACAGCTCTTGAATTAAGTAGTCTGCTAGATTTGAATTGATCCGTTTCTCTGACGACACATTTTCGGTATTAAGGCTACTGTATCGTGTGACAAGACGTTTGTACATGTTAGTGAAACTCTGGTTTTGTGAATGAGTAAAGGCTGATTGAAAAATGGCAAGGATTCTTTGAAACGTAAACCAAGTGATTGCTTCTTCGCTTCCTATAGCAGACATGCTCAAGAACATACATTACCTTATTTTAAATATATGTATTTAAATGCTTCAAGAGCAAGAGAAAAATCCCCATCTATCCAGAAAAAGTCTGATTACGTAAAATATTTTAAACGTCCAGTAACTGTAAAGTTTAGTACTTTAGAAATCGTACACTATGCATCAGCAGACTTACAGGCCATTACCTTAAATTCGTCAAACTCAGGATGGCTGGGTCTACTAATCAGTATTGGATTGGGAGGACAGAAGAAAAAAGCAAGTTGCTGCTGGAAGCTGTGTTGGTAGACAGCAAGGTCTATTTGATAGAAGGTGGCACATCCCCCCAGACTACCGTTTCTAGTCCAGTGTCTCATAATTTAACATCACTTTATTAGCCCTATACAATTTCTTGCATTAGGAATTCGTCTTTTCGCATACCCCAGGTTGCTCTCCATGAGACACAGACACACAGACAGGGAGAGCAGCCCGGGGTCAGAGTGCAGGGTCAGCTATCGTACAGCGCCCCCTGGTGCAGTTGGGGTTAAGGGCTTTGCTCAGGGGCCACACGCAGTAGGATTTCTCTGTCGGCTGTGGGATTTGAAGCGGCAGCCTTCCAGCCAGAGGCGCATATCCTTAGCCACAGAGCCACCGCACCGCCGGGGAGTACAGTGGTGACCGGGGACACTGTACTTATAAATAAAACGTGCCGCCCTTCGGATAAAATGTTGAATCCAGATGTTCAAACACGATCCTGAGTACCTGTTCACCCCATAGCATTTTTCGTAAGAATAAGTTAGCCATTGTCCTGCCTGTATTTCACTCTGGGTTTGCACGATCTCCTCCTTATTTCGGTCTAGAAGCGGAATCTCACTTGTCTTCTCTAACCTGCGGTGCAGTGGATGCCAAACTAAGGTGGTGGATGAAGCAGATCTTAGATGAAGCAGATTTAGAATAATTTGGGGGTGATAATGCAACACGAATGTAAGGAATTATTATGAATTTTGTACAGAGATGTTTAGCTCGGCCCATATAAGATTGCACATGAAACCAACATCTAAACACTGTGTATCGCATGCTTACTGTCCTAGTTCGCGAATCCAGATTCCTTTTTTAATTCTCTTAAACATTCAAAACGAAAGGAGAACTTTCAGTTCATGTAAGAGCTAAATGACCCCGAAAGAGCTTTCGGTGACGTAATCTCCACACCCTCAATAACTCAAAACAGTAGTACAAGTAGTCGTCTTTTAGTTTGTAACGGCGGGGTTAAAATACTCGTTTATTTATCACAGTATTAGACATCTGTAAAACGATATAACCAAAACAACAGCTGTAGTTTCTACTTGTAGGACAACACAGCTATTGTTATCTTAAACTAATGTTTACGTTATTTATATCAATATCTCTGTTAAAATAACGGCTGGCTGGCTGTTTTTTTTTAGATCGCTAACATGCACCTTGTTAGTCATTATGGGGTTTACATAATGATGTAAATGTATTATAAAGCACAATATATACTGTTTTTTGCGTGATTGTTTAAGAAGAATACAATTTTTAAGCACGACAATACTATTATTGTTGTAATAATAATTATAATAATTGCTTACACTTATATAGCGCTTTAGACACTCCACTCAAAGCGCTTTACTCCCCTCCCACCACCAATGTGCAGCTTCACCTGGATGATGCGACGGCAGCCATAGTGCACTAGAATGCTCACCACACATCAGCTCTCAGTAGGGAGGAGAGCAGAGTAATGTAGCCAGTTCATAGAGGAAACTGTTGTAGGAAACTTAAAGTTTCAAAGAAATGCAAAAAATCTGTTAGACAATGAAAGCAATAATTGCGTCTATCACCCCGCCAGTTTATATTTACGGGGATAAAAAAAATAATCTTTACCATAGTCAAAGTTCGTTGTATCCACGAGGAGGCACTATTGCGTAATTTAGAAGCACATTATTTTGAGTTTCAGAGCACTTAAAATTTAACAACCTCAAAAGGCTCAATTACTGTTTAGACAATAACGTCAGACGCTGGGTTTATTGCATTTTCACGATGAAATATTAGGTGATTTGACATTCAAGCATTTCATTGTAATGTGCTCCATTTAAAGCTGTATGTGGAAGTCAGTGTTTCGGCAGATCTACCAGAAACTAGTGTTTTTGAATACGGAGCAGTAGGTGATCATTATCAGCTTTGTTGTTTAAAGGTTGTTATTAATCAACTGTGTAAACAGAGGCCCAGTTTGTTTCAACACTACCTAACAAAAAGCAGAGCAGTATGGGAAGAGGAAAGGTTATTGTACTGTAGATCTAAGAGTTTTTTCTTAAGGTAACGCATAATGTTATGAAAAATAAGATATATATTATTACACTTAAAAGCAAATAAAAACAAACATAAGCAAGTCTACGATGAATGTTCCTTACAAACATACACAACAAACATAATGTAATTCTTTGGTTTGTTTTTGTATTTTTTTTAAAATCACATCAACAGGAAAGAAAGCTGATGATGTTGTAACAACAGCAAATTATGTCGTTATTCTGTATCTTCACTGTAGCTGCGTTACATCCAGGAAGATTGTAAGTCCCACTCACTGTATAGTACTTAAACACAAGTCACTTTCCAGTCGCACATGCTCAGTGAGAAAGTTTACTTTTTGATTGCCTGTCAGTCACCAGCGGGCTCAGTGACTGTGGATTACGGTTATCGTTATCAAGGAGCATGGCAGCTAGGATATCGTTCTCTCAGTACCGTTTGGAGGCTGAGATAGAGAGGTGTCGCGGCGAATGCCAGTGGGACAAGATACCCGGTCTGGTAGAGCAACTCATTTCGGCTCGAATACACGAAGATGGTGAGTGTTTAGGAGGAATTTGTCGCTCTCTCAATTATAAAAAAACAACCGCAAAAAAAAAATACACAGGCAAGAGAATACAGTAGTGGTTCCGCCTTTACAGTCAGGGCTGAACTTTGTACTTACAAAGTCAGTCATTTGTTCCAGTAACTTCAAATGCAAAACGTGTGACTCGATTCACTGACCAAAGTTAGGGAAGTAGCCACGTTCATCTTGCAGAGTTGTGCAGGCACTGTGCTGCGAGTGCTAAAAGTGAAGAATTCGAATTTATATTGAGTGATAGATTGAATTATAACACAGCTTAGAGTTTACACATTACGTACAGAAGTTTACATTGCTGAATGATACTAATACCTAACTGATAAGAACTCCTTTTCATCTTCAAATTTTAGATTCAATGGATTATTGCCATTCTGATTTTTATGTTACAACGCAGTTCTGTGCTATTTCTAGATCTAGTGGTTTTGCTTAATTTGTGGTAAGTAGGAAATGTACTTACAAAGTAATCGTTTTTGTGTTCAGAGTGTTTCATTCTGTCGCCCTGGACTTGCATTTTTAATGTTTTTTTTTGAATGAACGTGTTCCCTCAACCTTGTTTATAAGTCCTGTCAGATTTCCTTTTAACAAACATTAAAAATTCAAAAACACCTTAGACTTTAAAACTGAAAGAGCTTTCTATAGATTACCATTCAAGGAATATGTCAGAAAAAAGAGTACATGGACATTTACATGGAAATTTTGTGTTATACAATGTGCCAAACAGGATTTACACAATATTATTAGGTGATGCACAGTAGGTTTACAGATATAGCCTATAGTGGTGGATATTTCCTGAAGGTTTGTTAGTCTCTTGACTAGATAGCAGTTTTATGCAGCTGTCTGGTAAGTCACATGAGGAAGCCAGTTTTTCCACATGTAACTCTAAAATAGAACATGAGAAATTCCTTCCAATAAGGCTGTCTTCCTGCTTACTGTACATGCTGTAATTGTGAACCACAAGAACCACCCTACAGAGTTGTCTCAAACATGCAGAATGCAGCCTGCATACATGTGTGTAAAGTAAATAAATCTGAGGTGACTTTTATCCACCTGCTTGACAGTGTTGTTTCTGGTCGTTAAGTTAATATGTAACACAAGGACGGTCACCTGAACTTTTAAGAGAGGGAGAAGTTGATCTTTTTATATAAAAAAAACAATGAGAAATTTCAATTTAAAAATATTTTTAAGAGCTTAGACAACATACCAGGTTTTCTATCATACCAGGTAAAATATCTGTTTTCTGTAGCCTCTCCGTGAAAGATCTTCGGTTTTGTGTGATAAATTCAAGCATGATACAAATACATCTGCTTTAAATATGGCTTTTTAAATATACTGTAACTTATTTAGTGTTTAATAAGTTGGTAGCATATATATATATTAATACTGTAGGTTCTGGTACTCATAAAGTATTATTAATGGGAAGCATCTACATTTCAGTAGCTAAAACCAAGGTTCTTGCTGTTTATATGGTAAAGAATGTCTACCATAAATATTATTAACATGTTCTGTCAAGAAAGAGTAACATGCCCATTTCAGCAGAGTACTTTAAACAGTATTATGCCTAGGCGAGCCAGAGCTAGCAGCCCTTGGTTTCCACGGAAACGGCGCACATTGCAGGAACAGCCGAACACCTTCTGGGGCCGTGCAGACTTGCTCGGGCTGGTTGTCCCGACTACCTGCCTCCAATTAGTGGGCGCTTATTTCATCAGCCCAGGATATTTAAACCCTGAGCTGCCACTGACCAGTGCTCTGTCGTTGAGCTACTCTCTGACCAGTCTAGAGCTCAAAGTCCAACAGGCCTGCCTTCTCCGTCTCTCTCAATTCCAGTCTGCCTGTCAGCACCCCAGAATTACAAAACCAACTCTTTGGTCTTACAACCCAGCCCTGAGCAGCTCTGATAGCTCTGTGCTCTCCCTCAGCCTCTGAGCAGCCCATCCACTAATGCCTGTCCTTTTCAACTATTTCCACCTGCCTTCGCTCTCCGAACTGCTTCGGCTAACTCCATCTCCTCTCATCGTTTTCCGAGACTTCACTGCGATCAAGCTTTTGGATTTCTTTAGCCTGTCTGCATGATGCGGCTTTGTCCATCTGCTCACTGCACTGTAAGAAACAGTACGAGAGGTGTGTTCTTCCCCTTTAAAAACTGAAAGAGTAGCATTCCTTTCAATGGCCTGGGCAGAACATCTGCTCTATTAGCACGTGTGTTTGTTTAAGCGTGAATAAACAGAGATTGGTGTGGTTTTATAGCTTTCTAATGGATACTGACTTTGAGGAATGTGAGTACCAGCCAGATTCTAAGATTGTCTACAGTACATGCTAGGAGTTATATGAAATCAGCATTGCACTATAAATTTATCTTTTCCTTTCTACCTTTATAATTTAGAACAGAAAGGTAATAGCCCAGATTTAAAACTGTTCTTTTGCAAACACGGTTCACTGCTTGTCTCTGTCTTGTGCACGTTACTCTTGGTACTGGGCACAGAACTATACTGTATGTGTACTGAAGTAAACCCAGGTAAACAGATCTCAAATGTGCTCATAAAAACACTTCATAGCAGTTATTTCAGTAGCCAGAGGGAATTGTTCATGAATTGAAGTGGGAAGTGTTACGCTATGTTTATCCTGAGAGAGGGAAGTTGAGCAATTTTTCTTTTTGCTTTGTGGTCCACTAGTTTATCCTAGCTATGATGTTGATATTGTTCCACTGTCTGAAACAATAACACGTCAGGAATGTTCTGAAGAGACACTTTAGCATGTGGGTCTGGGAGAAACAGTGTGTTTGTATTATGGAGGTTCAAATGGCTTCACAGAAATCTAAACAAAGCAGCATGCAAAACAAGGTCAGCGTTCTCATGGGGCCAAAGACAGAGAAAGGTAGATTCAATCATGCTGTGACAACAATATGCTGAAATTGTGTCGTACAACTGAGTTAAGATGCTCCTAGAAATAAACAATGACTGCTTTTGAAAGCCAAAGTCAGATGCCGGCTTGTCATGGTGGGATTCTGCTCTTTGCTCTTCTGTGCTGCTTTACTTTGGCTGACTTCCCACCCTTTTGTGTGTCACCTCCTCCAGATGACTATGGGAACCTGCTCCTGGCTGAAGCCCTGCTTGAGGAATGTCTGTTGGAAAACACGTCCCAGCTGGAGAGCTCAACTGCCTTAGAGGAGACAAATCAGCCGAAGCTCAGGAAAGCCAAGGAGCTCCTTAGCTCTATCCTGAACAGAGGCAAGCTGCAAGTGAGTACACATCTCATGTGTGTGCTCACGAAGGGTCCTTTGATTGTGTCTCTGACCGATGGCTCTGGATGGGCCTTCAGTCTGGCTTCCACATGGGTGTGTAATACTGTCTCAAAGAAAGCATTGACCTTCAGTGGGTGCATCCATTTTCCTTATCAGCCACAGCCAGTGTGCATCTCAGCCATCATCAAAGGCTAAGAATGGCATTCAAAGGAATAAAGCAAGACTGAGGAGATCACAGACTAGTATAGTCTAGTCCGCCCCACAAACTGAAGAATGAAAGATTCATCCAAGAGATTCCAATGTTATTTACTTGCCAGCGTCTCATTCAGATGAAATACCTTTCAAGGTTCCCAATAGGTTTCCTTCAAGGAAAGTTTCTTCATTTGAGAAGGCTTCGGCATATTTATTTTTCTAATTAATCCATAATTGTTTTATAACCACTTATTTATATATTCATATTTACATTTTTCTTAATACATACCTACAGTATACCCATCAATTCATGAGCACACATTATATATATATATCTTAGGGAGTCCTAAGCATGTCTTGTTTAGTTGCCTTTGAGAAGTCCCAGTGTTGTGTCCTGACAAGGGAGTGACAGGGCCAGGTCTCATGGCTGCCTGTGGTTCCTCTCTGCTTGCAGCCCAGGTACTTGACTGAAGCATTGTTGCTGCTGGCCAAACTGTACTATGTCCAGGGCTGCTACAGGGATGCCCAGGGCATGTGTGACAGGGTGGGCTTTGAGGACATGGCAATGGAGGAACAGCCACTCTACCACATCAGACTGCTGGCAGAAGCTTTTGTCATCAAAGGTAGGACCCCTGTCTAAATGTTTTCCATAGGACTGAATGGAGTGAAACATCCTTGGAAGTCCAAAAATAGTAGTATTCCAGTTCAGTAGCTGGTATTGAGTCTTCCTTTACATTTCCCCCCACAAAATAATGCAGAAGATCCCATGATTATATTATTAAAATACGGATTTAGAGTCTGGAACCGTTTCTGGGATGGATGCCCTTCCACAGCTCTAAACTGGCCATGTCAAGTCTTGGTGAAATAGTCAGAGGGCAGAGCTGATTGGCTGAGGCACATTGAGGTCAGAGCAGCTCTGTGATGTCATGTGGTCAGCCATCAACACCCTTTCATTAAATCCTCAACACCCAGCCTAGGAAGGTCCTATGTAATCACTGATTAGACTGGCCTAGAGAGTGCTGAAAGTGAATGCTATTAAGGAAACATTGTCAATTTGAGCTCTCTGGTGAGCAGAACATTCTAATTTTCTGTTGCTTTACAGAAAATGAATGTTTCAGTGCTGTGCATACCTAGCACCTTGTCACAAAGGTCTAATTCATTTGAAAACTGTTAAAATATGAGGTATCCTGTAAACATTATAAGTTTTGTTGTTGAGAATTGTCTGTTGAGATACTGTAAGCGAGTTATCAAATGTAGGAAATTGAATAAATTACTGGCTGGAATGTCCAAGTTGCTGTGTTTGTTACTATCACCAAATAAGGACTGTTAGCTTTTCTAGCTTTATTCTTCAGCCAAGAGTGCCTCTTATCCCCTGAGACTGGTAAAACTTTCCACAGTGAGTTTGATCACTGATGGGAGTGTGTATCTAAGCCCTTTCCCAGTCTGGTCTGCTGAAGTACTGTACAAAGAGAGAAATGGAAAAAAATGGAAGAATTTCTAATGGATCGTTGAATATTATCCCTGAATACAATTACAGTGGTTCAAACAGGCACAAAAACAGAAAGAAGTCTTAAAAATCAGATCATTTCAGCCAGTTTCTAATGGACCTAATGATCTGTTACCGCTCCTAACCCTGTTGCTCTTTGAGTTCCCATATTTTTACTACAATTTAAATATCAGTTGTAAAATAAGGGGTGAGGCTTGACTTAAAATTAATTGCTTTTCACTATAAGATGTAGCCTTTGACAATAATAAGGTGCACATGCTATCAGGGATGTTATTCCCAATCCATTTACATTTTATCATTTTGGTATTTGTGTCTGTGTTTTGATCAATAGATGTTCAGATCTCCTTGTCATTATTATTAATGATGTATGTGGTCTTTGGAATTAAAGTAATTAAATAATAAATTATTAACTAGAATTTTTGTGTTATGAAATTAGGAAACTTTATAAGATCTCTTCTGCTGACACTTAGTTATGAATTGAGACAAGCGGACACTGCTTAAGCATTCATTACTGACACCTTATAATAACGTAGTGTGTTATTGTTCCAGATGTCACATGGGAAAGAAATCCAATAATACACAAATGTAGGAGCACCAAGAGGCCATTGAAATGGCTACATTTACCCCATGAGTGTTCATAGGGATTTTAAGTGGCAGTCTGAGTTGAAGAGAATTGTGAGTAGATAAATGAATGTGTATAAATTGTGCACAGGAAAACAAAGATGTCTTTCTCACATTTAAACAGTGTAGTCTGTTCTCATATAGTGGTCTGGTGGTTCCACTCCACTGCCAAAGGTTTGACCATGTGGATTGCTCATCTGTCACCCTCCCCCAACCAAGGACTGTCCCTGGAGCGCCAGGAGGTCTCGGCCGCCTCCCGCGTTCGTCTGTCTGAGAGGGAGGAGGAGAGTCTGTCCTGCTACTTGAAGGCCTGTAGCTCTGAGCTGCTGTACCTGCAGGAACTTGACAAGGTCAGTGCTGTGAAGGGGTGAGGGGTGGAGAGTGGGGACAGGGACAGGGTCAGGGTCAGGGATGGTGACCCTACAGGTGCAGGGATGGGGCATACAAGTCAGGAATCTGGCTTTCAATACTAATATAACTGCTGTTCCTGGCATCATTGTTGTGAAGGAACCGTGTAGAAAAAATGCATGGTTAGTTTTAAGTAGTTCAAGTAGGTTGCTGTGTCAGCATGTGTAGGCTGCAAAGGAATAACTAAAGGTTTATTCCGTGCTGAAAAGAGAAGAAAAGACACACAAGGTTTTGGCTGTGGAGCCTTCTTCGTGTGTGAGAAAGAGAGAGAAGTCAGCTGCTGATATATCATAGGAGAACAATTCCAGATCACTCAGATGACATCTTGTACTTCCAGCAACCTTATTTACTGTGTTTCTTTTCTTCTCTTCTCCATGGTTAGCTTTAGGTGTGTAGTAGAGTTAGTGGTGGGTTAGAAATAATGGTAAGGTTAGAAGTCAGAATCCATAAACATACTCATGAGCCATGCTATTACTGCACTGTACAACAGTCAATCTCTTACTACTTATAGCTACTATTACTGCTACTGCTACTATTACTGCTAGTAATAACGATGATGATGGTCTTACTGAGACTCTCTTTGGCCTTGTGTTGGCAGACTCTGAGCACCTCCCACAGTAAGAGTGTGAAGAACAATGTGCCCTCAATGGAGTTTGAACTCAGCTTCTTCCAGCAGGCGGCGCTACAGAGCGCATACCTGTCTATGCTCCGGAAGGGGTGAGTCTGTATAGATTACCATCCTGCAGCTGACTTAGCCCCCCACACTATCAAAAAGGGCGTGTTTCTAACTGAATCATTGTAATTCAGGTGCAGAATTACATGTTTTATTCTATTTGAGCAGTAATAATATTAAACAGCTCAAGCAGGTCATTGGAAAAATACTGCAAGCTGTGAAGGTAGGGTCACTTAAGTAGGGAGCTGTCCCCTTAATAAATGTTGCATTTTTTCCTTTAATGTGACCCTATTTACATATATGTCACTGGTTACCTCTCCCAGAAGGAGAGCTTTCACCTCTTCCCACCCCAGATTGGCCTGAAAACTACACAGCTGAGCTAAGACTGAGGTACATCATCGGTGAAGAAATTAATGAACACAAATATGAAATATTTGTCCTTGGTTTTGATTTAATTGAAAAAATACAACTTTTTCCTCATGATTTTGATCTACTATACTGAAAATAGTATAGTTTTACTACAGTAGCACAGACTTATACACCTTACTATTAGTAACATTACATCTGATGCATTTTTTTCCTCTCAGATTAATATGCATCTTTCCAAATAGGTTTTCGATGTGATAGTCTTTGCTTCCAGAAGGTGGCAGTCTCTCCTTACAGATACTGTATGGCAAGGCTTGCATTGCTTTTGGTTGGCAAAACAAATGAAACCTCTAGATAATTTTTATTGTAAGTTCATTTTTAACCTTTTAAGCACAAGCTTCATTACCATTTTGACTAAAGGGCGCCAAAAATTGGAAACACCCCAAAATAGTGTTTTCCAGCATTCCATGATTGATTGATACAATTTCTCAGAGACACAGAAACATCTTCCTTACATACAGAACTGAGACCTGCTTGTTGACAGAGCAGGAGGAGTCCACTTTCCAGTCCGGTACTCCTAGTGTTCCCTCCACAGGCTGGAAATTCATTCAGAAATGGGGTCTTAGTACATTGTGTGGCAGATCTCCTGATCTCTCCTCAGCAATGTGGCCCAGGGCGTCCAGCAGCTGCGGCAGGTCCTGAGAGCAGTGGACACTCGGGGCTCTCAGAGCTTCAGAAAGGTGAGCAGCCAGTCTTCTGAGCATTAATGGTGACCACACTCTCCGCAGGGGCTCCTGCAGTAAAGAAAGATGGCATTGCCCTGTGTTCGAAAAAAAAAATCGAGGGTTCCCTTTCTTGTGTGGTAGTGGTGTCTGTGAAATAGTTCTGCGGTACTTTCTGTGGTGTGGTGTAAAGTGGAAATGTATGATCGTATGCATCAGATGTGTACTTGCTGGGGAGATTTACACTGTACTGAAATTGATTTCAGTCATTATTTTGAAAGGGCTGCAGGATGAACTGTCTGTTGCTTGCTTTCGAGCACACCATCCATCTGGCAGGTGTCTTCTCTTTAAGGTGAAAACTTTAAACTAAACTAAACTGTAGATTAAATCTGCCATTTAAGTGGTTAAGGCTTTATTGGGATTATTATAACTTGTTAAGATTATGTGAGTTGTTCTGAACATTTTTGCACAGGTCACCTTTTTCACCTGTGCTATATTGTGGTGAGAAAAGAACTGAGAGATTAATGTGATGCTGCTAAAAATGTCATATTAGCATTCTAGATGGGAAGCAGACTTGTGATGCATTGATGTCATTTCTCAGTTGGTGCAGTGTGAGAGAGATATTCATCTTTAGGTAAATAAAAAGGACTGGTATTTATTATTAATAGTTGATAGACTTACAGACTGGCAGGATTATGTGGCTCAATACACAATCATGTGACTTGGTACAGCTCTTTGAGATGATGAGAGAGGTTATAAAATAAAAACTGATTGATTGAAGCAATTATACAGTATAATAACCTGCAGGGCCAATTTTATTACTGAAAGCCCAGGCATTTCAAAACAAAAATGATTCACAGCAGGCTTAAAAAAACAGTTTTGAAATATAAAGTTTCAGCTGTCACATAAGAAGGTCCTGTGTGTGGAAGTGGTGCATTTGACACATACTGTATGGTCGAAGGGGCAGTGTAGTAGTTTAAAACCCTACTTCTTGCTCTAGTGTACTAGCCAGTCCTTCATCTCCAAAGCTGAGTATGATAAAGCAGTGTTACAGTGCCTGTCATTTCAATGAGGAAGGCAGGACAGCACTGCTGTTATCTTTGTTTGTTTTCCAAATCCTCTTTCCATTTCTGAAGCTGGTATCAGCGCTAATGTTTTAAGATCTCAAGCAATGGGAATTTGTGGGTCATGTTGAAATCATTAATCAAATTAAATCAACATTTGTAAAGTTCTTACATTGTAATAGAATTACTGTAAAGCTCATTGTTTCTGAAAGGCTGGCAGATCTGCGGAAGAATGTGTTCTGTGTTTTGATCAGTGGGAAGGTGTTATCCAGAGATCCATACTTCCAGAGAACTTTCTTGCAGAGCTCAGCCACTTTGTAGAAACCCTCCTCTTACACAGCAGTCCTTTCTCATCAACACAACCAGCTGCATAGAGTGCAGCTGGTTGTGTTGATGAGACTCACATCTAAACACCCATGTGCTTCACATCAACACACACTAAGACATGCACCAACTCCTTCAAAAAAAACTAAAACGCTGTGCCAAATCCCATCCAAGTGTGACAACGAAATGAAATTATAATTTAAGAGCTAGTTACTCAACTGCATGTCGCAATGCAGTTCCTGCTGGGATCCTGTAGCCTAGCAACACAGCTTTAGCTTGAGCAGCTTATGGTTATGCAAGTCCCCTCATTGATTGAAGCTGCAGCACTCTCAAAAATTGGATGTTTCACTGCTGTGTTAAAGCACAAGGCTTTGTCTGCCTGAGCCCTGCAACGTCTGATAGGAGAGCACTGGTTCAAAACGGAACTTTATTCACCTGTCTCTATGTGATCTGAGGAGAGTTTCGCAAAAGGGCTTGATTGTCCCTCGATGTGCCTGTAGTTGTGTGCCTGAAATAGATGGAAAGAGGTCAGTGTTGTGTAAGTAGGTGAATCTCATGTGGAGAGAAGTAGGAGACATCACTGATGCCCTGCAGGCAAGCTATGAGTGCAGTGATCTCAGATTAGTTTGAACCCTACGGTTTGACAAAGCTGGTGTTTGTGGAGGGCATTTGCTATCAAACCATTGAAAGCCTGCAAAGAACCAAGGTCTTTACCTTTAGAGAGGCTGACATCTGAGTTGACCAATTGGCTTTCTGGCTCTGAAAGAGAACATATTTTTATACTCCTTGCCCACTCAAAGGTTGTGTGATACTCATGTGGGCTCAGAACAGATACGAAAATGTCACTCATTAACCTCCCCCTTATACCTTTGCAAAGACAGACAGATCCCTCTTATTAAACAATAACGTTTTGTTCCTTTTCTTTATTCCACAGCAGAATAGCATTCAGTGCTTTTGATTGTTATTTATTTCTTTAAGTGTTCTCATTATGACGACTACTCTAGGGATACAGAACAGTTTTGCATATTTAATTATTCATATACATTATTTAGAAGCATGTATTCCCCAGCTGGGGTGAGATGTGATGCCTCGCTCACTATGTATCTTTTGTTATGTTGGTGTGCACAGTCGGGAGGCTAAGTTCTGCAGGTTTTGTAGGCCTCTTTTAGTCGCCACCTGCTTGAAAATTAAAACCAGGCATTAAGTAATTGGTTCAATTAATTAGCACACACTTCATGGGGGATGGAAAATTAAAGACCTTGTATTCCTCCAGGACCAGAGTAACCCACCCCCAGGAGCAGGGTGAGAGCACTGAAGGGTGAAACAGTTCTCCTGGGTACAGGGTTCAGTGCCCTCCCTAATGATTGCTTCCACAGAGCAATTACGCCACAGTTCCAAAGCAAGAGCAGAAAGGGATATTACTATTAAATTTGCTTGATATGCAATTTACCAAGGGCCTGAAATATGTATAGTAAACCAGTTCTATTTGTTTTATTGTCTGTTGCCTAGTTTTAATTTTGTATTTATTTAAATTTTAATTAAATCAAAGCATCTTCCAGTCAAACCTTGGTTTCATTTATGGAGACCCCTATAGTATGTTTCCCGTGAACTTAAAATCAACAGTGTCTCTAGGAATTGGGGGACAATAACTGAGTTGCTGTTACCTATGAATACAATATGAAGGAGACATGACTAGTTTAAAGAGAAAGTGGGAAGGTTTCTGTATGTAAAAATCATATTTTAAGTACTGAAGTCTTCATTTAATAGCATGCTTATGGTTTTTAGCTTGGCAGATATGCCTGCAGAGATACAGCTTAAACAGCACCAGAAGCACTGTTTCTCAGTCTTATCCAATGATGAGATTTCCTATAATTGAAGATATTTTAAGAACATGCTTGTTCTGTCTGTTGCTGTTAAAGCTGTGCTGTCCAATCAGCGTCCTGTATCTGTTTTTTTCTTGTTGTTCTGTTCACCTAGGACACACTGTAGAGTTACAATAGAGCTTCTACACAAATTATAGAATGATCTGAGAGAAGCTGCAGCCTAAATTGAGGTCAAGATTCCTCCCTTTCTTTGCAGATCAGCAATCCATTCTTTTCTCTGAAAGCAAAGCCTACCCTGAGTCACAGACTGTGATAATAGATGGTTGCTGTATTTATAACAGCTAAACAATGACCTAACTTTAGAGATGTGGAAAGGTGGTATAGTCATTTAGGGACAGTTCAATACTAGCAGTCACTAAAAAAAAAACAAGTTAATAAATTAGAGCTAAACACTAATGAAATTGTTAAATCCCATGTAGTGAATTGTTTGGTATAATATGGCATTATATACTGTACATAGCTCTGCAATCTTGTATTGTACTACATGTTTCATGTGCAGAAATACATGGTAATTTCCTATTAGAACTGTTAGTATTTTGTTTTAAACTACAAGATCTTTATACTGTGATACAAAACATATAATTTCAGGTTAATGACTGTATAAAGAGGAAAACTTGACCATGAGTCAGATTTGTTTGGTAAATGGGATGGATTAGCAAAGACAATGCTTCATATTGGCTACTTGTGTACAGTATGCTGTTCTTTGAATTGTTGTGATTAAGTTGATGAAGTTTATCATCCGTGCAAGTTAAAGATTGCTCACTGACAAATTTGGTTCTTCCAAAGTCAGCAGTATTATTTATTCTCAAATATTTTCTGCACAAGTAGTCTTTGAGTAAATTGTTGATGTTTCTAACATGCATATATCGTAACTCCTGATTGTATTTGACATGTTTAAAACTTTTGGAGTGCGATATCAGTGTTTTAAAAACATTTAGTGGTTGTTGTATACTTGTAACGCATTCCAGGTGCACTATTAAATTGAACTAATGAGCATGTACAAATAGTTGCTTATTTAAAGTTGCAAAAAGTGAAATGACAGGTTTATCACATATCTGTGCTTCATGCATTTGTTTCAGAATGTATTAATAACAAAATATTACTTGGAAATAATAACACTTTACTGATTGCTATATACTTTATAACTACATTATATTAATGCTATGAAAAATGTGGCACCCCCCCCCCCCACTGGGTTATTTTGACATCTGCACGCTGTGATTATTAAAGGAAATAATCTATTCTGCTAAAAAAGCAAAGATTTAAGTTTGCAAGATATGAGAAAAAGCAGGCTAGTAACTGATATTCTTAATATTCTAATATTCTTTCATCTGGGGGAGTTATAGGCTCTGTAAATCACATTGAGTGGTGTGGAAAATCTCTGCCGGGTTGTTTTCAATGTGAGGATGTGTGTTTTTGTGTTAGCCAGCAGGTGGGGTGAGTGAGCTACCTTTCTGTAAGTGCTGACTCCATGCAGCACTGAAGCTGGCCTGTGTCTGAGTGGATTTTGAAAGAAGGCCACTGCAGAACAGAACTGCAGCCACTCTACAACAACCACATCAGCAAACTCACTCTGTGTTCTCTCTGACTCGATTTTCCCGTGACAAATTCCATTTGTCCCTAAAAGGAGATAGTTTCACACCTGAAGAACGCTCAACAGCGTTTTTCTCACTTAAATAGCGGCCATACAATTTATATGAAGTAAAATGTGAACACCACCTCTTATACACACTTAAACACACAAATCATTTTTATTTTTATTTGTTCTTTTTATTGTTGTAAATAGTTTTTAAAAATTTCTTATGCAAAGCAGATCTATCAGGAATCACTTTACCTTCAAGGCTGTCTGCTGGGCATTTAGAATTAGGGGGAGGTGTGTAATTTGTGTTTGGATTGTGTGTGCTATGCAGGCAGCAGCAAGGAAACTGGCAGGAGCACTACTGAGCATGGTGAGTGAGGACAGCTACTGGAGTCCCCTGACACCCCTGCCCCCTGACTGGCTGGACAGAGAGAGGATCGTCTCCCTCAGAGACTCCTGCCACTACCCTCTCAGAGCTCCCCACCAGTACAGTGGAGACAGGTATGCTCAAAATGTTTGCCTTTTTGTCTTCTTTTTAAGGGTATTTCAGATAAGGTATCCTTTTATTTGAAGGATAAACATATAATAAGGTTAAATATCATATGTTTATTTTGATATATTAAATAAAAATACGTTTTATAAAATGTCACATTAGGATGCAATTATTCATGATACAAAATATCAAGAATCTAAACCATATATCAGTTCCTAAAAGATTATTGCATATCTAGGCATGCATGCTGAAGAATTGCATGTAGAATAAAGTACCCTTTAAAATGCAATTCATTACATAAATACAAGCACAGAATGGCAAGATTAAAGCAGAACAGCTGTTGTCCTACATAGTAATACAGACAATAGAGTCCAAACAGGGGTGAGCTGTTCTGTTTGAGCAGCTGCTCCCATACAAGTAAAAGTTTCACAGGCTCAGTAAGTACATGTTCTTTGTGTGTTACATTGTTGATTATCAAGCACGCACAAGCCCATGATATGCTGCCACTGCCAGCTATATTGTCAATAAAATGATAATAATGAGAGTTAAGTGAATCACAATAGTAATAGGTTCTGGTGGCTGACTACTCAGATATAATGAAATGATGCAGTGTTCTGTGCTAAAAAAACCAAGAATGTTAAAATGCAAAAATACTCCACTTAGTCTGACATTGTTACCTGATTCCGAGAAC
Organism: Lepisosteus platostomus; assembly: GCF_059453375.1. Lineage (NCBI taxonomy): Eukaryota > Metazoa > Chordata > Actinopteri > Semionotiformes > Lepisosteidae > Lepisosteus > Lepisosteus platostomus. The sequence goes on along the minus strand of NC_142627.1, from coordinate 17,504,754 downwards.
AAAAAACACAGACAATCAGCAAAACGCTCTTTCTCTTATTAATAAGCTTGTGTGCCTGCGTGGGTTTCCATGAATATTTTCCCCAGGTCGTAGGGGGCAGTAACTGTATCTGTCCCATGGCAGGTCAATGAGGACTTTGCTGGCTGACGGGGAGCCCAAAGGTCAGGCCTGTGAAATCGGAGCACACGCTGTGAAAGACTGAGAAAGGAGGGATTGTGTGGCAGATACATTAGTGTTAGCAGGCTTGTGTTACAGACAGAGGTGAAAGGTATGACTCCCAGCATAGTCAGAACCTCATTGGCTTGTTTTTCTTGCTGGCAGTTTGTTCTGCCCACAGGACACTGTGGAGGAGGCTGTCCTGCTGCTCCTTATCAGTGAGTCCATGGTAAGACTCTTTTTTTCATGGCAACGCTGGTGAACTAATACATGCAGTGATAGGAGCTGTTCTTACTTCAGCCTCACTACAGTACTTGCATTCGGTGGAGGTTTGCAGCATTGATATCTTATTAGAAGCAGAAGCTCTTTTTCACGTGCTGAAATCACTTAAGTGATTATTTTCATTTTGAAATGTTGCTTATATATTCATGCATAATAAACAGGTGTAACCCTTTTTAAAATATTTGTTCATATTTATTTTACTACATTTGGTTGAAGATAACAGTGAACTATATCACCTGCAGCTTGCTGCATACTTGAGATGAGCACAGGTATCGAGAGGTATTTTCACTGTAGCCAATCATATAACGCAGATTGAGCTTAGCGTATATCATTAATGGAGAACAGGTATGTCTACTAGAGTAAGCTATCCTCAACATTCTGTATGGCGTTCCTGCATGTCCAGACTACATGTGTTTTAGCTATTGATATTGCAATCCCAGCAAGCCAGATTGCACTCAGAACAGGAAAACAGCTTCTCACTTTTTTGTTTCTAGTTTAATTTCTGTCCACTGTTTCACTGTGGATGGTAGATATTAAAATTAGGAAGCTTCCAATAACTTAATCTGTCCATTTGATCACTGTCTGCTGTTGACTGAAGGGACTGCAGAATGAAGGTATACTAATTGAATGTATACTGCCTACTTTTTCTACAATGTAGTTTAGAAAAACACCTGCACACATATTATATGTCTTGCACAAATAGTAAAATATAATTGATATATTATACTGTCATGTGGTCGTTTTATTGATATCAATATAATTGATATTGATAATTGATAACTGACAACATGAAATTGTCTAGGTAGAAGGTGCCTCAGCAGTTGCTTTATTAACTCAATTTGCTTTACTCTGCTGCCCTTTTTTGCTTCTTTTTTTCAGTTTCAAGTCTGTTTTTTGCCAATAAAGAACTGCTTGGAAAGGTGTTTCCAATTAGAACAAATAAAATGCTTAAGGATTGATGTGTGAAAGCTTATTCTGGAAAGCAGCTTCTTTTTTGCTGATTGCTGTACATTGTTCCTGCTGCCTACAGCCGCTGTCTGTGCTGTACTGTTGTCAGTCACAGACATGTGCTGCAGGAATGCAGGGCAGCTCCTCTCACACAGATGCTTTCCTGCTCGCTACAGTTGGGTATATCCGTACCACGCATATTTATTGGACTTTTATATCTTTATTTGTTTCAGCATATTAATTTTTCTCTTCCTCTAATAATGTGCGTCACAAAATGGTTTTTTGAGTTGCCTGCTTAATGGATGTATTATGTAACCATGGAAAACTGTGTCATCAGTCTGATTAATTTCTCATAACATTTCTCTCTCACATTACCTCATGCACTTCACACAGCTATTAACAATTGTACAAATGGTGCCTGGGAGTATTAAGAACAGGGTAAATAATTCAAGGAGCAACATCAGTGCATACACATTTGGTGTCAATATCTTAATGTTATTCTTAGATTATTTATTAATTACTGAAGTGAAGTACCAAAGCCCAGGCAATTAAATCAGCAGCTATATACTTTTATTCGGCTATGGTAGTAACCTGTCAATAAAGTATGGCCTATTTTCTCATCCTGCCCAATTACTCTATTGGAGTGATTGCAGTGTTTCTGTGCTAGATGATGGCTTTGGTCATTGATCTCTCCATTGCTACTCCCAGCCCTGTAGGCTTGTATTTTGAGAAAAATCCAGGAAGGTGACAAATCCTACGTGTAGCTAATGTGATCTGAAATTCAAACGGCATGAACTTTCTCAAAGCATTTTGTTTAACAGTTCAAAAGCCATATCTTCAATAATTTCCTGATATTTACGCCTCATGTTGAATTACGTAATTATGTAATTGATATTCAGGAACGGGGTCAATTAAGTGAAGTCAATTGAGTCCGTATTTTTTTTGATTGTTGTACCTTGCAAAATTAATGAAATGGAAATGCGAGGGTTGCTTGCCTTGATCTCTGATAGCAGAACAGTGTTAATACACATTCCTGTGAATGCGGGTTATATAGACATTAGTATCCTCATTGTCTGTGCTCCTCCCCCCATAGGCAAACAGAGATGCAGTAATCAGCCGAGCCCCAGAGCAGCAGGAGGCTAGGTCTAACAGCTTGCAGGACGCTACTTCTGTGTATGACCTGCTGAGCATCGCCATGGCCAGGAGGGGGCAGTACACCATGCTCTCAGAGGTAAGACTGCACATCCTGGGGCAGGAGAATGGCTGGCCCTGCAAATGAGAACAGGATAATGAACTGAAAGCAGTCAGAAGACAAGGTTATAGTGGGCTTTTCATCACAAAATAAAAATAGATTAGCCAGATTTCTTTTTTCCCCAATGGTACGCATTGCTTACTGAAGCATGGTTGTTCATGGCACAGATTTTATGGTTGAATATGTCCGTGCTGACAGAACATCTCAGACCTTTATACTGAGAGCAATGTATGCGTCACGTTAGTTTTGATTGCACTTTTTGGACCTGTATTGAAGTATTCTTAATTATAATAAATGGTAGTAATATAATTCCTATTCTCAATTGTACGTACATTAATTTACAGAAGTATTCCTTCTGTCTGTGAAATGTAATATAATGAAATTGCCCCCAGTCTTAAACACAGGGCTCCAGTTTCTTCAGTACTCTCAGGCGCTCTGCCTCCTCTCCACCGAGGGGTTCTGCCAAGACGCTGCTGCTGTTTCCCCAGCTTCTCAGGCTCACTCTTCATGTCCTGAGTGTACCAGTGGGGCTGGCAGTCCCTGAGTGGACCAAGGTGAATGGAGGTGCATGAAGACAGAAAAGAAACATTAACTCATTTTGCTCCTTAACATTGGTTGCATATATAACCTACTAAATCCAATGTCCTCCCAGACACTAACACACATCTCTAGACTAAAGGGTCATTAGTAGTGGTCTCCAGGTCTGTCCTTGTCAGGCTTGCTCTGTGCCCTGTCGAAATGTAGTCTTGTGGCCATTACTGTCTCCTTCATCACTGGTTCACGTGTCCATTTGGTCTGAATGTTGATTATCTACTGATTTGATGTTTGCAGTGGTTATTCCAGTCATCAAGTGGAACAGAAGAAACTGTGGCAGAATTTGATAAAGCATCATATCAAAGTAAATCTGCTTGAGATGTTCTGATATGTGATTAAAAGCTAAAGGTGTAGATGCAAGAAGCTCCTGACAGGCCTAAGAGCATTTCCTGTATTTTTTTTCCTGCAGTGCCTAGAACGTGCTATGAAATTCTCTTTTAATGAATTCCACCTCTGGTACCAGCTGGGTTTGTCTCTCATGGCTTGTGGAAAGGTAAGGTGAAAATATCTGTTATAAGAATCATTAAATGCATCGTGTCCTGCCATGTCAGGCATTTCATATGACAATGAGAAAACTGCTGAAATTTCCCTTATTGTTGTATTGTCTTGTAATGGGCTTTTCCCTAGCAAGACCCATGACTAAGGGAAAACATCCATGCATCCATTTTCTTACTGCTTTCTCCAGTACAATGTTGTGGGGGACACAGGAGCCTCAAATGGCAAGCAATGGGTGCAAGGCAGGGTACGCCCTGAAAAGGACGCCAGTCCATTGCAGGACAAATACAGGCACAAACATACACACACTCACAAAAGGCCCCCAGCAATTGAACCCAGGGCCCAGTGCCTCACAGGCCCTGCTAACCACTGACTGACTGTGCCACCCTAAAGGGGAAATAGTTTAAAGGTCGCCTATCACTGAATTAGACAATTAATGGAGATACATGAATTATATTAACATTTGAAGCATCATTTGAAGGTCAGACGTTGGATGTCAAAAAGATTGTGTTCTCTTTTCCTCAGGTAGTTTTCCAGGTAAGGTGATTTGCTTCATTATAAATTATTAGACTAAATATTACATTCAGATATTTCAGATGGAGCTAACTGCAGTAAATAAAGACATTTTAGATTTCCAGTGGGGAAAAAAAACAGGGCTGTGAATGGTAGCTGGGGGAGCTGAGAGGAGTGAAGTAAATCGATTCTGTCATGTAGTCGGGCTACATGATATTGCTGTTCGATCGAAATAGCTTGGCCCTTATATGGGTAATGTGGGGTATCCCTTCTGTGGACAGACCCATCTGTTTGGGCTTATTGAGTCTTTTCTAGGAGAGGAAGTCAGTGTTCCTGGTGAGTCCTTTTCCATTCCCCGCAGACAGGAAACAAGAAAGCAAATTGGCCGCTGCAGTGGCTATGGAAGAAAAATATGATATTGTGTCTGTAGGCGTGCGTGCGGATGTGCTCATGAATGATTTATTATTGAAGACTAATTGTTGTGCTCTTACCAGATTCCGTCCAAAATGGGACCCTACAAATTCTTTTGAAAATATATATTATAAAACCAATTTTCAATTAATTTTATGACGTAACCAATTAGGAATTGTCAGTTGTGTCTGTGCATCTCAGCTCACGGCAGTACCTCGTGGACCCACATGGGGAAAATGATAAAGGGCAGAGAGGCTCTTCTGACTCAGCCATCCATCAAGGCATTCACCTTTTGACATGGGAGAAGACCCTTAGTGTCTTACTGCAGGTTCGGCTCTGACTGGGGGTGTGGCATGTCCTTCACACACAAAAGTACAAACCTTCAGGTGCCCCAAAAGTTGCATGATTTGAAAGAAATCTATCCAACTAATCCAGAACTGAGTCGTTGTTGCCAGGTGGTGTTTTTTTATTCTCTTATGAAGAAAAATTCTGTTGCCCACACTCTCACCTATTTGAAGATCTCAGCTAACACACTGACCTTTTTTTGAACTGGATCTCTTAACATTATATGACAATAATGCAAGGATGCACAAATGTTATTTGAAATGTTGACCAAATCCATTTTGGGACAAATGATATACAGTGATATTGTTTTTAACCCACAAGCATGGTAATAGAGGAGATCCCCCATATTGCCTGTCTGCAGTGTGAAGAGTTTTTCAAATGCTGCTAGAGTGCAGTGGTGTAGTATACGCCCCTGTAAACCTCTCTGTGTGGAGCTGCAGTGTTAGTGCCAGGCACCTGACTGCAGGGCACCCAGCTGGAGAAGAGAGTATTGCTGGACTTCCCTGTGTCCCCAGGGCTGGGGCTTCTCCAGGGGTCCCTCTTTCAGAGAAGGCACTCTAGTAAGGAGAGCTGACAGTGGAGGGAGGCAGGTGTTGGTGAAAGAGTCTAATGAGCCATGCTGCTCTGTGAGTACAGATAAGAGTAAGTCATTGTAACTGCACTCTGCGAGGCCAGTCTTGAGCCATAGCATCCTGCAGTGGATTTCAAAAGGCTTTCAAAATGTACCTGTGCTGCATGAACTGTAAACACTGTGTTCCTGCTGATCCCAGTCTGCAGTGCTGTTGCTAGGAATGCCCACTTTGAGCACACAGTATCAGCTACCGCCTCTGGTTCACACATGAACCCTTAATTTATTTTTGCACATATTTGTTCATTTCCTTTTAAGAGGTTTGCTCAGTGGGTGCTGTATCTAGCCCTGATAGTTTTCGTTTTATTTTTTGTTTATGATTTAAAGCAGCGCATTCTGTCACACACTATGTCAGGGAAGTTAAAGATGAAATGCAAGTCCTACCTGTGTTATATTTAATCATGTTACTGTTGCTGCAGATGTGGAGCAAAAGCCTGATCATGTTAGGGAGCAGCACTGTGTATGTGTCCAGACTGTGTGCTGACAGCCGTTTCACACAGAGAGCTGCTGGCTTTGTCCGATTTAAAGCTTCACACAAGGAACAGCACAGATTAAGCTTTCATAAGATACTGTTTTTTTAATGCATACTAAAATGCAGATGCAGTGCAATGAAGGTTGGGCTCCACTCAAGAAAGATAGAAGGTGAATACTACAATGTTGGTGTATGTGTCAGAATTGAGTTTCTCCACCTAAATTAGACCAGCCATCGCAAACATCTGTTCCTTGACAGTTGATTTGAGTCAGCTATTAAGAGTTAGACTGATACCAGATAATTCTTTTCACTTGTCTCATTGAAGCATGGTGCAGTTCTTTTAGTTTAGACCCTGGAGAGGCCATATCACTGGACAGACATTGCAGGAGAAGTGCTGAACCAGATATGTGGAAATATCCCTAGGTATTTATACATATAAATGGTGCACTGACCCCCTCATCTTCACTGTGGAATCTAAGCAATGAATAATGTAGCATCAACAGTGACAGGCTGAAGTACAGAAGGGCTGCTTCAACCCTCAGGCTGTTTTGGTTACCATGAAGGCTTATGATTATTGCATCCTCAGAACAGAGCTGCAACAGAGTAAGACTTCCAGTCATCTTGGTCTTCATGTCATTGGATGCCATTGGATGAAGTTTGTATGTAGCAGTTTCTTCAGATGCCTTGGACATCTCTGGTTTAGCTGATTACTGTCTCTGTCCATTTGTCTCTCTCTCACAGCTGAGGTCACTGCTTTCCTTGAGACAAGAAGAAAGCACAGACACTGTGCTGTGGTGGGTTAACAGGAGAGGCTCAGTGGTGATGGTTTTGCACAGAGAATTGATTAAGGTTATACTGTCTGCCGGTTTCCTAGGTAAAACATTGTCTGGTTGCTAAGCAACTGGCAATGAAAACACATTTATCTCTGGGTTTCATAGGGAGAAGTAAGGAAAAAAGGAGAAAAGGACACAGCCCTAAACCTGTGTCAAGATTTGGTATTTGCTATTACAGCTGTTTGTGTACAGAATAGGACGGCTCTATAAGTTGTCCTCTACAAAAAGAAAGCTTTCTAACTGTAACAAATGGTTTACATCCAATTGGGTAAAAAAATATCCAGCTCTTGATTGTAAATGCACTCCTACATACTGTAGGTTCCGCTTAAATATATTTTTCAAAAACATAGCATATGAATTTAACAAAGCAGGGGTAAAGAACTTCAAAGGTCTTGTGTTTATACTATACAGAAATTAAAATGTCAAGTTTACAAAGCTTTATAAGGAAGAATAACATAATAAAAGATAAATATTAAATCTGATATCACTGTTTCAAAAGTGTGAATGCTACTCACAGATCATGTACTTCTGCAACAACCATAGTGTGAATCCAGAAGCTGGAGTTCAGATTAATTGATTTCCATAGCAGCTGTCTAGCTGTCCCTATGTGGTATTTAAAAACTCCAGTCTGTGCACACAGATATCAGCAGATAGAGAACAGAAAGCAATATTGGTCCATTTCTCAGGTTGTGTTATATTTATCATACAAAGGTCATCTGGCTGGAGGTTTCTTCAGCTGTGTGATGAAATTAACATAGTGTCCTTTTCGAGGAAGTGATACCACTATGTGACAGTAGACTCAGAGAGGCACACTAATTCATGGTCACACCGAACTGTCTCATCACGCTTGACCTTTCTAACTTGTCCTATTATTCTGGCCTTCTTTGTCGTCAGCTGAGTGTTTTATATTTGGTGACACATATTGTCCTGTCATACTGTGGAGCATTGAATGCCCATCCCAGCTTGAGTGGCCTGCCACACTGTTTACTTACAAGGAGGAGAGAGACAGAGGGATAAAAGTCAGCTATAGACACAAGCAGATAATTCTAAATAATGGACAATTTAAATACCCAGGGTGAACCACAAATAAAGAGGTAAAAATGGTGGGTAGAAGCCACAGAATGACTGGATTCAGTTTAAATGTTCACAGTTTTTAAGGTAATATAAGGTTAAGTCTAAAGGTAATAAGTAATGTTATTTACAAAGGACAGAAAAAGTCTTAACCTAAAATGACTTGCTCTGCATATTTCAGCTCACTACCAGTATTTTCACTGTTGTTTGAATGAGATCCAATTTAATGTAAATGAAGTGTGGAAATGCCTCATTCCAGCTGGGGCGCCTGGCAATTTTGGTAATGAGGACGATCCCAGCACACTTCCTGCCTCCTCGTAGGCTTCAGTTTTACCTGTCGCAATGAGCCTGACCGACTCTTAATGAACTAAATAAAAACATGACAGGAAATTGCAATTCCTGTGTAAAACTACATGCAAAAGGTTTCTACTGATCAGGAGAGGAAGGGTTAAGAAGCCTTTATGTGAATGATTCATTTGACTGTCCTGCACTCTGTCTCTGCGGTTGCTTTGTGGGCATCTACAGCAGTTTCTTGAACCAGGGCACCCACTTAGGAGGAGCGTCATACTTAAATAGGACAGTGGCCTACTTCTGAGTATAATTAGCAATAATAAAAGGGCCAGTATGTGGGGGACAAATGAATGACACATAGCTCTTAACTGTGTCATGTCAATCAGCATACAGTATATTGTATGTCAGAACACTTCATGCGTATGTATACTGTGTATGCTCTGTGTGTAAATGAAAGAGATGTTATTTCTGTTATTATTTCCTATAGACTTTTATTAGATTACAAAGACATTTTTTATTTAGTTTGCCAGCGTGTCTTGGGTTTATTTGTTTGTGATTCATGTAATCGGGACGGTACGCTGCATTTTAAAGTGAGCTGCATGCTGGGCCCAGAACAACTCATCCAGGAATGCATTTATGTTTAGAAGTGCTGCATGTGGGAAGGGTAGAGTGTTAGGCACGTCAGTGTAACCAGTGGAATTAACCTGTTGGGTCATTGTACAGCAGAGAGTGGGCTTGTCTGTGCCTCACACCCCAGATCAGTAACCACATCTTGTGCTCTGACCCTGCAGGGTGCCAGTGCTGTGTCTGTGCTGCGGGAATGTGCCAAGATGAGACCCAGTGACCCAACCATCCCCTTGCTGGCTGCCAAGGTCTCCATTGGGCAGCTTCACTGGGTGAGTGGATTCAAGTCCTGCCTCTTTTTAATGTGTTACAGACCGAGCAGCACAATGCTGCAGCAGCTCTCACAGCAGAAGGAGTAGCAGTGTACTGGAGTGTAAGAGTGGACAGCATGGGCGTAGTGGACAGTGATAGTGATGTGCCCTCTTCTCAACTGAACACCCCCCCCTTAACCTTCAAAGATCTCCACTCATGGGTTATGTTAAAGTTGTATATTACACCTGCAAGGCCCCATTTAGACTGTTGTGTACACTTTTGGTCCTTTGTTATACAGAAAAGTACAGTATAGCTGTTCTGGGATCATTCCAGAGAAAAGCAACCAGATATATTCTGGGGCTTAAGTAAATGTCTTACAGTGACAGACTAATATATAGTTTATGTCTTTAGGAACAGGTAAAGATCTGGTGAAGATCTCATGCAGTCATTTCTGAAAGGAAGCTAAAGTTTCAGATTAATCAATATGTCTGGATAGCTTGTGCCAGACTCTCATACTGCACCTTCTGTTCTCAGTCTTTAATGCATTTGTCATTGTTTCCAATTATGTCCTTTGTTTTGTGTTTCACTGTTGATCCTGTAGACGTCTTCTGGGCTAGTTTTGGCGATAACTTTGATGGTTCAGTTGTGTTTAGAGTAGGACTTTCCATTAAGACAGAAAATGTACCTAGCTGCCCTTCCCTAGACTACTTCAATAGCAGGAGGGTTTTGTGTCTGAAATATGGTGAATGTACATTATTCTAAATAAAGCTTTTCTGGTGCATTTTACAGTTTTAAAGTTAAAATCCTTTCAAGCAGATTTTACACATGTATTTACTTATCCAGCCATTTTGTTTGCCACTTCCTGTGATGAACAAAAGCTGCAGTCTGTGTGTCATGTGCAGCTTTTCCACCTTTTAAATGATCTTTCACATTTACAGTATATCCTATATTTGTGTATTTTCCAAACATGCAGAACTGAGTCCATCCTGCTACAATGAGAGAAACCTATTCCAGGCCAGGCACTTGTGCTCCCTTCTGGTTTTAGAAGGCCCATTCCCCTTCCCTTACTCCTAGAATGTTTCATTTGGTTTTGGGTTTGTTCTCCAAGATCTGGAGGAAACACAGTGAGTCAGTCGCCGCTCCTTGACAGAGCAAGCCCTCAGTATGATTTGCTTGAAGTTATACATCTACAAAATAAACCCTCATTCAGATACAGGGTTCCAAAGCCACGTTTATTTTCATCTCTGATCTTTCTGAACCTATAATAGAGAGATTCATTCTTTCTGCAAATTCCAAATTGTTTCATCTGTAAGGAAACACTTTTCAATTACAGCTGCTGACACTCGCAAATTAGGTAGTGTGTACTCAGTGTCCTTGGGTGGGGAGTCTTAGAGGTAGAATTAATTGAGTGTGAATCTGCAAGCCTTAGGTGTAAGATAGTAATTTACTTTGAGAGTGGCGGGCGGGCTGAGAAACGGGGGCACCTGCTCCAGGTCGGTGTGATTATGCAGAATATAATGGGAGATTAGACTGACGGTGTGATTAGGAAGCTGGTATGGCAGGACTGCTGGCGAACAGCAGCAGGAGGAAGACAGAGAGAGAGAATGTGAAGTGAACAGGATTAGGAGGCCATCAGTCAAACTGGGTGTACAGGTGATCTACAGTAGGTGCCACTCCTGCTACCTGTTTTAATGCTTTTACACAATATTTGTGACAGTCCAAGAAATCGGCAGAATGAAGGACAATTTCTAAGAGCCCAACTAACAACAAACTGCACATTCATTATTTTGAGTAATGATATGAGACATGGTCCTGCCTGGCACCAAATCTCCCTTACATCTACAGTATATTGAAAAAAGAAAAAAGTCCAAATGTTTCTTACCAGACTTGCTCCCATACAGTATACTGACAAATTCCCTTGGTTCCTTCTTCGAGCAGTGGAGTCCAAAATGTTTGGTGTTGTGTCTGGAGCACTAAAAGAGAAACAAGCCTCTCTTTTTTTTGCTACTTTGCTGTCTGCTCAGCAATTCACAGAGTCTAAAGATTCTTCGTGATGCAATGTAAAGAAATTCAGTATCTGTAAGGACAGTAGTTTTATTAATCAATTACTGGCAGAAGCATGGACTAGTTCTTAGAGGTCTTGGACTCCAGACCAGAAGATTGTGGGTTGAAATCCTGGTGGCAAGCTGTTGTTGTACCATGCAAGGTTTTTTCTACAGTAAATATTCCACTCTGTGAACTCAAGGTCACTATTGAAATGCGAATTTTACCTGATAAAATAAAGGGATGTAAAAATCACAGAATAAACTATTATTTGCCTCATAAATGGTTATCGATATTCATTGACCAAGATACTGTAGAAGTGAAAGTGATACTGTATTTCAATACATGAAACTCTGATTTCAGTCATTTCCTCTGTCTTCCTGGCTCCTCTCAGCTCTCCCGGAAGCTGCAGTTAATCCAGATGTTGTGTCTTGTCTGTCACAGCTGGAGGAGGGTGAGGCCTTTGCACGAAAGGTGCTGGACATGGGGGAGCAGGCAGCGGAGTTCCTGCCCAGAGCTCATCTGGCTGTGGGCCTGTGCTACAGCCTGCAAGCCACTGATGGTGAGAGGACTTCTATGGCACAAGCCATTACCTCCTGGGTCTGGAGACCACATGGCCCTCTGTTTCTAGCTCCACCCTGAGTTTGTAATTATTAATTCAAACTGATTACCACTTAATTAGATTATTTACCAGTGTTTTCTAGTCTTTAGCTAGGGAAGAATTTAAGTTCCTAGGTCCATGCATGTGCCACTTAAGGACCAAGAGTGAACGTCACTTTTGTAGCCCATAGGTATAAAACATACAATATATGGTACATTAACTGTATATCTGTTTATTCTTAATGACACAGTTGCACAGTGTGACATAAATCTTCCAGGATCCCAATTTAAGAGATGCTATAAGCAGTCTCAGCATCTCTTTTTGACGTTTTAACATTACAGGTTTATGTATTTTTAAAATTGCATTTTATAAACCTTTCATGGAAGAAAATGCTTTATGCATGCACCCCTGAGGCACAGCTCAGCCATCTCACCTCAGGAAAAAAGTTCTGGTGCAACTGAGGACAATCTCTCGTAGTATAAATTTTACAGAGAATGTGAAGCATGTTTTTACTGACCTGCCCCTCTTCTTCCCTAATACCCAGAATTACACAGACCTAAATAAATGTATTTCCCTTTTTATTCATGTTACTAAGTGTTTGTGATATGGATGCCTTCGTGAAGTACAGTGCAATTTAGGCGTGCTTTTGTATGGTTTATATTGATCTGCTTTATCACCTTTTAGCAGACAGATAATACATTGTCAGACTGCCGTGATTTAATTCCTAATTTAGCTCACAGATACTCAAATCCATAATGCAGATCCTAAAATTGCATCTAAATGTATCTTCAAGATTCCCTTGTGTAGGTGTGTTGATACAGCAGCATCAGTAAAAGCATTATCACCAATGAAGAGCACTCTCTCTCTCTCAAGAGCCTTCAAATTACTTTTGATAAATGAAGCTTTCTCCCTCCAGAGTATCTGTCACATTGCATCTTGGAGGAGGCTGCTGAATGTGGTGGCTGTGGGTTAGGAGTACAGGGCACATTGCTGCTAAATGTGGTGGCTGTGGGTTAGGTGCAGAGGGAACATGTGCTACAGGTACTGCTGAGGTGTGGCTACCGACATTTCCACCTCCAGCGGATGGAGAGCCTCTGTGGAAGGCTTCTGTGACCTTTACGTCTTTTCACCTAAGGCAGGATTAAAGGCTGGTCAGATCCAGCTACCAAAGGGGCCACAGGGTTATCTCCTTTTTATAAAGAATCTGAGCTTTTAACTAACCTAATCTAATTATTACCTTACTTGATTATGTTGAATATTTTTAAAGCTTTCCAATACTTGATTTAAAGTAGCACTATATCTTTTTTTAATCCAATACATAGGTGTTCATTTTTTTTCCCATTCATCAAATACTTTGACAGATTACAAACTGAGGTTGACACGACTAGCTCTTAATAAAACTGTCTTTGCAGTTCTGGGGAGTTTTGTCACTGGAGGTCTCTGAAAACATCAAGGGTCAACCTTTACTGGGTTTACTGAAGGACACCCTGGACTTGCCACACTATTAAATGTCCTAGCATTTCACTACAGGTTTGCACATTTGTCAGTCTAGCTAAGTGATTGAACAGCATTGAAAATATTCGAAATGCAGATTCCTGATGGGCCAGGCTGTCAGTCTGCTTTTTACAGCAGAGATCCATGCATTAAAAGGAGCTAAAGAGAAGGGGTTGTGTTCCTTTTCATTTTTTTGTTGTGAAATTCTTAAAAGTCCTGGGTAACCTGTGCTAATATTGCTAATGCAAGTGATATAATTTGTCCTTCCAACACCCAATCAATGGGGTCGGTTTGGAGTGCTTTCCTTTAATGTGACTGTTTTAACTGTCATTTGCCATCAGTACTGATGGAAATCCTAATTACGTGTTGAAAAGATGGCAATATACAGTTGTTTGCAATGTGTTGACAACTAATTCTGAATATCTGAACAATCTTGTATAATCTTAATTTGAGGTTTGCTGATTTGAAATTAGAGAACAGTCTGTCTTTGAACTAGGATTGTTTTCTTTTATTTCACAGCTTCTTTAAAAGGAAGTCAGGATGAGTTCAACAGGAAAGCCCTGGAATCCTTAAAGATGTGAGTGTCATTATGTCTGTGTCTAAATAGTCCATCTACATATATTCTTCTGGTACATGACTTGCTTATTATAAGGACAGCACTGGCAGTGTTTTGCTGAATCGTAGACATAGAAGGGAAGTTTTTCATTACCTGTTTCCATTGCCTCAAATGTAGCTTTTGATATTCATTGAAGACTTCTGGAGGATGGATGGGATTAAGATTTGTTTTATTAGACCTACACAAAAGCTTTCCCTTAGCATATTGGAGCTATTTCTCTCCATGCTGCTATTTTATTATTTTTATTATCATTACTTTTATTATTTTTGGGGGGTCTTGAGAAAGAAATGATTAGAGTTTAATGCAGTACAAGTCGGAATGTTCAAAATGAAGAATCAGTAGATATCCCCCAGAGAAAGAGACCTTTAAGAAGGCCAAACTGTCCAGGTAGAATTCAGCCAGGACATCCTTACTCCTAGGCACAGTGACATGAGACCTTTAATGACTAGACATTCAGGACCTCAGATTAATTTCATATCTAAAGGCACCCTTTACACCACAGTGGTCACAGTTGGCATAATTGGGCATTGTTGGAATTCTGGTAAACAAGAAAGAGTGCCACCTACTGGTCCATCAATGATCTTGTTTTCCTATCCCAGAACTAACTGGGCTGAGCTTTTTCTTCTTGTGAAATCCCAGTACAAAGATATTAGTACAAAACAATAAAAAGAAAGGAAGGAAGATATGACAAATCACAAGATAAAGGGAAATATACATGAACAGTTGTTGAGCACAAAAAAACATGTGGCTCACTGTCTTATCTTAATGTATCTACCAATCTACCCAAACATTCCATTCTGCTTCTTGAGGTTTTGTGTCATTCTTATCACTAGAGGAGTCCAGGTAGATTTAATTACTGTAGCATATTTATATTAATAATTTGTCATTCATATGTAACTCTGCATGTTAAGATGAATATGTCTGGTGTGGAAGTATGCTAGTCTGAGCTCTCCTCTTTGCCCTGAGCTCTGGATTAAAGGCCTGCAGCTGTCAGAGCAGTTTTTCTTCTGTTGTGCTATTGTTTGCCATGGAGCTCAGATATGGAACTGTGCTGCCAAGGCAGGTTTTCCTGAGCTGGTACCCTGGTCCTTTGGAGCATATGTTTTTATTTTTCTTTAGTTTTTTTTTTATAAGAGAGATCATGGCTTATTCATAGATTTTCAGATTCATCTATGTGAATTGTGAATTGCTTTTAAATAAAGATATGTTTACGTTCCAACAAATAAAAAAGCTTTGAAAGTTTGATTAATGTATAGCTTAGGCAATATGCGGAAATGTAATGTGTAATGTGAGCACTCTCATGTTTGCAGATTAGTAATCACTAAACGGTGAGCTGTATATACAGTATATAAAGGATTCTAGGATTTCTGTGTAACAATAACCCATTTTTAGGTCACCTAAATCATGAATTTATGCCCTCTTTCAAATCTGATGACTACGTCTGCCTTTGTATAACTGTCTGATTTGCTGTTTTGGGTTGGTGGGCTGAATTTCAGATACAAGAATGTTGCAGCCTTTCTTTATCATTTCAGAGCCCATTCCTTGGACCCAGATGACCCACAGATTGCCCTGTATCTCTCGCTGCAGCTTGCATTGGTCCGACAGGTGAGCTAAGCTCTCTGTGCTCATCATAGTCCAGATGAACATCATAGAGAATTAATCCTTGTAAGCATCTTTCTGGGAGGTGGGAGGGAAGCAGAGTGTCAAGCAAAAATCCACAAGAACACAGGGTGAACATGCAAACTCCACACAGACAGAGGCTCCAGGCCACAAGTGAACGCAGGACTCTGGAACTGTCATGCTTCCATGCCTATCCTTGCTGAGAGAGAATTGTTTTCACAAGCGAAAACCTTCAGCTGGTGGTGAAAAAGAGACTTGATTAATAACATTGTGATCACATAAATTTGTTTGTATTAGGCAGTTGTCCTCTGAAGACCAAAACTCCCGGAAAGAAGAGGTGTGGCTTTGAAATTGAAGGGGGGTTGTGGGGCTCATGTGATTCCTCTATTGCATTGTTAACGCTGTAGAGAACAGTTGTGGTGTGTTTGGAAAAACCCACTAGGATTTGGAAAACCTGCTCAGGGCTTAGCAGCTTAGTCACACACAGCCGCCTGAAGGGGGAAACACTGCGGAGATAGATTCACCGTTCTTCCATGTGCTGCTATGCTTGGAAACCAAGCAGAGAGAGGATTGTTGCTAATCTCAGAGCGGCCTAACCATGCTAGGCAGCATCGTACACGCTCTCATAGGGTCTCCAGCGGAAGATCTAGCCCCTCTGTCTCAGGTTACTGTGGCCCTGGTTGTGACTGACCGCAGCATCTGTCACCACATTCTTGCCAGCTGCTCTGGCTCCTGGCTGAAAGGAAGGTAGCAGGTTCACATACTTTAGAACTAAGTGCATTAGGAATCAGGTATCCTATTAAATTAACCAGTTGACCAGAAGTATCCATGCATCACATAAATACATAAATAATTTCATCATCTGATTTAAATGGTGCCTGGTGCCTGGTTGCAATGCTGAGCCAGGGTCATGTTGTTAACTTTACAAGATAGATTTAAATGCCTCTGGACAATCACTAGTAATGCACTTTCCCACAGTCATGTGCACTTTGAGTGTTTTTTTTCCTCTTATAACATTGAATAGGTGTCTCCTTTCCTAGGATGGATCCATAAAGCATCAGAGAAAAAACAAAGTTCATAATCACAGCAACACATTTACATTTCTGTCATTCACCACCTTAGCTGTGCTTTTGTAAGCTAAAGATGATTTGAAGTTTCTCTTTCCCCTGGGGGTAGTGTTCATGTTACTGTAACATGAAAGGAATCAGATTCATTGTAGAAGCTTGTCCCAGGAGCAGTTCTGACACTGATACACTGTAGTGTTTTCTTAGCAATAGTAATAGAAAATTCTGCCAATTGAAATGAAAACTTCGACATGCAGTTTTTGTGTGATTATTCTTACTTGTACTCACAGATGACAGTGGGATTCTTATTGTCAGGTTGTATGATACAATCTCTTCTGCAACCTGTGTTGATAAATATGTAGAATAGTATGTAATGCATTTTCTGCATACATACTGTATAGTATCTGTGCAGGTCTACTCAAGGTAACAAGCTCAACACATATAGCACTCAATGTTGCCTTATACAGAAAAGTGTCCAGTTAGTACAATCTGAAATGGCTCATCTAAAATAGAATGCGAGTCCTTCCATCTTAGATCTGTTTTTGCTGATAGGTGTCAGCAGCCATGGAGCCCCTCCAGAGAGCCTTAAACCTACGCAATGATGACTTGCACTCGCTGCATCTCCTGTGTCTGCTCTTCAGCGCCCAGAAGCACTACCAGTTTGCTCTAGACACAATCAACCTGGCTCTCAGCCAGCACCCAGATAGCTTCAGGTATGGCACATCCCCATAGAGCACACTGGACTGCTCAGCGCTCAACTCCGTGCAGGTACTTACATATACAGTATAACATAACCACCCCGAACCTCTGGCGGAGTATCGGGAATCTAGACAGGGACAAAATCGATCAGCTGATTTTCTGCCAGCTCCCCTCCTTTATTCTATCATGGAGGTATTGGAAGGCATACACTCTTGCAGTCTGGAAACACTTCTATCACCTGCTGCTTTCTTCAGCAGTGCTGTGTGTGTAGATCCAGGCTGGTCACACACTTAGACTCTTGAATTGTTTCCAGCAATCTCAGTTCCCTGAGCCATGGGACCACTTTGGCTGGAGTGTCTTTGGTGAAAATTTCTCATGCACATATTGTATTGGCAATGCATTGTACCAGCACATAAGGTTTTATTTAAAATTATTTTTTTTGTTCTATTAATTGCACACTATCCCTCCCTCCTCTGGCTTTTTCACTCCTTTTTTCACTCCTATAGCTTAACATATACCATACAGGGCCTTGGATGGTTGTGACTTTAAGCTCAGTAGTATGAGTAATGGTAGAAGCAGCACAGAGGTGTGTAGCAGTTAAATATAGCACTCTCGTGGTTTCAGCCAGTTAGCAGTGCAGTCAGATTCTTTAATATGCAAACATATTTAAGCAAGTTTTAAAACGTTAAAATATCAACAGCAGCACACAATGTTTCTTTGCTTAAAAGGCTTGCAATTAAACAAAATCAAGAGTAGGCGGTTAATTAAAGGATGGATACTGATGTCCTGTAAGCAGGGCTCTATTATCTATTAGTAAGTCTGCCTGTGTTCAGCCCTTTGTCACTATTAATCGTGAACTTTTTGAAGAGCAACATGGGAAGAGATTCCCTCCAGGTAGCACGGTTGAGGAACACTAGTTAAAAATTATAAAGCGCTGCAATAAACCACAGCATAATTAAATCGTCTTTAACCTTTTTCTACTTCATCATATTACAATTTAAATATTGGCATTTGGGTTGTGAGGCAGGTGCTCTTTACACATCTTTATCTTGCCCTGTTTAAATTTTCACTGCCCTCGTCAGTGCTCAGTATCGCAGCTGGCAGTGTGTTGGACAAAATTACCAAAAAAAGCAGAATGCAGACCTTACCAGTGGCACATGATCCTGGTGGGTGGACACAGGATATCCTGCAGCATTCAGTAATGTAGTGTGCTGCTGTCTAAAGTAGGTATGCAGTGTCACTGGTTGTCACTGTGAGTAGAGTGACAGTGATGCTGTTTATAGACTGATTGGCTTAGTGCCATGTTAGGTAAAAACTCAGTCACTTCAATTAGAAAAGATGCTATTTCTCTTGTCTGTGTTTTTTTTTCCATGGAACCATAAGGACAAGGTTTTCTTTGCATCTGAAGTAGGAAATATATTACATCTGTGTTTTTTTATTTTTCAAAATATAATGTAGAATAGTGGTATTTCCAGCAGAAATTGATCTAAATAAAATGTGTCTTCAATCTGTCTGCTGTCTTTTAAGTAATCTCTTGAATATCTAATGTAACCTAGCCTAGGAATGTAAAAACGTCTTTTTCCTCCTTCTTACTAAATTGATTTATATCTATAATTAGGTCATACTGTAGGTGTTTAAAAGCTGTTACTGTGTTATCTGTTATGTTGGAAGTAATTCAAAATATAAGCCTGGTAACATTAATCACTCAGCACCTGTAAAAACTAAGGGAGTGGGACTTTTTTCTTTGTCTAGACAGCTGGATTCTATGGACACTAGGATCACAATGGTTTCTGAGCTGAGCACAATATTTTTTTTTAGAAAATAAGGAAAAAAAAACGCTCTGACAGCTGAGCAAATCTAAACAGGTCTCCTGTGTCCAAATTGCAATGAAGAGCAGTGGACCCTAATCGCTGGGCATTGCGGATGACAGTGTCTTGAAAATGTTATTTCATGCTTGTTAATAAAATACCTGAGGGTGCATAAATGGAGCATAAAGTGATCTGTCCCCCCGGTACCGTTTCCACGGTTTGATTTGAGGTGACGTAATTCTAGGCTTGCTGAGGGATCTTTGCAGGAATGTAAACTCCAGCTCTTTATTTAAATCTCCAGCTCTGCTGGCTCGTAGGTGGGCTGAAACCCCACCGACAACCTCCGGCAGCCTCATCCTGTTCTGTCGCTTGCTCAGCAAGATTGCAGACGACACCCACATGGCCCCCTGGATCAGGGCAGGTGGCAGGGGTGGTCACTTAACAACTCATACACAGTAGCTGACATGCGTCTGACGTCTCACAGCATGTTCTGATGAGTCTTTTTCTGAGAAACAGCTTGACTTTGCACAGGGAAGGGTGACAAACTTCCAGCCAAAAATCTTAAAAGGACGATGATTGTAAAATGATCAAAAGACAAATAAATCCTACTGGACAATAGCTCCAGGATGGCTTTGGAGGATGACTTTATGAATTCCTGGTTTTGGCAACTATGTTGCAGTGTCAAAGGAGGACATATCATATCTCTTTAAGTTGTGACAGCATTTCTCTTTAGGGGACTTCCTGAGCTTCAGAGATATTAGAAACCTTACTTGGCCCTTAGTTTAATACGCAGTTGTTCTTGTACTCTGCTATGCCGGGTCTCTGCTGCTCATGTTGCTTAGCTTTTGTTGTTTTTATCTCTCCATTTTCCATTATCATAATCAGTATTGTAGATGCCATTGTCCACAAACAAAAAGTACTGCATTTAGAGCAAACTGTACCGATGCAGTCATCATGGTCTTTATGTGTATGCAGTATAGCTTGAAGATTTGAAGCCATTCCATGTGTCTTTGAATTCTGCATAAGAGCTTTGCTGTTTGCGAAGAATTCAGAGCAGCTGTTGTGCTGCAGTTCTGCTATTCAGGCAACGGCCACAGGAGGCCAGTGTTGAGCTCTGTAGTGGTAGAAGGCAAGCTGGCAGCTGGGGAGGGTGTGTGCGTATTGGAGGGGGTGGTAGATTTGTCTCTTCCCTCTGCACCTCATTGCCTCCCAGCCGCAGACCGCATAGAAAAAACTCGAGCAGGAATGGCAAAGAGAGGCTGCTTGGGGCCGCATGCAGCATTGGCAGAGGGCCGAGGGCTGGAACAGGAGCTGTCAGCAGCACGGCTGACCCCAGCCCGGAGCTCGCCGCCTGACTTGCTGACTGCTCAGACCCGAGGCAGCCTGGAAGCTTCTCATGCGACTAAGGAGGAAAGGTCCGCTCTCCCTTAACTCTGCGCTGATTTTGAGAAGTTGTCATGAGCTTGACCCTGACTAACTCTCCCTGGACACCGGGGCAGTGCGGCAGTAACGTAGCTGAGCAAACACAGCCCCACTTGAGTGCCAGAGGAGGCTGCTGTTTGTTCATCCAGGCTTAATGCCATGTGTGTGTTTACTAGGTTACAGCAGCACTGGATAATAGATCTTCATTTTAGCCTTGATTTACTCCTGCTTGCACTATGATTTTATGGCCAGTCCATCCAACCTTTCAAATGTTTTTTTAAATATGAAATATCTTTTTTTTTCCTCTTTGACTCCGGTCATTAGAAAAATGCAGGACAGTATCCAAAGCCTCATTCTAATCCATTTTAACTCGCATGTCAAGGAGTTTACTCACATACCTTGCCTAAATAAGACTTACTGATGCTCTGCCTGAAGCATGTGTTAAACTGTGCAGTATCAGCTGCCATAGTAAACTAAACAAAGCCCAAATCCCTGGCCATTCAGGTAGGCACCAGTCTTTTACTAACTGGTACAGCAGCACCCTTTACTTGTACCATTTCCATTGGTTTAGCATGGTACTCAAGTGAACGATGTTTCCCCTCAGAAACAGCATATCGCCATTTTTCACCGAGAGATTTAAGCTTTATTAAAGCTATTCTTTATCCCAAACTGCCTTTCTGTTCCTGGAAATGTAAGCCTTTGTATTTATACATGATAGGTTGGGTGAAATAGTTATGTCTTCGGTTCACCAGTAAAAAGGCTGGACACCATTCTGCAGTTTCCTGGTATTTAACAAATGTATCATCATGGCTTTTGATTACACAACTGCATTAAGGGATATCTAAATTGGCCTTCCATGTGTTTACCATAATGAGCCTGACCAATGTCAAAGCACCCAGGGGAGAAAAAGGCTTCTGACTAGGAAATAAAATCCAGACTGAGTGGCAGGGTTTTGTATGTGTGTGAACAGAGCATGTGTGCATGTATGTACAGACAAAGTGCTCAAGCAGTTTGGAAGTGGGATGAAGAGCTCTCTCAACTCAGTCCTGTAATGATAGCTGTGCTATAACACTGTGGCTCTTACTATGCTGTGTGCTCTTCTGTTTGGTAACAATCAAACTATGCTCTCTTCAGCACGCACCATGTTTATTTGAACAAAAGGAAGGATCATGGTTGGGTATTTAAACTACTGCAGACAGTCCTTAAGGCTGAGTGGTATGCTTCTATGTACAGTATGTCATAACATGAACATTGCGTGCTGGGGGAACTCCAACAGGATGTCATTAAGGTGGTGTCCAAACTAGGAAAAAGACATACATCAAGATACAGAGGGATGCCACTATGTGTTTCAATCACCGTAATGGAAACTGCAACACTGCTGGAATCAGCTCTCGCTTTATAATAAATACAAAATACTAAGTAATAAAAAAGACCATCTTTGTCAGATTATTGGACATTAAAAACATGTAGACAATTTGGTGTGACTTTGAATCCCACCATTGTTTTCAGAGATCTGTAAAGACAAGTTTATCGAAAGAAAAAGCTCTTAATTGTTCTGCTTACTCCGTAGTCAGTGTGTTAGCCATTCTTCTCTATTTTGTGTTTCACTGCAATCCTCTTGCATGATTAGTGAGTTAATACTGTATATCCAGATCTTTAGGATCTTCCTCAGGAGAACTCGGTGTACAGTACTTGTGCTGGAGTGAGTGTTAATGTAAGAAGGCTCTAGGGAGATATTTATTGGAGGGAATCAGGAGCAGTCAGCTGAAGGTTGAGACAGTAAACTGCTGAGAAACACCTAGAAACAGGGAGAAATGTCATAGTGTCCCTAGTTTTTACAGGGTAGTATATCTTTAAGGAATGCCATCTATACATCTTTTTATAAAGCAGTGAGTTTTAAGCTTGAATTTGAAGAGACATTTTAGATAAAGCTGAGGCCTGAATTTGGGAAGAGTTGTTTGTGTTTGTAATGTAGTTTGGCTGGTATTTTGCCCACCTAGGCAGTGCTTGCAGTTGGTTCTCATGTATGACATCACAGGAAACAGACAAGGCAGACAAGGCAGTCAGTGAAGTATTTGTCCCTAAAACTAAATGTTGCCTTCAACTGGAGGCACTGTGCCTGTGGCTGCAAGAGCAGCCTTATGGTTTTAGTCCTGTGGCTGTTTCACTCTCTTCAACTGCTGCCTTTTTTATCACACCCAGAAAACACTAGCACAGAAATGAATGTCCATAACCTTACTGTATCAGGGAAAAGTTTCAATAAGCCCAAACCCAGCTGTGTTTTGATCTACTTTTCCTATCTGAAATGGAAACGGCATTTTTTAAGATCCAGGAAAAGCATATTTAGTTCCCCTACAGTATGTTCTGTATATATATACTGTATGTCTTGATCGCCTGTAATGTTGTTCAGTATTGATGGAGACACCAGTGGTTTGCAGCGGAAGTTGGCCCATGTCTCCAGTGTGCAATGCACACTAATATTGACATTTATAGGCAGGGTGATCCTGAGCCCATGCACAGCTCTCAGGTGCTATTTTCCCAGGGCCTTGGGTTCAAGTGGCACCAGCCAGTGCAAAGCATATGGTATTTTATATTTATGAGCCTGATATCAAACTTTGGTCTGGAGGAGGTTGAGAGCTGGGCGTGGTATACTCTTTGTCAACACAATTACATAAACTTAGACAGGTTCATATCCCTTTCCAAAAAACACTGATTTACCAGTCATCCTTCCTTTTATATCTCTCCAACATGTTGTGCCCAAGAGCGAAGAGGACTGCGTTTGCTACAGTACAAATTGTCCTCCAGTTGCTCACAGGAGAGAGAGCAGTGATTGGAAGAGCGATTGCTTTAAGCCACTGTTTGCTAATGACACAGCTTACTCGAACGGCAGACATTTGGACTACAGCCCTCAACCTCGACCTGTTTTGCATTTGAAATAAGCTTAAGAGATGCAAAGTAGGGAAAAGGACTAAGTGAACGAATGAAATGTTTTTCTCAAAACTGAACTGTTTCCTATTCTCAGCCTTAATTATCATCATCAGTTTGTCTTTCAATTTACTATTTAAATATTTACTGAGGTACACCACAGTATAGTCTACTGTTATGTACTTTTCAGTTGTGAAAGCATAGAAAACCCCAGAGAAGTTTGTTTCAGCATCATACTTCCAATGGGAAAATCTCACTGCAAGGAAAACTCAGAACTGCCATGCATTACTATGTTACCATTCAAATTTTATAAGGGCTGGCCTGCATTCGCATTTGTAGTGTGGCAATGACAAGGTCTCTATTCCCTGCCTGTTAGAAATGCGTGGATGGAGCTGTTGTACATTGGTGTTGTTTCAGTACAGGGTTGTTTTAACACGAAAAGAGCTGAGCTTATGCTGTTCTGCCGTAGGGGAATCAGTGCATTTTTGCACTGGATTGCACAAACGGAAGAACAGAGACTGTTGCTGACAGTCCCCTTCTGTATGTGTTGTGTTTCTTTCCCCTCCTTTCCCTGTGTTAAACACACACAGACATGCATGCTCCCCCTCAGTTCCCTGAAGACCCTGACTGCTTTGACCCCATTAAGGGCAGTCCTCAGCACTCAGCCAATCACAGGCTTCAGATTGCTAGGAATCCCCATCACCCTGGCAACTGTGAGGTCATTCTTGCAGAGAACAGTGTGCCTGGGGGGGTGGTGGGGTAGCTAGAGATGGATGTAATTCTTTGTGTGAATGACAATCAAGGCATTTCTCATTCCGCTCTGTGTATGGATGAGATGGGATGCTGGGGTTTGTATTAAAACATAGCAATAAGGAACGTGAGAACCTTTCAATATTTAATGTTCTCTTACATTACATGCATATAAGTGTGTTTACTTCATTGTGTGGGTGTAAATGGTGATAAAAAGAATAGATTTTTAGATTGAAATAACAAGATGTATATAAAGGAGGGATTTGTTTGTAGCCAGAACACATTTGCATTCTGAAAAAAGGGAATTTCTCACTTGTTGGTTAATAGCTCTGGCATTAAAAAAATATGTGCAAAGATTGAGTTGTCTCTCTTGCTTTTTTGTTGCATTTCTCATTTTCTGCCTGGAAGTTTCCTAGACTGAGAAGGAGAACACACTGACAATCCATCTGATTGGGCTGAAAATTAATAAAGCATTTTTTCATCGTTCATCTCTGTGAAGATGACAATGGAAGACTCAACTGGACCTTTCAGCTGGTTTTCTCTCCTCATTTTTATTTTTTTCTGCCCAACCTTTCGTAGTACTTTTTCATCTGGATATCTTGCATGTACGTAAATAAAGCAACTAATCATTTGGTTGCTTCAAGTGCAGTGCTTCATGCTGTTTTGGTTTAAGGAGATTTATTGAGAGAATTATCAGCTGGCAATGAAGAAGGCAGATCTGCTTGTTAACTGAATTTTCTCCTGCATTCTGCATTTTCCTTTGCCGAGACCTCTCTCTGATTTCAGCTGCGGAGTGCGTGTAGGCGTTCCAAGCTGTCACTTCATCTTCTTACAGATTTTTTTTTTAAAGTAAAATTTTAATCAGGCTGAAAAGAGGGAAGGCATCTCGGATTAAAATGGGTCATTGGAAAGAACACGCCCCGCGATTTAAAATGCATGAGAAAAGACGAAAGAAAATCAAGCGCCCGCATTATACTGCAGCACGCTTACACAAAGGACACAAAAAAGATGCTGAAGATCTTAAAAATTAAAGACAGAAAATCCCAGGGTTATCCCAAGGTCCCGTGCTTCATCAGAAAAAAAGATGTAAAGAATCAACATTTATGTTTTTAATAGCGCTTATCCTTCAGGGGTTTGTTTGTTTTTCTCCTTAAAAGCAGCAGCAGTTGGGGAAGTTGGGGATGGCAGTTTGTACGCATGCGCCCTTTGCCTGTATTGTAACTGTACAGTACGTTCTCCCCACTGGGACAGACTGCAGTACGTGCAACTCAGCCGTACGCTCCTTCTGTCTGCCTTCAGGCTTTTTCAGGTAACTTCCCACACTGAAAAGTTGTCAATTTCATCTACAGTTACCCCTAAGTGAAGTAAAGCGGGTGTGGGATTTGTCACTGTGCTGTTCTCACTAACTCCAGCCATGTTGCAGGACTAGATTTTAACAATCAGCCATAAACTGCATGTGTACAGAGATGCTTCCCAAACGCAGACTCAGAATGGAAATACTGTATGTTGTCTGGGTGGGACGTAAAGCTGCTGATAGTAGGATTTCATAAGAGAGGTGAAAATACAGCTGGTATCAGAATGTGGCGCTCAGTGTCATTTTTATCTAATGTTGAGTTGTATGTTACAGTGCAGTTGAACCAGTAGCAGCTTTGATGTGCTGGTTTACTATGGTTCCGGTGAAAAGTTAGCCTGTGGAAAGAGAGATACTGTGCTCCCTGCCCTGTCTGGCTGGGTCTCTATCCTGTGGAGTCGCTACAGCAGAGCCTCATGTCTACAGTAACCCTAGAAAGAGTATACAGCATTTGCAAAGTATTCAAGAAATTTGTAGGACTGTCTAAATTATTGCTCCTTCTCACGTTCTGTTGTCTTTTTCGGAATACCTGTCAATCGCCGCTTTGTACAGCTTTTTGCCTGTTCATCAATCATTAGATTTCTTGATTTTTAACTAATTTCTCTCTCTTTCCATCTCTCCTCCCTCGTCTCTCCCTTGGTCCGTATCTCCCAATCTCTTCGTCACTCTGTGTTTATTCCTCTGTCTCCCTCTTCTCTGAAATCACGGTCACCAGGAGCTTTCATCAGTTGTGAAGAAGGTACTTCTGAATGCATCTCTTGTCCTCTGGAGAAGTGGGCTGTGTGATGTTGCCATGCTGCTTTAGCGGATGGGTATTATTTAGTCATTGAGGGGAGTGTGAAAGAGAGGAGACAACAGCTTTTGTATTTATATTTTTTTCCTATCAGGTCTTGAACAGCTCTGTGCTCTGTGCATTAAAACCCTTTTTGACCTTGTGACCTTCCCAGCCTGACTCCCCTCATTTTAAACAGTGATCTCTGATCTCTGCTCTCTCTGCACAAAGATGATTAAAGCAGGCCAGCTTGCATTTATTAGTATGTGGAAGGGGGTGGGGGAGGGGGGCAGATCGAGATGGAAGGGAGAAGCAGATGGTACAGAGAGAAACTGAGAGCTCGTGAGCTCGTCTCTGTCTTTATCAAACATTGAATCGCACTCCACTGTATCTGCAGTCTGTCTTGATTGTTGGTTTTGGGGTTATTGATGTTGCACACTTACCCCTCTAATTTACATGATGTATTGTTGAAAACCCGTTGTGAGAAATGCCAATGAAGATACAGCACTGTTAAATTTGCATGGTGTTATCTATTTTATCCAGGCTTTACCCTACTTATGTACACTTTATTTTGTACTGTAACTGTTTTGGTGGCATGGTGGTGCAGTGGTTAGCAATGCAGTGCTCCAGCTTCCCAAAGACAAACTGGAAGGGTAATTGGCTTCTGGATAAACTGGCCCAGGTGTGAGGGAGTATGTGTTTGTTTCTTTGTGTGCCCTGTGATGGATTGGCATTCGGTCCAGGGTATATCCTGCCTTGCGCCCATTGTTGCTAGGAGAGGCTCCGGATCCCCTGCAGCTCTGTATTGGATAAAGTGTTTAGGAAATTGATAGATGGATGTAACTGTTTTTCACAATTTGCATCATGCCTTACCAGCTCTGTGGTTTATCATCCTGTACCACAATTTTCTCTCCTGTGGTTTCTGATGCTTTCCAGCATTTAAACAACACTTTAATTTGAATAAGTGTACATTAAGAAGGGATGTACAGTACCCTGAATCCTGCAAGAAAGAAAAGTAAGGCAGGTGGCTTTCTGTAGTATTTCAATTGACTGGGACTGTTTGAATTCCTTGGTCTTAGGAGCTACAGTAAATACATACTAATGGCTAATGTAAGACCCTTGCATGCAAGAAGCATCTTGCTCCATTTAGCTGTGAGACATGTCTCTTCTCCACAAGCAGTACTTATAATACAGAAGTACAGAAAATCTTGAACAAGGTGTCCTAATATCCATTTCTTGTTTTTATTACCTTCTCTAGCTAGAAAATAAGCAAAAAAGTAATTAAAATTCCCTTGACTTTTGATTTTTGAATCTTTCCCCATATTCTTATACAATTTAGAGATAAATAATATCTAAACTTTATATTTATTATCTAATAAATTATAAAGATGAAATAAAAATATTATGATCACAGGCAATACAATGGTCATGGATTGAAAAAGACTTTGTTAAACACAGACGCAGAAGAGCACTGTGCTGTTCCTGACGAATGAATATGTTGGCATGATCAGCTGCTGTAGAGATCTGCCCCACCTGACTCCATGCAGCAGGGAGGGGTGCCCAGCACTCTCCTCATGGCTATAGATGAGGGTACAGTATGTGTCTCATACTACTCAGGTGATTGCCCAGGACAGGGTTTCTAGGGGTTTTTCAGTGTCAAGCCCCCTGCACAACCCCCAGCAACCTTGGCTCCAGATGTTGTGTGGAGGGGTGAACAGATGGCTTTGTGCAGGGCAGCTGTGCTCGGACCAGCCTGCATTTGCGACAAGAAATGTGCCCCTCTTCACCAGGGCAAGACAGCTGCCTGTCAGAGGGCTGTTCTAGAACTCGGGGCTCATGGAGCTTTGTCACAGTGAGCGCATATAGCATAACAACCTGTTACACTGCTTGCCATCAAACATCTGAGCAGAGTACAGTCAGGCTTCGTCAGATTTGTCAGTAGTAAAGATTTGTTAAAAGCAATGTATTATACTTTTTTGTATTCTTTTGTGTCCCTTCCTCATTCCTTATGTTTTTTAGGCTCCTCCAGTCTATTAATAGTTCAAGTCAAGCAAAAAGACATCAATAATTTCATGTTTGTGATTGAAGGAAGAATTAATGACTTAAATTAAACAGAAAATGAATCAAGCATAACAGGATTTATTTATGAAAACTCATTCATGCTTTTGTTAAATTAATTCAGTTATAATAATATCTAATAATAATAAAGTCCAGCTAGATTATATTTTGCTACAGCAAAAACCGTGACTCTGGTCAGATACTCTCATGTCATGTGCGCCTGTTTTTTGTATTTTTTATATTTAATGGTTTGCTTAACTTTATATAGTAGAATGAATAAATACATGTGGACAAAATCCTTTCAGTCTGTCAGTGCTTCAGTACTGTGATAGAAATATGTATATTTTTATGTGAATGAAAGACATAAAAGATTTAACAGCTGAGATGAATTTTGCCCATTTTTCTAGACAGAGAGAAACAAGGGATTACTGAAAAAATAAACACACACAAACTACATCTAAAGAGTGTGAGTTTTGTGGCTGGGAGGGAAGGAAGCTATAATATTAATGGATAATTTATTTGCTTAAAAGTTGTATCTGACAAAAGACACGTTCTTTTTCAAGGGCTGGACCATACCGTACAAGCCCAGATGAAAGTGAGTTGCTCAGTAAAGCTCTGCTAATTTATTTGCCATTTAGGACTGCAGTGCACCACTCTTAATGATGAGCAAGCAGGTACCCCTCCACACCAGGCTCTGATGTGCTTGTCAGCTCTGAGTTTCAGCTCAATTAGGTCAGAGCACAGGAACGAGCCAGCCTGATGTAAGAAGAGCTTCATGTCTGACACAGGACTCTCTGTGCGCTGACTTGCTACCACCACTCTGCCTGCCTAGAATGGTAACTATAGTCTGAAGTATATTTGCAGTCAAAAGAGTATTGATTGCAAAATAATATTCCATCGGGCTAATAATTGATAAAATACAAATAAACGTGTGTTCAACTTCACATCCCATTTCCGAAATGCAATCCTCAGGCACTCCGAGGGGACCTGTAGGACTAAAAGCCATGTACCTGTTGTGAAATTTGTTCAAGACATTTTGAGTTATTAAACTTTATAAGGGAAACATTATCTTTTATTAGATTGTGGTTTGCACTACGCAGAAAGAGATGTCGATTTGTAGAGCACTCATCCTGGGAGCAGCTTGCCTGCTATGAAGCTGAGTATGCGAGGAATGTGAGGAGGTGTAATGGATAGATTATTGCCATATAAAAAAATGCAATAGGCTTCACACAGTTTCACAACCTGCTATAAGCCTTGGTTTATTTACAAGGTCATTCATGCTTGAAAAATTGAGATATTGTTGACTTCCTGATATGCTTGTGCAGAATATGTGATTTTTGTGTGCAGTGAAAGCTCAGCATGCAACCTGGCTGCTGTACTATACATAGAGGCAAAAAGAGAACAAGGAAAATTAGATTTTCTTCATTTAAATGCAGGTACAAACTGCAGCATGTTGCTAATTATCGAAATGCACATATGCAGGTTTTAGTGATTTACACCTCCATCACTGTGCGTGTAAACTAAACAGTTTAATTCCAGAAAATTAGAAAGTTCTTGGATAGTTGCATAAAAAGGGAAAGTTTGAGTAGGCCAAACTATGGAAGTCCAGGGTGAAATGAAGCTAAGACACTAGAGTTAACACCCATACTCTTCCAGGGTGTCATGGGATCTTTCCTGACCTGGTAATCTGGCCTCAGTTTAATGTTTAATTTGAAGGATAGCAGCTCCTTTCACAGTTTTCACAGTCACCATACTGGGGCACAAGGTTGATCTAGACGGACGAGTTCCACATACTGGTCTGCAAACACTATTTTCAGCCTCACTCTAATTTTCCTTTCAGGTCTCCCATCCCAATATTGACAAGGTCCATACTTGTTTAGCTTATGAGATCTGGTGATATCAGGTTACAAGGTTGTAAAGTTGTTAATAAATTGCTGGACTTGTGTCCCTATCAGTGCTAAAGTGATAAGAGAAAAAAACTTAATTTTTAAAAGTTTTATATTGTCTAATATAACACACAGGAATATGATCTTTGTTGATTTCTTCAGTGTTTGAAAGATTGCTCTTCTTTCTGTTATGGTGCAGAAATTGTAATTGCTGTGAACAGAGTTATTTCAAGATACACATTACCTTAAAATGCAACTAACTTATCTAGTGCTATGCAGTCATCTGTTTGAAATGGACACCATGATATGGTGTCTTCAGGAAACAGCTGAAGTAGATTCTTAGATCTGTGATTTACCAAACTAAAAATTATAAAAGATGTGCTTGTTGGTTTCCTCTTGTCTGCAGTTGTTCTCAAACAGTCCAGTATGTCAGAGCATGCTCACTGTACCATTGACCTAAGTAGTCCAGTGATACCAATTATCCAATTGAAGCACACAAGTGAAAATTATTGGATGTCCCTTCAACCTATAAGACGATGTCTGTGAAATGTCTGTCTTTTGGATGTACTGTATATCACTTGTCTATGGACAACTGTTAAAAGATCATTTATCACAGCAAGAATCTGCTTCAGTAACCAGTTGCTTCATTGAAACCTGCATTAGATATCATAAGAAAAGTTGCTTGTTTGCATTTGATAACAGTATGTATTCACTACTTGGCATTTAACCAGAAAACCATTAACAAAGTAACTTATTGTTACATAGGATCTTTTTGAGAATAAAACATATTGCTATGCTTTGGTCTTGGAGTTATTATATTTGACCAAAGGTTCATATTGTGACCCTTTATGTTAACTAGAGGGCTGCTCTTTTTAAAACCAAATTCAGCGTTTTACTTTTCTGCTGATCATTAACAATCGTTATCATAGAAACTAGAAAAGCTGATTCAAAAGGTTCCAGAGCTTTGTAGAGGTCACAAGATGTGGAAGTGCTGACCAGTGGAGATTGCACAGCTGTTGTCAGTCTGCATCTCTTTTACTAACAGACAGGGTGTCAGTTTGGTTGGCAACACACCAGTCAATTAGTCAGCCAGGCTGTCAATCCTTCAATCAGTCTGTGGGGTCTTCTCTGTCCTTTAGTCAGGTGTCATTTAGGCAGTCATTGAACATGTCAGTTTTTCACAGCTGGTAAAAGTTGATCTGTTGCTCAGTCAGTTGTATCTCGCTGAATAAATAAGGGTCTTGCATTTCCTGGAAACTTGAAATCCACCTCAGAAAGAGATTCAGACATGCTCTGCCTGCTGGGTTTCACATGTGATACCGTTGTTTTACGTAATGTTGAAGTTTCTGCCCCTTTCCTTGTAGCATCAAGTGGCTATTGATCAGGCTACATTGTGTTTAACTTCCACACTGAGTATTTTTTACACCTCATTTTTTAACAAGAAGCTGCACTTTGAATGGGAACAGTAGACCAAGAATACAGGATGGCTAAATTCTCCTGAATTGCCCATCTCCAGGACTTAACAAGTTAAATATATAGATTAATTAACAAATAGGATGACTCATGTGGTGGTTCAACGTTATCCAGAGAGTTGAAAGCAGTGGTTTTTCTTCATGAAGTAACATCAAAGTGCCATGTTTCATTACCATAGCAGTCTATTCCATTGACAGATATTAGCAGGAATCTGACAAAATTGCAGGTTGCTTTCATAAAACTGTAATTACTCCGTAATTAGTGTATACTATATAAAGCAAGGCTAGCATTGTGTGGAGGCCATCAATCAAGAGGTGAACAGGAGCAGGCCACACGAGTGAGGTGAACTGTGAAGTGCTTATACTGGATAAGAGTTGAGGAAAATATTCTATGTATACTGCATTTGATTTTTGTTGACAGTCATTACAAATAAATAACATTGATAATGACTCACACTGTGTTAAAAACAAGGACAATAATTTTCTATATTGGCTGAGATATCTATTTCCTTCCCTCTTGTGAAGCACCTGTATGTATGATCTCTGCCCCAAATTAAACTCTTGGTTAAATATTCTCATAAGTCACAACATTTATAAACATTTATAAACACTTTGGCACAATAATAACTAAAGTTACAAGATGAATTTCAAGGGAAAAGAAAACATTGATTTGCAATATAGGTCAAGCAATCGCTTCTAAAATAAGATTATATGTTAATTATTTCTGTTAAATAAAGTCCTGAAATCTAATATGGAATTGGTGGCTGTCTTGTAAGATAGCCTGTGAATGATTGTTTATTTAGACTGGAGATGATTCCGGTGTAGATGACACTCCCAGATTGCGCATGGAGCTCTGTCTATTGCCTTTCACTTTTCAGCTGCACAGGCAAAAGTTGTAAAATGGGCTCATTGTCATAGTTTGAGCTGTTTTGTCATCTAGGCTCAGCCAAGATCAATAGCTCTCTGAGACACTCAGTCAGGCACCACTGTTGACACCCTTGACAGTCCCCCTGTCTGCTCATATTGACCCTGCTGTAGTCGCTCACAGCCATCTGCCTCTTCTACGTCTGTTCTGAGTTCTCTGAATTCGTAACCTATTCTGTTGAGTGAAGGGGATTTATTTTTCATTTTTGACTACTTCAGAGTCTTTTTTGAGTTGTGCTGCTGAAATCAGCATATCCAGTCTGGCAGTAGGTTGTAACATTAATTACTCTTGTCCTGTCCAACTTGTTTTGAAGGGAATTTTGGTATGAATATAATACAGATCAGTGTCTGGACTTCCAACGATTGTGCTTTTGTTTATATGCTTTCCTTTATCTTGTATTGGGAAATATTTCCCATTAACCCAATGCTCGAGAGAAAGCCTTGAGGCTTATGTGAATGGGAACTATTTTTCTGTCTTTCTCCCTGTAGTTTATTGACATAATTCCCTTGCTAAGGCCCACATCCTTGAAGATCTATCCTTAAAAGCCTCCAGACATACCACACTGTTTTAGCTATCCTTTGGATCTTTTTGACTCCTTACAGAGGTTCCTTTTGCATGCAGTTTTGGGACTGGGTTGTGTCTCTTCCTTAAGGGAAACATACAGCAACATGTATACGGTGCTGTGAAAAGGTTTGTCACACTATAATTAATGGAAATACAGTTTCCTACCATGATACCCTTGTTTACCTGGACCTGGTGTTTTCTTAAATAATCAAAAGGGCTTCTAATTATCATTTTGATGTTTTTGAGATGCTATGGTGTATAATATAGAAAAAAAGTTCAAATTAAGAATCAGTGTAAAATTTAAAATAATAAGTGAACCCATAATTTAGGGGGTGTTTAGAAATAGGTGGTTAACTAATTGGGTGACAAGTAAACAAGGACTGTCATGTCATGTCACAGTCAAGAGAATTCAGAGGGTCTCACAAAAGACTAGTTGATGCTACAAAACTATTTCTAAACATAAGGGGGTCCATCCATTGCCTGTCAGACAGTTACTATTCAAGACCATGGTGACCCAGGAGCAGTTGTCCTGCTAAGAACACCCCAAGAGCAGCCCAAAAAACATCCAGGATGTCAAGAGAACCACGGAGGAACATCTGCGGAATAGTTTCTGGAGACACCATTGTTGCTCAGTAAAAAGAAGATTGCCCAATGTCTGAATTTCACCAAAGAGCACTTGAATGATCCACAAGACTACTGGAAAAAATGTTCTCTGGACAGATTTGTCCAACCACTGCTTCCAGCTATCAAGCATCGTGGTACAAGTATCATAGTTTGGGCTGCTTTACTGCCCTGGGATCAAATCATCATGTTATTAATGTGGCACTAAATTAGCAAATTATGGAGGTGCATGTCAGGCCATCCATCAAAAAACTGAAACTGAGCCAAAAGAGGGTCATGCAGCAAGACGATGATCCAAAACACACAAGCAGATCTACAGCAGATTGTCCATAGAAAAAATGTATTGGCCATGTCAAAATCCATCCACCATTATACCCCATTGAAATGTTACAGCAGGACCTGAAGCAAGCTGTTCATGCATAGAAACCCTCAAATCTCACCAACTTGAAGCTGGAAGAAAGTACAGGTCAAATTCCCTGAAAGCCGATGTGAGAGACTGATAATTATGAATTGCATTAGGGTTGATAAAAAGGAATAAATGTGTAATTTTCATTTCTAAATATAATCTAGTATAATATAATAAATATCATCAGTATGTGTGTGTTGTGGAGAGAGAGAGAGTACTTTTAAAAATCTTCAAATATAAACAGGACTAAATCATAAACACTTTTGCTGTGTCATAAGAGAGAAATCAATAATCACTGAAAAACACTATACAAGGTATAGTACTGTACATAAATGACCACAGATACAACAGGCTTTAGCTGGAATAAAATGGATGCTTGATTTGGAAGGGATCTGGGATCATCTTGTTAGTTTCCAAGGAGAAACTTCTCACACGGAAACTGAAGAGAATAATGCTTTTCAGTTTCTGCTAAAATGACTGATAGTGCTATCACTTTCAGCAATCTTGTTATCTACAAGGTCCACATACATCCGATGAAATGAATAATTTAAAATTTCCCTGACTGTGCACTGCTAAAAAGCTCCATACTGTGTTTTTTCTCAGTAGAGTAGACGGTCTCTTGATTGGTGAGCCATGTGCCATGTGCAGTATAAATGTGCCTATACATCATGTCCTATAAGGTAGTGTAATTAAATTAACAGTTCATTGCAAATCATAGAGATTAAGTCTATAAGAAGTGCCAGCCGTTCTCTGCAAATGAGAGTTTCACCTTTCCAGTCATGAAACATCATTTCCTTTAGCAAATTAGCCATGTAAGCAAATTTGTGCTCTTTATTGAGGGCGACAATCACTATTAAGCAACTTAAACTGCTGTCTGATGTAGTGAAGTTAGATGCAGCCTGCCATGGCAACAGCTGAGCTACCGTGGCGACGCCTGACTTGGGGAATCTATTTAAAGAGACACAAGGCTGGCGCTGTGTTATCAGGATGGCACTGATCCCCTTGCACAATGGTAACTAAACATGAAGTGTTGTACAGAGAATCTGTCATGATGTATTATTATTATTATTCCTTACACTTATTATGCACTTTCCTGGTCAGATATCAGTGGGGAAGAACTATAGGAAGAACACAGAATTTTAAAGAAGAGATAGAATATATACTGTAGGAGAATTTAATCTTCTCTAATTATGCTCTCTTTTGCCTTTATCATGGAGCTGCAAACCTGAAGTTCCAGAGATCTTGCTAGGTATTACAATGGGCATGATGCACTCTTGCCTAATGAGCAAGAGTTTCTCAGGTCTCTGTACTCTCCATGTCATTTTTCTGAACCCCACTCTAATTACACTGCAGTGATGCTGGGCCCAATGGCACCATTCCATCCAGAGCCAGCTGCCTCTCTCCCTGTAAATCACACAGCATTGCAGATGCTTCCTGCAGCGCAAGGCTACCGGTAGTCATACAGCTGCTGCAGTGTCAGTGTCTAAGCACAGAGGGGCGAATGACTGTTCAGAATTGTATTAATGTTTTTTTTTTATTGTGCATGATCATGAGGCACATCTCTTTTCTTGAGTGCCGTATTAATACCCCCCTTTCCCTAAGTCCTGATCTGAATTTTTTGAGTCTAGGCTAAAGTAATCCCAGATAAAAGTCACCCTGCAGGGCAGAGGAGCTGGTATCTGCACAAGCAGATGCCCTACCTAAGGCAAGTCTTATATGTATAAGGATTGCATAGGATTTATAATGGATGCTGGAAATCCACTTGACGTTATACAGAGAGGCACTTCAGCAATAAACAACCTGCTCTTCTGTCATATTCATGTGGATTTTGGTTTGTAAAATGGAATACAAAACACTGATAGACAGGAAAACGTCAATTGTATATGAATTTAGTTTTTATAAATGTCATTACATTTTGCATACTGTGCATAAAATTTAAATTTTACTTTATAGCTAAAGAGATCATGATGCCCTAGGTGTTAAAATGGCAAGAACCACAGGAAAGAACCAGAAAAAAGAAAATACATTCTGCCGGTAGATATTTTAATATTTATTGGACTGTCTACAGCCTAAATAGAACATTAAGAGAGAAAAATGTCCCCTGTCATATTTAAACTTAAGAAGATAGAATCTAAAACTGTACTTTTCCACTTTAAATTTTCCACTGTTCTTAATGAGGGATTGTTTGAAGTCAGGAATGAGGTCATTCTCCTTCATTATAAATGGTGATATGCACCAAGACCTTCCTTATGAATTTTAGCATTGTGAATGTGCACAGTCTTCTTGCAGTTTTGCTATTCTTTGACCATGGCTATACAGTACCAAGCCTACACTTTGCTACGGTGAGCCTTCACCACATCACTCTGCTTCATCATTTCACTGTGCTTTTTCACATTTTCCACTTCTCCCAACATGGGGAAGTGGAAACACAGGAACCTTTTGTAGGATCTGTTCTAGCAATGAAGGTGTCAGGGAGTGACCCCTTTCCTCTGACTCACAGCTTGCTGTTCACCAAAGTGAAGCTGGAGGAGGTGCTGCTAGGACCAGAGGTGGCGCTGGAGACCTGTCAGCACATGCTGCGCCTGTGGCAGAGCTCTTTCGAAAGCACGTGCAACAGGTAAAGGGTCTCGGGCAGCTCTTGGGTGGGATAGAGGGGTGTGTCTGCCAGGTGTGTTTGTGTGCGTGTGTGTGTTTATGTTGGAGAGTACTTTTGTTTGAGCAGAATGGTTTGGGGTGTCCATCTGTGAATGTATGTATACAGTGCGTGTAATGCTGTTTGAACTTGACAGTGGCTTTGGGATCCTAACCTGACATTAATAAATGTTCCATACTTGGGTTATTAGGGCACAGGCTAAGAACGGAAAAGCCAGAAGATAAAATGGTAACTAGGCTGTAGTCTCCTGCAAAGGCTGGCTAAAACAAGATCAAGGTCATATAGAGATGTACTATGTGAAATAGAAAACCTCCAAAAAGGCATCTGATTTCTCTTCCTCCTTTCCTTTTGTTATTGTTAATAAACTATTTGCTGCGTATTATTTGTGCTTATTTACTAGCTCTCAGAATAATGATGATGCAGCAAAATATTCATTATCTTCAAAATCAATCATTGTCATGATGTTAGTATGAGTTTCTCTTAAAGAGAAACACTCTGAGCAGCAACCCTCCTAAAAGCGATTTAATCTTCTTTTAGTGGGTTATTATCACAAATAGACTGTTGCTGGTTATGTTCTGACATGAACTGGTTTCTACTTTATATAATACTTTTTTGTGAAAATATTAATGAAAACTTGCTGCCTGAAGAGCCAGAGACAGAGCTACCTTCTGACAGAGTGGAGAATACTTGTTTTCCTGAAGATTGCAGCGCAGTGTTGAGTGTGGTGCCGACGATGATGATGGCTGCCGTTGTCTGTATTACAGTGAAGCAGATGAGGGCAGCAGTGTCCCAGAGCTCGTGCCCCCCAGCAGGGCAACTAGCGCGCTTCATCTCGCCCTGCCAGACTTCCAGGACCCAGAGACTGGTGAGCCTGTGGTTCCCTGCTACTGCCAACACCATCTGACTACACACTAGCAGTGCAGACTTTCAGGGATATGTCAGCCCATTTTCTGTCCTATTCAGGGTTTTACTTTTCTTGTGTTCTTTAAATATGGGTGATTATTTTACCTACCATGACATTAGTAATATAAAGCTAACCTCAAATATTATAGAAATAAGCAGATCTGCTGAGGTGACAATACAAAATACGCTACAGTACATATAACAACTCAGAAGTTGGCACTACTTCTTCACAGATCTGTGGCAGTGTGTCCTGATAAATCTTATAGATCTGAATTCATCTGGTCCAAATAAGACTCTGAAAGTATGTCCTAACTCTAGGTGTCCATGACACTTTAGCCCTGTGTAGTATAGCAGAAGTTGTACGGATTAGAGTTTCAAGAGCATAGGCAGTCCAGTCCTAGTCTGTGGGAGTGTGTCTGCTGTAATGTGACATCATGCAAGGAATGTGGACCCAGGCTGTCAGCCTTCACCCCCCCAGGATCCCTAGCCCCCACCCCGAACTCTCCAGAACGTTTCTAACATTCCCCAACAGCTGCGCTGCCAGGCTTGGGCATTTTTAGCCGTTGCCTCTAGTGTTATCAGATTGGCAGGATGATAAAGCATTAAACTCGTGACATTTCAGAACCCTGACCCAGTTGCATCCTCACAGCCTCACAGCTTCTTCTTTAAATCATCCCCAGCCGCCCCTCTTTTCGACGTCCCCATTCAGGGTCACTTGTTACATTGCAGCTGCACCGAAACTCGCACACAATCTCAAGAATTGCCGTGTGCCTTTCTGCTCCCTGAGAGATCTGGACAACTGTGGGTTAGATGTGTCAAGTGCAAGCCCACCCCCATGGCCATATGTTTGGGAGACTAATGTAGTAGCCTCATTTTTGTAAAGGTTTTAAATCATTCTGGCCATTTCCAAAGATCTACAGGGGTGTGTGGTTCAGCAGGAATGCCCATTGAAGGCTGTACAGTATATTCCGGGATCTGTGCTAATGGTCATTGGAATGTTTGACAAAAAACTCGTTATGGCATTGTGTTGCATAACTCACTGGATCTTTCCCTACCCTCAATTTAAATTGTCCTATTTCCGTAGAAAAATGGTCTGTTAAGTTTAGAGTAGAATACGTCTGTACAGATATACACTGCTGAACCATGAGCTGTGCTGGGAGGGAAACCAGTACAATTGTGCTGTAACAGGATTATTCCTATTAAAGACAGACTCATTACGCTGGTGTATATTACAGATCAAGGTTTTGTTACCTTATGGTCTGCACAGTTTTACTTCCATTCTAATTAAGAGCTGATCAGAACAGTTGTTCGAGTGTGATCAGTCTCTATATTTACATCTCAAAAATCAGGAGTTGTGGCGGTACAAGTAACACTGGAAATTAAACATGTTGTTTCAGACACCTATATTTAAAATTTGTTTTCTTGAGTGTTATTGTGGTGCTCTTTTTCTTGATTGTAGCTGGTTGCTAGGCAATATGGAAAGTTCAGCAGAAGGAAAGAATTAAAGAAAACGTATCCATATAAGCAATCTGGGAAACTAACACGTGCAGAATGTTGGTAATAATGGAAATGTTATCCCCTATATTAACTGTAGTTATATTTGAAGTGAATTCTGAACTGGTTAGTACATTAATTTGGGACAACCTGTTATTAATTAATGCATCTTTACACAACAATCCATGCACTGTATGAGGAAAGTAAGCACCTGTGTATGTTAGAGACATTAATTGTGTTTTGTACTGCAAGGTCCACAGTGTCAAACAGGAGAGCATGCAGATAATGGAGAAGTGGCACATCTCTCCCTGTGTTGGCACAGCAGGTTTCCCGCTTCTGACAGGTCCCTGGAGCTGCTGTTGGCCAGCTAGCGAAAACCCCTGTGGCACACCAACAGCTGTGTGCCACAGTTTGGGGAATCCTGGTCAAGATTGTGTTTTTAAAGAATTCGTACAATTCTTTCAAGCAACAAATGATGTTTTTTTTTTTTGCTAGCTTATTTACAGATGCCATGTTGTCATCATGGTAGAAAAGATCTCACAGTTCAGAGTATTAGTTTCCAACCTTTTCTGTTTTGTATCACAATTAAGCAGGAATAATGCTGAGAAACCATGAATGTAGTGAAGCTTTGGGTAGTCTGTTAATGCATGATACAGTGGGAAAACCACATCAAAGCATAGAAAAAATGTTACGATAAGAATGATTTAAGCAGTGGGCTAACAATTGTAAGTTCTATGAAAGGACAAGAGATTTCTTCACTGAGCCTGGACTTGCTTTCCAAAGGGGTGAAATACACAGAAAATAATCACAGTAATCCTGTCTTCTGCATGACTTTGCCTTTCCTTGGCCTGGGTCCATAACTCACAGCAGCTCTGTTAGCACCCAGGCCTCTCACTGAATGTGCAAGGCTGCTATCACTAACTGCAGATACTTGTCCTGGAATTACCACCTGCTAAGATGAAACTCAGCCTCAAGGTCTCTTGGCTTTCAAACCTGTGTAGAGATCACGCCAGGGCACACAGCACTCAAAACTGGCTTTAAATACTTGTTCACTCAGAACTTTTCCAAACAGAGAGCATGTGTTTTATCATTGCTCTCATGCCTTGTGATGGACGCTTTTTTTCGATGCGAAGCGAGATCAGGTTCTGAAAAAAAATAATAAACCCTTGTATGAACCAAATCTGGGCAGAGGCCTTGTCTACTATTCCAAACTGAAGACAAAATAATATTTTTGGAAAAGAAATTTCTTCACATTTTTACTTGGCCCCATTGGTTTGGAAACAAGGTAACTGCTGCCAAGTCTGTCTAACCACCCCTGCCACCCTCTTACTGCCATGGGAGATCATGTGAGTTCGCATGGGTGTTTGTGATAACAGGAATTCAGGTCACAAGTACCAGAGCAGTCAGGGGAAGAGAGACTGTTTTAGATTCCCTTCCCTCCCATTCTGCAGAGGCCTCCCGTGCCTTCTGAGTTTGGAAGTGGCCCTGTGTGCTTGGTGTGCTGCCGTGTCCCAGTGCGGAGAGATTAACTGCAGCTCTCTGTCTGTGCAGGGTCCCAGCGCGCGCCGTCCATCGCCGCCTCTCGCCTGGAGCAGGCCATGTCTGAGATGTCCGTCCCCAGCTCCTCACAGAAACAGGGTCCTGCCCAAGTCTGGACCACTCTGGAGCACATCTGGCTACAGGCTGGTATGTGTCCATTACAGAAGGCCAGCAATGAACTGCCCATATATTTCATGTAGAAACTGATTTGTGTAAATCAACATCTAGAGTATACCTGTTTTGATATATATATATATTCTTAAGTACTGTAGGTGTCCATTGTACTAACAGTTCTACTGGGTTCAATCCTTTGTTATGTCTAATTTATCAACCTGCATGACCAGCTTGGTGATTCCATTGCCCTGTGGTGGAATTGAAAATATAGTTCTCCAAAGTAAGCTTTATAGGTCATGTGCAGTACAGTGGCTTCTTTCACAAAGGCTGGCTGTAAAGCTTTATCCTTGAAGAAGAGTATTTATAACCTGTTCTTGTGTCTGTGGCAAAATTGCATGTTTCTGTGAAATATTCTATATCTTGAATTTTGTCGGGATTTCTGTGTGTATCACTGGATCTCAGTCAGTTCCTTGTGACCTTTTACTTGACTTTCCCAGCCCTGGATTTGTAATGCATTTGTCTTACAGTGACCAAGCAAGTGCTCAGGTCTTTATTTACTAGTCATCTTGCAGCACTTGAAATGTGACTAACTCACATGCTGGATAGGAATCAGTCATTTGGGTATGTTATGTAATGTACTAAGCAGGAGTCATAAGACGATAAGGGTGCGGGGTGCTGCAGTGAAAGCGATCCTGTGAATTGTGACACATTAATACTCACAATAACAAACGCGGTGAGATGGTGATATAGATTAAGCTGCTAGAATTCGCCTCTCACCTCCACAAAACCACTGTCCTTATCTGTCTCGGGTTACAAGTCAAATGTCCTTGCCTTCCACATCAAATAAAATGAAAAAGAAGAAGACACCAAGAAGCACAGAAGTCAGTGTGTATCTCAGGGAGGACAACTGAGATATTGTGAGAATCGCTACCAGCAAAAGCTTTTTTGGCCATAACCAGTGTCATTGTTCCATGTGACCTTTCTCACGACAGCCTGTATGCGGACATAAAGTGAATTGCAATAAGAAACATAAAACTCCCAAACTGAGCATGTGTCTTTGCAGCTGCTAGCTCTTCCTCAGGTCATTTAGGATGACAGGATGATAGGTTTATGGGCAGTAAAAAGGGATCTTGGCACAGATTGGGAGAAAGTCAGAAGGAGTCAGTGGAATCCCAGGAGAATCGGAACTTCTTTTCAAAGCCGAACTGTATCCATCACGTGTCCTTCGCCCAGACCGGTGACCTGTACTGCCCCCTGTTGCTCTTTTACATCAGAGTAGCACTCATCACCACTTCTTACACAGCCAATCACATGGGCTTATTCCACAGCATTCCACTGTAATTGCCTTCTTCCTGTCCCAGGAAGTCACATCTGAAACCAGTACACAG
This sequence comes from Lepisosteus platostomus, assembly GCF_059453375.1. Lineage (NCBI taxonomy): Eukaryota > Metazoa > Chordata > Actinopteri > Semionotiformes > Lepisosteidae > Lepisosteus > Lepisosteus platostomus. The sequence goes on along the minus strand of NC_142627.1, from coordinate 17,462,399 downwards.
CGTGCTCCCTGTTTACCAAGAGGTAATCTGAATTACTGAATGTGGTCCATATAAAAAATTAAACAGTACGCACCAACTTGCAGCTTGCTAAGTCCCCAGTGAGACAACCACAAGAAAATGGAATCATCTATTTTAAAAGTCGGAAACAGGTATACAACAAATCCTGCGGTCTTGCTTTGAAGACATTTTGTGTGCACCCTTGCTTTCCTCTTAAAAAAACACTTTCTTTCAGAGGAATGTAATGAATACACATTGCATTGCATGCCTATCACACAGGTCCTGGAACGGTTGCTGACTGCTCCAGCCAAGACGTGCTGTGTGAAGAGGGCTGTGCTGCTGACTGTACTGTCCTCTATGTCCGCTGTCATTGGCAGAAGGACTAGGCTGCTGGGGAGAACTCCTGAACCCAGCCCAGGGCATTGCCTTGGCAGACAGCTGGTCTTAGGAATGCCCTTATTTAGTAAAGAGTGTGATTAGTTCAGAGGCATAGCCTACTACAAGCTATGAGTCCTGGTGAGTGTGCATATGAATTAGTCATTTTGAGGGTGTGTGTGTTTTATTAGCCAGAGGATAGCCAGAGGTTTATTTTGTGTGAGGTGTTTGTCCTTGACATTTTCTTTCTGGACTAAAGTGTAGTATGCCTATGGTCCAAACATTTTAGCAGAAGGCCAGTCCTGCATAAGGTATATTTCCAGTGTGGACTAAGGTGTAATCATTGTGCCTTTATTTTTCCAAACTATAACATTTTTGTGAGGTATTACACGCCAGTATAAGCCTTCTGAGAGTTTATTTGTCCCATACCCACAAGAATCACAACTCATTTCATAGAATTAACTATAACTGACAATGTACTTATCTCTGGGAGGATACCAGATACACAAGTTACACAACTGCATACAGTCCTAGAGTGAAATTATCCCTTTGATTATTAAGTTTCTCACTTTTGGGGAGATCAGTTTGTTTTTCAGTGTGAAATAACTCATATTCTTCGGGTGTTCTCGTAGCTTGTCCTTCACTGCACAAATATCACATCCTTCCTTCAGCTTGACTGCAAAGAGGAGTAAATTCTTTAATGCCAAAACTGTGTACCAGCGGAGAATCTGGAGCAGCCAAGCCTTCCTGTCGCTGGATTGAATCTGTCACCTTGGCTTTTCTCTTTTCTCCCAGCAGAAAAGGGTCAAATTTTGACCAGCAATCTGGTGCTCCCACATGCCTTTTTTTCTGAATATTTCTTGACTCTTTGTTGGATCTGTTCACTGTATCTTATCTTGTTTTACTGGCATGGTTAGACCAGACTTGGCAGAAGATAAAAAGTTTAGCAGCATGTCAGCATTTATTTTTGGTGTACTGGTGACTTCCTTTAAAAAAATGTAAAAAGTTGAATTTGTGGGTTAGTTTTTATGTGAATATGGATGTGTAGTATGACAGTGTACATATACTACTGTTGCACCAAAATGATAAAGAACAGATTTGTGTTGTAGTATTAAAGTGCTACTTTACTGCTACATGCAATGTCCAACAAATTGAAAGAATGAAATGCAGTGTAGGACTCTGAATTGGCCTCTTATTATTTAGTCAGTGGAGTAGAAGAACATGAACTAATATGTGAGAAATTAATAAAAGCACGAGAAGAGGTAAAGCCAAATTTTGTGTTCAGTACTCTAAGTAGAATATTGATAATTCAGAAGAATCAGAATTAATATTATTTTGAATATTGAGGAAACTGCATTCCTTTTTAAATGGAATCACTAGGACAAAATAAGAGCTAGGTCACAAAAAGTGATTTCAGAAGCTTGGTCTGGATCGCTGACATGACATTCATGTCTCTCCACTACAAACAAAAATTAGAAGTATTTATAACATGACATACTTTAAAATTCAGGTTTTACTCTACATTTTTTTTTCATACCGAGCATCTCACCTATTTTTACCTTTATCTCATTTCTTTCTTTTTTTTACCCTCGCTTGTTGGAAATCACTTTGCTACTGTAGTTGTTCTAGGGTAGTGTTTCCCTTTGTTGAGAACTGGGTGAAACTCTCGAACGTCTGGACTTTCACTGACCTGTCCTTGCAGGGGAGCTGTTCGTGGCGCAGGGCCGGGTGAAGGAAGCGTCGTTCTGTGTGCAGGAGGCCGGGACCCTGTACCCAGCCTCCTACAACGTGCTGCTGCTGCGCGGGAGGCTGGCAGAGCTGCAGGGCAACGCTGGCGAGGCCAAGACGTTGTACGACGAGGCCCTGACCATCCACCCGCAGGGAGCCCGCATCCTGCTGCACCTGGTGAGACCTGCTGCACCCCTGTGCAACCAGGCCTGCTATTGCATTGCAATTGGATCTGTTTCAGAGTTAAGGAAGTGCAGGTTTTCATTCAAAAAGTACCAAAACACAAGAAGCCCAATATCCAATATTATTTTATCTCCACATTTCTGACCTTATTCAGGGAGAGCAACAAACTTAAAGCATGCATCTCCTTTGTGGAATCTTAAAGTAACAGTCAGCCTAAAACCGGAAATGGATCACACTGCCATGCCATGAGAGGCTTGGTTTGCCTGACTTGTAACCAACACAAAGTAAATGGCTGCTTCTGATACAGTTCACAATTAGATCTCCTTTAAAGGTATTTCAGTTACATAAGGTCTGAGGGAAACAAGGCAAGTGATGCAAAAGGAATTGTATTGCATTTGCATCCCACACATTTCAACACTATTTCCCTTTACTGCAGTGCGGAACCTCACACTTCTATACAGGGAAAGCATGTTTTTAAACTTACGCTTCACCTGGCTTGGCTTTGAGGTGATGGTACACACACACACACCTGCATTGAACCCATTTCTGCAGCAACGTTTTGATTAAAGCTTGACTGTGGAAACACTAAAAATGCTATGTTCTCAAAACAGTAGGTTTTCCAAAGCCAACTTTCTTTAATGCCATCGAGTGCCTGAAGAGGGTTATTGAAACTTTTCTTGTCACTTCATATGTGCTTCAGCAGAATGTCAACAGGGTATGGGGATGGGCGTGGGGCTGCTGTGGAAACAGTTTTTGAGCACTTAATCCTCTGTTACCTTACCCCTTCCCTGTCCTCCAGAGAAAGTAGAGCAGTCTGCTTTCACCAGCTGACAGAGGCAACGGGGTGACAAGTGATGGGGTTGAAGTTATCAACTGTTGTCATGGAGATAAGCAGTGGCTTATCAAAATGTGTGGATAAACTCTGCTGAGAGAGGACCAGGCACTTACATTTTTATTCTTTTTTTTTCTTCACCATTAGATAAACAATGAGCTTTCCTTGTCCTCACCCACTAATCTGCTAAAGAATAGATCTCTCAGTAATAATACAAAGTTACAACTGACTGCCCTGCACTTCAGGTGCCTCTTTGCACAATCATAAGAAAGTTTGCAAAATGAGAGAAAGAAACTGATACCTAATTGATCCTAGAATCTCAAAGTCGTTACCACAGACTTCTGGTAAGCTTCAAACACACAGCAAGGTAGTCCATTCCAGAGCTGAGCTTCACCCATGAAGAAGATAAAGAAGTGCATGACATGTTGATCAGATAAAGTGAATTTCTGTTTCCATCCTGGGATTTGTGTTCCTCTTTACTTTAGTGGAGGTGAAAATTCTGTAGGTCAGATGTTACATGCTTTTGAAGTCTTGTTTTTTCTCCCTTTGACTCAGTACTTATTGAATCAGGAATAGACCTTGTGAAGTGTTAGGTAGCAAACTTCAGAAGCTTTGTCTAGAAGTGATGCATTCAGCTATAAATATGTGTTGGCAACTTCCGCAGTATAATTGTCATACTGAGACCTGGGGGAGGCTTTGATAATGGTTTTATCGGTTTCCACGTTGTTATGTTAAGCTCAGCTGGGAGACTTACTGAGGGGCCAATGGAGAAGGACTACCAGAATCTTGAGTCATATAGGGTTTCTTTATCGTACTTCATTTCCTATCAGTGCATATGTAATCTGGTAATACTCCTGTCTAAACCTTGCTTCACAGAATGCAGCAGCAGAACTGTTATTGTCAGATGCCTTAATCGTCTGATTATATATATATAAAAGCAGCAAATTACTGCTCAGTCCAGGCACAGCTAGGCCTCTGTGTTCCTCTCATACAATCCACTGCAATTTCATAAACACTGCTTTACTTTTTATTTTTATGTTATTAAAACTGCATGCCACTCAAGATTAAGATAACAAAAAATACCATTACAAAGATGCCCAAATACAGTATGTGACTGCAACATATGTCTGTTGCAGCTGAAGGTTGGCAATTGACATTATTAGGAAGTCCTCCGGTTCCAGCAAATGAGGTAGACTGTGGAATTTGGCATTTACATTATGAAAGCAGAAAGGTCAAGGTACCATCATTTCTCATGGCAATGAATAGTATGTCAATAATAACAAATGCAGTCGTCCACAAACCAAATTTTCAAAAAATGTCACTCAGTTTTTAACATTTTTATGTGGTGGTGTGTTAGGATTCACATTTATAATAATGTCATTTTATAGAGATTTTGTTTCTCTTTAAACATCTCACTTTGTCCCCTTAATGCCCTTTTGCTTTATCTCCCTGAAATCACAGTGAAGGCAATGTGTTCAGCTTTACTGGCAGTGCATCAATGCAGTGTTTGGCACAGTAGTGAGAGCCCATCTCTGCTGGCTAATCTAGATTCCAGGGGTCACTGGGCCATTTAAAACCCTGGGAAAGAGCTCAGCAAAGACTTCATAACTCTTGTGTGGTGCAAGTGCTTTGGTTGATTAGAAATGGAATCCTTATTTACAACTAACAAACATTCCTCCTGCTGTTTACCCACTTAATCTTGTTAAAGGGAGCTCTAATCCTATCAGATTACAGTGAACTACTGTCCAGCAGAATGGTTCTCTTCTTTTTTTATGGGGAACAATCCACTGAGACTGAATTAGGCAAACAGGCAAGGAGAGATCTCTATAATCCACTCATGTCCCACAGCTGAGAGAGGCAAAATTGAACAGGGTATGCCTGCTGCAAAATAATTAGCTGGGAACAATCCATAGTGCTGAGGAGAGAGGGAGAGTTTACTGATAAAAATGAGCCTGCCATCTAGAAGGGGGGTGGACTCTAAAACTTGGACTGAATCCATGAGTTAGCAGACTGGTCGGTTAATGCTACAACTCACTGCCTCACACTGATGTTTGGAATTCTGTTAGCCTCTTGGGTAGACGGCTTTGCGTCACTCAAATCCTCCACATTCCAAAAGCAGCAGGACTTGCATTTATTTTATTTTTCAATCATATGTTCTCAGAATATGTGCATGTCTCTTCTAAATGCTTAAGCAAAAGAGGTGGCTCAAGGAGCTACAGTACCATGCTCGGTGTAGCTCAGGTTTCTAGTGAGGGAGTCTGTGTGTGTGCTACAACTCAGGGGAGATCCAGTGCCCCCAAAGTGCACTTTATTCCAAGAACAACCTTGAAAAAAAAAGGACATGGATTTAGATTTTTCTCAGTGTCAAAAAGGGAGAATGTCATTAAATAACGAAAAGACTGCCATCTGTTCTTCACTGAACAATCTGCAGAGGCCTCTCAGCAGCTGGGAAAATACCACAGCAGCAGTTTCTTTAGGGATGTTACTGAGCGCCTATTGCACATCTTGGAAAAGATTCCGGCTGGGTTTTTTTTTAAGTCCCTTGTGAATACAGATTCAGATGTGGATACAGAAAATTGTGCCGCGTTTTTGTTAACGTACGGATATAGAAAAAAAATGTCAATGCCCTTCATTTGAAACTATGTAATTAGCTAGCTTGTTTCATCATTTTTGCTTTGACATAATGCTTCTCTTCTCTAAGGAACTCAAATCACTTTAGGAGAAGGATCCACTTCTTCCATCTCTGAAGAGAGCTCATCCGGACACCAGGGTTAACAGCCCTACTCTTACAATGGATCTTTCATAATCAAGAAGTCAGTACCCTGATTTAATGTCCATTCCAAAGGATGGCACCTCAGATAGCATAGTACCCCCTGTCATCACACAGGGGTTTTGTTTTATCAGGGAATTCCAGTTCAAAAGACACTTACAGTGAAGCAGTAACCTGTTTTTCTTGGAGGCTTCCTATCACAGTGCTGGCAAAACCCTTGCAGGCTTGTGATCTGAGATCTGCCAGGATCAGGCTAGGTGTATGTGTTTTAGTTTGATGTATATGTTTGTTCCACCATACTTATCAATAATATTTTTTTTAACATATGACACCATAGATACTTGGCTATGGAGTAACTGACATAGATATTGGTTCCCTGTGTCTGAATTCATGTACCATGAATCTTCACTGTTCACCTTAAAATAAACGGAAAATATGACTATTGTTTAAAAGTACAGTTTAATTTAAAAAAAAATATTTAAGCTGAGTGAAGTGGTGAATGTTCAGTTTTTCAACTGAAGCTTGCCAGCATTTTTTATTTGTGACTGCATGTATTAAAAAATACCAGTCTCATTGTACTTTTGTCATGTGAAATTAGACCAGAAAGAAAAGAGGGAGAATCCAGAGAATATCTTCAAGGGAGATACATGGAATGGATCCGAAAAGTGAATTCAAAGGAACCACAGTATTAAAGGAACATGAAATGAAGTGCTTATACTGTACTTAAATGCCAGGAGCATTAAGAACAAAAAACAAGAAACAGAAGCTACTATGTTAGTAAGTAATTATGAAATAATTGCCGTCACTAAAACATGGCTAATAATAGTAATACATCATTCATAATTGATTCAATTGAAAACTAAGATCAAGTGCTTTTAAAACTGAGAAAAGTACATCTTAACACAGCGGGATGTGGCAGTCTGGAGGAAGTCACCCAGACATTTTTTTTCCAAAACACTTCTAGATAAGATTCAATTAGCTATTTACAACCAAATAAGCTATATGGGCGGAATGGCCTCCTGTCATTTGCATACGTTCTTTGCTGAGGTGGTGAAAGAATTGGCTCATGTTACTACTGTAGATCATATCTTCCAGTTACATCTGCTCTCTGCTGTTCTGCTTCAGAAATCAAAACTCTTCAGGTAGATTACCATCCAGCTGTACACATCCCTTTTCAAAAGGAAAAAATAAAATGTGCTTTACTTTGCTTGAAGTCTGCAACCTTGTTTTGTGCATTGAAATAAGTAAAGGACAAGAGAGAAGAACTGAACAGGATGTTAGAAGACTTGGAACTTAATTTAATTAATCAAATGAATAAAAAAAATCTCACTGTCTCTTTAAGCCAGGAAACAAATGGAAAATAAATTAAAAAGACACTGCATAGCCCCCCAAAACAGATTATACCCTATTAGCTTTCATCACCCTTGAAAGGAACACAAGTGGTTTCTCTGGCACTCCAGAATGCATAGTGTGCTTCATTCTGTAAGCAGAGCAGGGAGAGATCAATATTGTTCACCCAAGGTCTGTACCAGCTGTCTGTCTGAGGCTGGCTGATTTGTTGATCAAGGTGTGCATTCCTGATATTCTAAGGCTAACTCGTTCACCTATAAACGTACCTGCAAGACAGACGTTACCTCAATGGTATGTTTCTTCTTAATCTTTACAGGCACTTGGTGTGCTAATATTCAAGGTAGAAATAAATGGCCATTAATGTTTTATTTATAAATGCCATCCATCTTTTAGAGATCTACCAGAATTGTATTTTAAAAATCTACATTTTGTGGAGCGACATAAGACTGGTTTATCTGGATCTGGGCTGTAATTGCTCAAATTAGGCAAGACATACATTAGCTTCTTTTAGCAGTTTTAGATGATTGTGTGATCTAGACAGCTAAATGATATTTTTTTCTGCTCCAGTTGATCTTTAGAAGCTCGATGGACCAGAGGCATGGCAGTTAAGGCCGCAGCCTCACAGCACTTGGGTCTTGGGTTCGATTAAATGCTGGAACGCATTCCACATGGAGTTTGCATTTTCTCCTTGTGATCATGTGGGTTTTCTTCAGACATTCCTGTTTCTATCCGCCTTCCTATGACTTGCTGGCTAAGTTAACTAGAGTCTGTAATTGTCTCCATGTGTGTGTCTTGTGATGGTCAGGTGTCTTAGTCTTTGTCTTATTTGAGATATAATCCTACCTTGTGCCCTCTATCTGCCAGGTTAGACTCTGGCTTGTCAGCACCTTCTATTGGTTGAAACAGCTGTGGAAAATGATTGGATAGATGATTCTAGATCTCTTCTTAATGGGATTGTTTTAGTTTCTGTATATGTTTACTCTTTTATTTAGCAATCTGTTTCAATTTGTTGCATAATTCATAAAATGTTACTGTAAGGCAGGGAGTAGGATGACGACCCCTTTTCGAATAGGACAGCATATGCCCTTCTCAATGAGAGGGGCATCCACAGTAAAGTCATGCACCTTTTGCAAGTTATGTTTTTTCAGTGAAATTGTTAAGATCCACACACAATATGTTTTTGAATGCCGCTCTATCAAATCCTTGGCAGTAGATGAGCAACTGCTGTATAAGGCTTTTGGTACACAGAGTGCAGAAATCCTAATGATGATTCCCAGCAGCACACACCAAGAAGCCTTGGAAAGATTAAAATCATTAGAAAAAAATGTACAGCCGCTTTTTTAAGCAAGATTAAAAAATGACAAAATGGCAGAGATCCAAGGAGTGGGGAGCAAGCGGTGTCTAAGAATAGCTCCTTTGACATCAATGAGAGTAGGCGCAGAGAATTCAAATAACTTGTAGTGTTATTCTGTGGATTTCCTGTATCTTAATTGGGTTCTGCTAGCAGGTTATGGAAAGAAAGAGGGGTGAGTGCTCTCTTGCATCTGACTCTTTGTAAATTACAGGAGTTTCTTATGGGCTCATGTCACAGATCCCTTGCTTCTCTCCAGGCATGGCAGGAGTGCAGTTTTGAAGACATGACCTCACCCAGGTCTTGTTTGAATAAGAAGAATGGATACTTTTAAGCCAAGACATTTGCGCAATTAACATTGCTTTCAATTTCACCCCATCAGTTCATTCCATTGCAGAAATCCAACCACATTCTTTTATTGTTTAATTAATGATTAAATAATCAATATAAAGATTAAGGTGTTTGGGAGTATCAAAGGGATGGATGTAGTTTCTCTAGTTTAGTCTACCAAGATTCCCAATCTGGAGACATCCATTTCTTTGGCTTACTGCTCAAGAGGGCAGAGCTAAGAGTTATTGATTGTTTTAAGACTGTTATTGAAAACAAGTTATTAACCTATTGATTACCAGTATGGCCTCTCTGCAGCAGTACCTCTCCAGCCAGTACCCTGGGGTCCTTTGGGATTTATAGTAGTTTTATGGCTCACCCTAAATCACCTACTGTATTGCTGAAGACTTGCAACACTTATAAATTGTTGATCAATTCTCTGACTTTTTAGAGTTCCTTTTAAAATCCTGATATTTCCATGTTTTAGAAAAATATACAATCTTGGTTCTTAGATTAGGAGTCTGGTAAGTTTCCAAGTTTGCTCAGCGCAGTGTACAGGTCGAACTGCACAAGCCCAACATTGCTGGTGTAGTTCAAACCCGGGTCATGTTACATGTAACTCGGATTTCTCCAGCGGTAGCTCACCATTGGCGTGTTACTGCCGTGGTGCGTCGCCTTGGATCTCCATCAATCAACTGCAGCAGCCATGTGGCAGGACCTTGCAGTGACATGAGCGAGAGCTCACGCTGCTGGTCTTTCTATTAGAGCTCACACTCCTGTCAGGCGCCCTGAAGATGGGTGTGTCAGAGGACACATTCATTCTCTCCCAGGCAGTGCAGGAGTCACTGCCACCTCTCTTAAAACATTTTGAATTGTGTGGGTATATAATGAAAACAGATTATTAAGAAGAAAAAAGATACGATTCTTCTATTGACTATCAATATAAGAAACTGCAGAGGAAATACAATTTTATTTAAAAAAAAAACCTCCGTCCTGTGTCCTATACTTGAGTACCAACCGAGCAGAAGGTGCTCATTCACCCAGGGCCAAAGAAGCATGTTCTGGTAGAAAACCAAGTAATTGTTTTCTGCTATTAAACAAATTCAGGTCCGTAAGAAAGAATGAGAGGTTTCCGTTTATTAACCATTGAGTGAGAGAATGAACCATGAAACATGACTATACTGTAGACCCAGGTTCACTCCTCTTATGCAACTCCAGATTTAAAGATACATATTTAAAGAGACAAAGTTAAGTTTTTCTGCTTTTGCCATTGGTGTCAATTCATTATATGTTAACAGGTTTAAAGTTCAAATATGCTGTTGGTTAAACAGTATGTTGTATTCATGTCAAGTAGGTTTATCTAGTGTGTATCTGGTACAGCATTTGCTTGAACAAAATCATTCAGACAGCACAGTTTAAACAATGGTGAAAATTTGTATTGCAAAAGTTTGGAATTTCAAATCTCCATGTATTTTTTTGTAACCTCCAAACATCCATTATTTGGAAACGGTTTCAGTGTACTCTATAAAAAAAAAACATTCGTCATCCTGTCAGAGTGAAAGTGAAAATGACAAAGAGGAGGTTTACCGATTGCTGGGTGGAAGCTCAGTGAATCAGCAGTCATTCTGCAGTTTGACAACTTTGGGTTTTTATATATTCCTGTTTTACTATAAATATACATCATGTTGTGCTTACCTTCCAATAATCATGGTTCACTTGTCACATTGTATTCAAAGGCCCTGGCAGTCACTGTGTTCTAAATTACTGTCATTTGTTAAAATTTGTTTGGCAGAAATGTTAAATATAAGCATTGTGATAACACTTCACATTAAGTGTCCTCACAATCCATTTAATTAACATGTCAGAAGCAACAGATATTACTGGTAGGCTTTAACTCTTGTTAATTATTCCAGGTCCAAATTACCTTTTGAATAAGCCTGAGCATAAAACTCAATTGCTGTACAGAACAGTCAGCTATTAGGTTGTGTCAAAGGCTAATTGATAAGGTGGACATATCAACTTGCAGATAATGACTTTGTAATGAGTGCTAAGGTACAATTAAATGTCTCAAAGGATGCTTTCATAACAAAGCGCTTCTCTTTGCATCTGTAAAGCATTTTATCTAGAAGCCAGTATAAACGTACATGTAATTGTAGGATGTCAAAGCAAACTTCAACCCCTCTGCAGACTTAGATCTTTCACTTATTAGACAAGAACTTGAACAAGAAGTTGATTTCTCAAAGTCTCGTTTGTAGAGCACACCCTTTTCCTGCCTGGTGTCTCTATTTCAGTCGAAACCCTCAACCTTTTATTTTAATTTATAAATAGCACATCAGCCTTTTATTTTAATTTATACTTAGCACAGTAGATGTGAGGGAATGTATTCGATTATTTTCTTTATTAGTCAGCAATACCCACTGTTTCCTAAATTTCCACTCATTTTCAGACTCTTTGTTTTTTTCCACTTCATTGGAAATGGAAATATCTTGGAATATTGATGTTTAACTTCCCAGTCTGTACTATCTCATTTCTACCTTTACACCTGAGAAGTTCCACAAGATGTCATTTGCTTCTGTTCTCCTCCTCAGCTTCATTGCATTTGACAACACAATTGCTGGCTGCCTAATTGCAGATGCTTCTTAATTCTCACCGTGGACTGTACCTGGTAGTATCATTGCCTGTCCTGAGCCACCCATCTGGAAAATGCCTTACCACCACCCCTACATCTCATTCCTGCCCTTGTCACTTTGTTTTATTTTGTGCAGAAGCAGCCAAGTGGAAAAGTGTTCAGAGGCTCACAGGATGTTTTCAGAACTACACTGTCAGACGGGTGGATTTTGTACAGTTTAAATAAATGTAGTTGTAGCTTCTAGTTGAGAGCAGTCTTGCCACAATCCAATCGTTTTTGTTTAGACATGGAAAAGGATTATTTTAACAAATGAATCTGTCAAGACATGTAGCATGGTAACTGGGTGCATTTGGTCTTTGAGCCCAATCCAGTGATGAAATCACCTAGGAAGCTTGATAGCCTTGAATTCTTCCTTGACTGGAAGCCTTTTGGCTTAGCAGTTACTTAGTTTTTTGCAGCCACTCCTGCATTAATTAAGGTATTTAGAGCATTGCACTAATCAAATCCATTTTGTTTTCTTTTTGAGAGAGTAGTCTCAAATCAACTTTTGTAAATACGGTATTCAGTGGATAGATGTTCTGAATGGTTTGCCAGTTCATTTGGCCTACAATACCTTGGAGCTTTGGCTGGTTTAAAATGCAACACCATGTGGAAAACTGCATCAGCATGAAAAACTGCATCATGATGACGGCACGCTGCGGGGAACATATCCAGGAACGGGAGTGAGATCACCAGAGGTGACGTCATCACTCATTAAACATTTAGAGGAAGAAGCACCAAGAGGGGGAGCAGTAGGATATTTTATAAACAGACAGTGTAGCACATAGGGCCTAATATGGGCCTCCAGCCTTTCTTCTGTTGTGACTGGGCACCAATAGTAACAGGGAGGAATTTGTGTAATCCAGATGGAATCTGTCACTCCACCCTTAATGGGCCTGATCAGGGGATGTGTTGCATTCACTGCCTTACACTCTCTTTCACAGCAGGGTGTGGGTTGCAGGGTTCTCTGGCATTGGGTTTCTCTTCCAGTGACAATCTGTCTTGTCAGGGATATGGTTATTGCCTCACACTGTGGAAGTGCAGCGCAGACAGGCCCTAGTTATTGAAACATCATTGTTTTATGGTACATCTGATTGCATTGCTGTGAGCTGCAATTAGCAGCCCATGTGTGGAGTTTCTTCTCATGAAGTGCTGAACAGTACAGTACATCATTCTTCAAAATGTCACTGTGCTTGAAAGTGAAGACTTTAATGGCTGCTTCATGGATAACCTTACATCTATATTACAACTGCCTGAAAGCTCTGCTGTATATCATGTTTATTTTAATTTTTTTAACTGTAGTTTGTCCTTAATCAGAGTCTTGCCAACATCGGTGCAGCAGGCCTACAGTATGTGTAGCTTAGTAAAGTAAAGTAAAGGTTAATTCCACACTGAAAAGTAGAAAGAAGAAACACATTTCAGCCGTCGAGCCTTCCTGAGGTGTCAGTGTCTTCGGAACTTTAACTTGTTCCTTTGCAGGCAACGCACGCTGACATTAAGCCCTAATCAAATTTTAGTCTAAAATGCTTCAAGTATGTCTTATTAATCTCTCTAACAAATAACACGTAACATATAAATTTACAAAGAGGACAGAGAATTTTACATAATTGTACTGATGTGGTTTTCAGTATTCTGTATGTAAGGTCAGTATTGCCAGTTCATAATGTACTGTATGTCAATGTACCTATAGAGAAAAAATACACTTTGTTGCATTAGGGTTAAGGTTAAATGCTGATGTTTTGCATTTAAACTTCCTACATTTAGATCCCAAGGGCAGAACATGCTTTACATTCTTCTCCAAACCTTTGCTCCTTGTAAGTCATCAGGTTTGTACTTCTTCACAAGGGACAACAATGACATAGACATAGAGTTTTCAGATACAGCTCTTTAAAATATTAAGCATGGGATTAAAGGATTATTCTTCATCCACGGCAGTGTGTTGTATTATCATAATTTTAATACTTTCATTACAATATGAGCATTACATTTGTCACAAGGTGTCTTATAAGTCATTAGCTGTTGAAGCAGCTGGTGAGTCCCTGAGCTTCGAACATTGCTGGCACTTTCTCTTTCCAGAGTCTTTGCGTTAATGAATGACCAAAGGCTTACTGCTTCAGTATGGCTCCTCCTGAAGCAAAGAGCACAGCCCTGCCACGACAGTAGGTAAAAAGCAGCTCTCAGACTTCCTGTCTGCCATTACCTCAGCCTGTCTGTGGTGGAATATGCGATCTCTAGGGAGCAGTTTCATGCTATATTGATAGCTGCAGGCCTGGAAAAAATTTTCAACTGATTAGATAACGCAAATACATTATTTATAATACTGTAGTACTTGTCTTCACATTTTGGGATTGCCTAGCAACCAGGAAAATGTATTCCATTGAGTAGGGATCGGTAGGAAAAATACATTACATACAGTACATTATCACTTCATAGAGAAGAGTGGGATGGGGGTGGGGTAGTGGAGTACAGTACTAAATTAATTGCTTTTTGAATGTGTGAGAGTGTTGTTAAAATACAATGTTTATCTATTGAAATGCTGAATCAAATATGAGTACATAAGGGTGTTATTTTGTTCTTTTTTCAATCTTCAGCGAGACCGAGGAAGGCCATGAGCTCTTTGAAATGTACTGTATTGTAGTCAGCTGTCCTGTAAGAGTGCTCAGGGAGCAATACTGTATTCAGAGGCTGCTTTTTAGCTGTTTCCAGCTGACAGAGGAGAACATTTATTCCAGATAGGGTTGTGGGAGTATGGAACATACTACCCCACAGTGTTGAAGCCACTACCCTATATTCTTTCAAGAAAAGGATGAGATCCTAGGATCAATGAGATACAAGCAACCATACAGGCTAGATGGACCAAATAGTTTACTTTTATAACCCTTTCTTGTGTTCTTAAATGTCATTAGTGTTGATGCAGTTTTAGATCACTATTCTCTAACCATTTAACGTATGTAAATAATACGTAACTAAAAGTAAATAATACTTAAATAATAATCCACTCTAAGTAAACAATATTGCTATTATAAATATATGGGCAATGTGGCTATCAGCAGACTTTTCACAAAATTATGCACAGCGTATATGACCTTGGTTATATTGCCAGATTTAGAGAATATTGCAATATCCTTCAATTGTGTAAGAAATAGTGGTGCACAGCTTGCCATCTTAAGTGCAATGTGTTTTTAAGATGGTTAATACATGTTTACAGGGGAGACTGAAGTGAATAGCTATTTAAATATTTATTTCCAGGCAGAAATCAGAGGCAGCTTTTAAGCTCTGTGGATGGCATGACTGAAGAGCAACCCAGGAAATCTCATTTCCTTAATAATTAGATTAGAGCAACCGAGGAGAGAATGATCTTCCTGAAGGCATTATCTCTGTGATCTGACTGTCATGACACAGTGCACACAAAACTCTCCCAACGTAGTCTGCCCAGAACAATGTCATACCACCATCTTACTTTGTTGCCTATTCATCAGTAAAATTATTAAATGTCCACACATGTTCTTGGACAGACAGGTACTTTGCTTGTATAGTCATTACTACAGTAACAATTCTCATTTCACTCTACAAAGTACAGTATTTTTCAGAAAGAATACTGTTACATTTGAGGTATCATCTTAAAACTGGGACACTGGGTTAATGACTTTAGGGTGGAGGTCACTTGCTCTCTAGTCCTCTATGCTACAGAAACTAGGATGAGCTCAGGCTCGAGGAACCACTGTAGCTGTGATATGGACTCTCTTTTTACTACCTTTCTAAACTAAAATCTGATCAGTGCACAGAGTCATGCAGCATTTATTTTCTTATTTTTCACAATTCTGATTGCCAAGAGAACTAGTGTAGAGTGGTTGATGTATTCATCCTGTATTCCATTTGTATACCAAGCTCATGTGGCCTTCACCCTGATCAATGAGTTTGAGCAAACTATACTGACAGGCGTCTTCTCTGTTCCTGAGGTTTTCAGCAGTTGTCTTGAACTTACATTGAATTCCCTAGCCGTAGAAGCTGGTAGAAACAAAGCCCAGTGATTGCCCATGCACATATTTATATTTGTGCTTAAAATGCGCAGGCAGCTGTGTGGTTGAATTAACAAGAAGAGGCAGAAAATGAATCAGCGCACAAGCAAGAGTATATGACTCCTGCAAGATAAAATCAATAAGCTTGCAGGAGCGGGTTAGATAAGGATAACCAATAACAGGTTCACAGGGGAATCTTGAAGAATCCTTTATTTAGCAGTGTAATAACAAAGACAGAATATTGATTGGGTTAATATGAACTATGAAGCTGGTCACTCTTTCACTCATAATAGTAACCTGGTATCTCAAACGGCAAAAGTTACAGTACTTACAAGGAGGGTAAAGTTTACTTTAAATACAATCTTAAAACATTTTTTCCTGATAATATTCAGAAAACTTAATCATTTACCAACCTTAACCTTTACCTTAACATCTTGTTAGACCCTAGACCCCCCTAAATGCCTTTCCACACCAAATCTGAATTGAATGGACAGTCCAGAACATTGTTCTTAATCCTTTAAAATCTTACCAAAACCTTAAGGAAAAAGTCTTAAGTATAATAAGTGCTTAGTGATTACTGAACCCACTGTTACAGTAACTCAAATCTAGGATGCTTGATGTTAGTTTTAATCTACAATTAATTTTGAACTGGACAGAATTTTACTGAACAGCCTTTCCCGTCCAAATCTTTACTGTTTTGCTTCTTATGATAATATATATTAGGATTGGAGACAAGCAGTCAGGACTGCCCCAGAGACAAATCAGACTAGAGACTAGAATAGTGAGGTGAATCCTCTTCCTTTATTCCCAATGTGCACAATGGGAGTGCCATAAACCACAGAAGTCTCAAAGAACAGGAGCAAGTAGCTGACATTGAATACACTTCCAGTGAGAATGGCTATCTATTACCCACGTCTACTGTAACTTTCTATCCCTAATTGATTAATTAATTGATTAATTAAGTGCAGTAAGTGATTATCATTTAACTATCTCATTCTCATACAATACCATTTTAGATTACATCAGATTACATCCCATAATACTTCTCCTTTAGTCTTCCTCATCTTCATCAGAGGAATTTATGGCCATATAAGGAAGTTTATGGCAACCCTGGAATCAGGGATGATGACCGGGTGTCCCTTACTTGAACTGGTAATGTCCCCCTTTCAAGAGGTGTTAATGAGGCCAGTTTCTTCCAGCCTTGATCGGTATTATTTGATACAGCTGCCTCCATCAAGTCCAATTTATATCTTCCTGGTCAATTTAAGTAACATCTTCTAAACATTCTCGCAGGATTAGGTTTAATGCAATGGGAGTACATCAGCTTTCATATAACTTTCATATAATTTGAAGCTTAGGCAGGAGCAATATAAAAGTATATATGCTGAATATATTGTACTGCAGGATATAAAAGTGATATAATAATAGCAAAAATATCATCAGTAATCAATCAACAAATCAGTATTAATTAGTAAAGTACATGTGCAATGATTACAAACACTGGTCCTAGAAATGTCCTACATAACCCCAGCCCATTTTCCCTTGGCTTTTATTTATTAGAGTTGACTGGAGTCTCTGCTGAGCTCTTACATGCTTTGTGGCCAACTAAACTACAGTACATTGCCACATACATGTCTCGGTGTTTACCTGTTAGAAATGCTTTCGTTCCTATAATCTCTCACTTGTGCCTCCTTTCGGCAGCAGTACTATAGCTCTAAGGGACCCTTAATAAAATCTGGGCCGGATTTCAATCCTCATTCTGCCAGCATTGATTACTCTTGCCTAAGGAGAATTACAGGCTGCAATGTACTGTATGCCTTTCTCTCATTATATGCAGTTTAATGTATGTTACAGTGGTAACAGGCTGGCCTATTAAACTGTCATCCTTTCCCTCCTTTCACAAAATGGCTCACTGACTGCTTTTGTGTGAACACCTTTATGAAAGAAAAAGGGAGAGGCTACGATGATCTTTTTTATGGAAAACGTTTTGTAAAAAAGGAAAAGCAATTAAAACTGTTGTCTGAATGGGCCGTGATTCAGCTGAGAAGACAGTGATGTTCTTTAAAGGTGGGCTCTGTGCACTGAGTGTGCCAAGAGGCAGGAGAAAAGAAAAGCAGGATTTTGTGTCAGCAGAAGTGAAATTGGGCATGAAAGTTCCATCTGAAGTGTGTGGGTTTTTTTGAGCTCTGGATGACATGAATGCAAAAATTTTGGCATGGAGCATTAGTATCTCAACAGCAAAGTAAAACAGATGAAAAGTCCAGAGTAATTTTGCTTGACAGACCCACACGTTTCCTAACTTTCCTTTTTTTCCCTTTAAGTTAAGGATGCATCTGATAAAAACACGCAGGTGAAGTCATGACTTACCACTGTCTGCCATTCCACTGTTAATCCTCCTGTATTGGGTGAAGCAGAGGTCAGTAGCTGTGCAAATAAACCTCAAGCAATTCTCTTGCTCTGACTGTTCAGATCACATGCCAGTTCTGTGCTTGCTCTGTGTTTCCAAAACAGAATGGGTATGGTATATGCAACAGAGCAGGACAAAAAGGATTGGGGTGGGCAATGATCTATCCCAGAACACTGTGCAATCAGCTGGCATGCTGAAAATGGCACAAGGGGACCTATTTATTTTGTTATTCCTGGCAAACGTTGGTGAATAAAGACCCGTCAAGCATGCAGATATGATGTGCAGTATTCAATTATAGCTTGTTCTCACTTCACAGATGACTAATGACTACACTCCATTTACCTGCCCACGTTATGAAGAGAGAGAGAAAGAGGGAGAAAGATACTGTGAGAGTGAGATCAGTGAATGTGGGGCTGACGTATGCTATTGTTTCTAATAATAGTGCTGTTTTTTCAGGTTCACTCTGTGAAGGAGAATGGGCACTTTAAAGCCTGCTGGGCTCTGTGTATCAATAAGTGGATTCAGGCATTCAGTTTCTTGTATGGCTGTTGACACCGGTCCGAACAGACTTGAAGTGATCAGGTTTGAATTACTCTTGAGTCTGTATGAAGCAGTGACATGACATGGCAGCTTGGGAAGCTGCTGTCCTTGTCTCTGGCTTATGGGCAGCATTTAGAACATGGCATTGCTGTAGCTAAATATACTTTCCCTGTAGACAAAATAATATATTGCCTTTAACTTTCATTTATAACATGTTAGTCATACAGTACATGCAAGCAGGTTTATCATTAACCACTAAATCTAGCCTACTGTATATATCTTTTTAAATTCAATAAAACATTTTCCCTCCTCATCTCAATAATACACATAATGACTGTGTAACATAATACACCTATTGCTGTTTGTGTTTCTCTATTTAATTAGTAAATTATAATTTTGTGCAGTGCATTTCATCCAAGAGGATCCCAACATGCATGCTTCACATGTAGGAGGGGGTTGAAGGGACTCGCTTCATGCACCACTGTAGCGCAGCCCCCCCACCTGGGTGATGTACGACAGCAGCCCCACCACACAGGTGACCATGTGGAGAAGTGAGAAATCGTTACACAGGTCATGCCATACTCAACTGAACTCTAATTTAACATTGAGGATAGACATCTGGGTAACAGCTGAGAATAACAACTTTTTTTCTATGCAGTATGTCTTAGTTTGAGATACATTGTTTATGTGAATCAAAACACTTCCCGACAGAGGGCTGAATACTCTAAGACACACTCGGGCAGCTTCTCATTATTGAAGCATTATGTCACCGTACTGACTCATAAGTATACAAATACACTTAAAATCTGCCTTTCCAGAGAATAAAAAATTGCTTTGTAATTCAACACATAATTAAGAGTCCTTTGTGAGGCAAATTAATTTATCTGTCAGTCATGCTTCTCACACAGCTTGCCTTCATTTGTCCCGGACAGATCTGTAGAAAACTGAGGAAAGATTCTGACATCCATGTCTGTCCCTTTCTAAACACTCTGGACAGGTCACGCTCCTACACTGTGAAGTGTGGAGCCTGTTGTGGCTTCACACAGTATAAGAGACTTTCCCTGACTTGGACACAGTGATCCATTTGAAGTTAAGCCCCTATTTCCATGGCTTCCCTGACCGGAGGAATCCAGACAAAGCATTCTTGCTCAAGAGTAATGCAGGAATATCTGCAAAGGGGATTAGAACCCATTAACTCAAGAGCCCCAGCTGTTGTTCTATGGTGCCTCCATTGCAGATGTTTTAAGGGCCTATTTCAAGCAGGGATTCAATATATTGGATTGCCTTAGAAGACCAGACTGGATGGCTGAGGTGTGGGTGGGGAAGATTGTTAATGCAACTGATCTGTAAAGGGCTGTGGTCTGGAAATCAGGAAAGGGTTTAACTCATTTTCACCAGGTCAGTTCATGGAGGTGTGCTCTCACTAAGGATAGTTTTAGTAAATGATCGGGTTGCAAACATTTGAGGACTCCTCACTGGGTAATTTTGTACACTTAAAAAGCAGAAACTAAGGACAGCATTGTGTGCTGATAGGCACAGCACCTCTATCGATTTCCAGAAATATTTCTATTGCTCCACGTGAAAAAAAAAACATTTGCTAGCACAATGTGTGAAGTGGGTGGCTGGTACTAGCAATGCCAACATCTATATTTATTAGAGTACAACATAAAACGAGGCATTTGGCAGCCTTGTATGCATTATTGCATTGTAAAACAACATTTTAGCTACAGTTTCAAAGATCCTAAGGTGGTTAATCAGCTAAAAAAAACACTCCGGTTGCGTCATCAATCTTTAAAGATGATTTCTCTGTGCAGGAAATGTAATAAGCTTCATGCTGCACCCTAAGGGGGCTGGCAGTGCCAGGAGAGGCAGCCATCCTTCTTTGTGCTTCATCGTGCCCCGGAGCACAGTTAACAGTGCTACTTCTGGATCCGAAAAATTTATAACTCTAATTTAGCGCTTGTATAAACCACCTCTTCTATCTGCATACGTGTTACTGAGGCTGAGAAAACAATGCTTATACAGGACAGCTGCTCGAACAGCATTAGTTAAAGAAGTGCAGCTGCACTGATACATACAGGAAGATAATCTCACAGTCCCCCTCTCTGCTCGAACCTTTTGCCAGAATCATCCTGGATTGTGTTCTGCTTAGGTTTTACTGAATTACACCTGAGCTTTTATTTGTGTGGTTTTTTGTATCAAAATGTTTTGAAAATTGAATTCAGCTTTCCTGTCCCACCATTCTTGGGTGTCTTGTGTGAGATCTTGGGTTAAATATCTTCTACCCTACAACAAAAGGGGGCACGAAGCTGGGGGGTGAAAGTGATACCTATAGACCCCAGGCTCACTCCACTTTTGCCAGGTGTGTTCAGGGGGATCTCTAGAGAGAAGCAGAATCACATTTATTAATGAAGAAAAGTTGACCAGGAAAACAGGAATTGTAAACCTTTAGTATTCCTCCATTTATTTTTTGTATTATGGTGTGATTCTGTCTCTAAAGACTTTAGTAGGAAGGTCACAAAAATGTTCCTCTTTTGATTGCCAGTAGCGTGTGGATCCAAGCAATATACTGTTTTTTAAAGAATATACTTAAGCAAGATAGATGGACAGCTTGTTCCATACTCTTGAAATCCTCCTGTTGTCAGTCCTACATTTAATTTCCACATTGAGTCCTCAGGTATTTGTGTTACTTTTGGTCCAATTGGTTCATTCTATTAATGCCTGATGACATGTTCAATAGAATTAAGTGTCTTTCTATTATTTTTTTTGGTGCACATTTATAGAGATGACTTTAATCTGACTATATAAGAAGGCATTGATATAAATCCAAGAATCAGCCTTGGAGCCTGAATTTTAAATTGATTCCAGATATTTATTTTTACATTCGACTTTTCTCACAGTGATACACAGGGAAATTAATGGTCCAGCAAGCTTTAATAACTCAGTGCCATGCAATTAACTTCAGTAATCACAACACAGTTGAGCAATTCGGAAATCACATTATATCTGATCAGCTTATCAGATCACTGAGGGAGAAGGTCACTCAGTAGATCAGCTATAAAGCCCCAGTTTATCTGGTCAGATTGGCAAGATGTTTGCCTTCATTCATTTTTTTTTCCACTTCCTAGTCAAGTTGTGCCAAAAGCGTATTTAATAGCAAATTCTCAGTCTTTTGCGTGTAGAGTCAAATGAGTCTTTTATTAAAAATAATATTCATATATACAGCTTTGACCTAATATTCATAGCATTAATAGTATAACATCTTCACTCCTCTCTTTTCAATGCATACTAATTGTAAATCCCCATAACCTGGCTGTAAAGATCTAAAAAGGAAAACAAAATCTCAAAAAACTGCTCAGTGTGAAGCGTTATTTGCCAATAACAAAGGAAAGCAGCCAGAGGTGTGGTTAGAAAACAAATCTAAATCATTCACATCCTCCTGGGCTCCACTAGCACGAAGAATAATACTAATATTCCTGCACACCGTAAAGTAATAAAGCAACAATAGCTCTGTTTTTCAAATCCCTTTTCTCTCTTTCTTATGAGTACACACACATTGAAGTGGAGAATAATAAGCAAGAGATAGTTAACTTTTTGAAAATCAAATAACACAAATGCACTCAAGGGGAAAGATTGCATATTTGGGACTATGTCAGTGCAAGGCAATGTTTCTGTAGGACTTTGCAGAGCAATTCTTTGCCAATATTTAGGTTGTAAAAGAGCCTTTTGACTTTCACTATTTAATGAAAGTGCTGCTTTTAGTAAATTACCATTACTGTCAGCATTTACAGCTATAAATTCCAAACTGCTTTGGTCATTCTACTGAAGTGTTCACATGATGAAATTCTACATTACTTAAAGCTGATGGACAAATCAGGAACAAATACGAGTAGCAGAAGTGACTTGTTCTGAGTTGGCATCATCAGACACGCATTGAAAGGGCTTGGGCTTGTGTCAGAGGCTCCAGAGATGGGAGTGCAGTTTGTAATGCCCACAACAGGGCCGTAGAGAGCGGAACGAGTCTGCGAATCTGTTTTTGACAAGGTTAGCAAGAAAGATTAGCTCATGGTTTGTTCAGTTTTCCACCATTCATTTTCGACCGTGTGTGTCCACTCCCTTTGGTGCCTGGCTCAGCAGGGGTGGGCACCTTTCCAAGCAACAGCAGACGTTTTTTTTTTAAAAAAAAACAGCGGTTTTTCAGGCAGCATCCCAGGAGTGTGTTTGGGAGAGGGGGGTCCTTTTTTCTTTCCAGGGGTGCCCATCCTCCATGCAGCTTCGCCTTTCCGCAGGCCGATCTCATGGCACATGAAGAAAACCCGGCTGCTTTCAAAGTTTTTTTCCACCGACAACAACAGGCAAAACAAAAAATGCAGACCACCCCCGTGTGCGCCGGCTCCCCCACGGGCAGTGATAATTGGTGCCATCAGAGGAGTGGGTCCGTGTGCAGACGGGTTGCTGTCCCTTGTGTTCCAGAGTGCTACTGGTTTTTTAACAAGAACTTAAGTAGATGCCTCCTGGTGCCAACTGTGGCCTGCAGTGAAAGTGAACTTTCTGATTTTGTTCTCTTAAACGTTACCTCAGTACGGATACATCAGCAGCAGGTTGGGGAGGGGGTGGAGAAGCTGCAGAGCTGGCTCTCGTCTCCATCAGGATTAATGGAGAGAGCTGTGCGGTTTGCAGCACTGTCTCCTGTGTGTGCTGTTCCCTCACACAGGCAGTGGTGCAGTGCTGTAGTGCTGTATTGCAGTTCCTGACGCCATGCTGACTGAGGGGGGTTTTCTCAGCTCCTGTCACACCGCGTTGGGACGAGCTGTTCCCTTGAAGAGCTGTTAACGAGCTGCCCTGCCGCCTGCCAACAAATACTCACACACCGACTGGCAGCAAAGAGCACATGAGTGCTCTCACCATGGGATTATGGAGTGTTTCTGGAATTCCAACCCAGAATAGATGGATGGATTGACTGATGTGTTAAAAGCGTTGATCAATTAATTAGATTGCTGTTGATTGTTTTATTAAAAGTCTGTATTTATAGATTTCACAGCAATGGATGGCTGCTGGGGTAGTCAGACATTTGTCATTCTCTATTGACCTTTACCTGGGGCTGGAGGTGAAGCACACTTTCCTGATACACCCTCAAGTAAAAACACACCTGTGTATTCAAAAATATTCACAGCAATATTTGTAATATAAGTGAAGATAACGTAACACAAACCTAACAAGTGCAAAGATAGTTCAAGAAGGTAGCTGCATCCGCATGTGTAGGCTGCAAAGACAAAAAGGTTTATTCCATGCTGAAAAGAGGAGAAAAGAAACACAATGTTTCAGCCGTGGAGCCATCTTCGGGTGTGCTCCACAGCCGAAATGTTGTGTTTCTTTACTTCTCTTTTCGGCATGAAATAAACCTTTTCAAGTTCAAAGATATGCATATACGATTTCACATGTACAGTGATATGTCTTGAATGATTGTAGGACAAGAAGTTCAAAATAATTCACATTCAGAGTCGGTAAGTTAGTATTATTATTGTAAGAACATTTTATTTAATAATAAAGAAGAAGAGCAGGTTGTTATGAAGTTAAGGTTCTTGTAGAAACTCCTTCCTGGAGTGTCAGGATTACACTTTTCCCACAACTCAACAGGGCTTCCTGTGTATCCGAGTTTCAAACCTTGACCTTGTTTACTGAGCACAGTCTGCTGCAGACAAACGTCTACTTCATTAAACCATTACCCTGGCTGGTTCGCCATGGTTACAAAACACAACTGATCTGACTAATGAAAATTCCTCAAATAGTGTTCCGCTGGAGAACCACACTGAAAATCACTCAGAAGGAATGTGACAAGGAAGGAAAGACTGATGTGTGACCTAGCACTATCTGATAAGACTGTTTTATTGTGTTACCATTTTTTCCTGCTCATGTGTGAAATAAGGCAGATATTCCCACTTCCTTGTGCACTCTTAACATATCAGGCCATTCTTGTGAGGAGCTCTGCTGTCTCTGCATTGCAAGCAAAGCCACTGCTCTATATCTGTAATAAACCTGCATACTGTATCTAAACTCAGCAAGGTGTATTGGTTTCAATACTGCTTTAATATCTCTAAGTAAATAATATATATACTGCATAATACATTTTTAGTTACATCTATGACATTATTATTATTTGTGTTGTTGTTGTTCTTGTTATTACATTGTGTTGTACACTATGAACAGAGGCTGAATCTCTAGATTAAGTGTTACAAATATTGTCTCCGTGTTCCAAGTATACCTTAAACATTATTGTCATATTCAGTATATACAGTGTGTGAGTTTACAGTGTAACATATTGTATATTAGAAGGAACACCCTACTACAGTAAGTGTGCTAAGAAGAGAATGCTGTCTTTATGATTTACACATATCAGTATTAACAAGATCTTCGTCCAATCACAATATTAGAGCAGATGGAATTGTTACCTGGCTTCACATTCAGCACATCTATTGCCAGTGTTAGCAGAAAAGGACAGCTGTTTCACCTTTATTAGAGCTGCTCAATGTGACAGCATCTCCTATAGCATTGTAGTGACTGGATGAGAGCTAAGTGATATTCATACCCCTGACCCATTACAGCTAATCTACACGACATCCATGTGTGCGTCTTTCTACCTCTGCACAGATGCTACACTTTTACACAGCTTGTTTCAAAACACTAAGCCGTGTACTCGATAAGTACTAGTAGGCACTCAGTGTTTTCACAGATACTTTCTTTGGTGAGTTTTTATTAAAAATGAAAATATCTATTATACTCATTCCCTAACCCTGCTTCATGGTTTCAAGTTGAAATATGATTGCAATCAACAGGAATCAGCCCTGTAGGGACATTAGGAAGCCTCTGGTATAAATAATAAGAGAAGACCTAGAGCAAGATGGTCAAATTTTACAAGGTCGCCTGTAATGTATGTGTAGTGCATGCATTAGCATGTTCTGCCATATAAATAATTTATGTTACACACAGTTCCTGTAAGTCCAAATCATTGATCTAACTTTATAATCTTATAATCATTTATATACTCCATACTGTATCTTCAGTTTTTTCTGTATACAGTTTCTATGAAGATACAGTACAAGTTTAAGGTTTCTGTTGTATGAATGCACTCATTTTATTACATGAACAGGTAAGAAAAAAAGGTTTCATCAGGGATTCATCAAGGTCTAATTATTGTAGCTCTATGCATATTTCACACGGTACTTTCCTGGCCTTTGATTGTGGATCCTTTTAACAGGCCATCCCCTGATGGACCTAGAGAAGGCAGCCTGTACATTTGCTTAAAAGCAAATGAAGGCGGCACATTTCAGTCGGTGTGTGTGACACATACTGTAGTTTCATCATTTAAATATCGTCCTCCGTTTTGAACAGTGCCAGTGAAATGCTGACCTCATCATTTTTCCTACTTCTTGAAAAATGCAGTCCTGATGTTTTTTTAGACACTGTCCTCCAGTTCCTTAGAACTAAGCATTCTGAAACATTGCATAGTCTTTTAAGCCCTTTTTGCAAAAAGCAGTGTGATTTTTTAAATAATTTGTTCTGTTGTTCTTAGTTCTTTTTAAATGTTTAGGACAAATCTAGGACAAATAGATGATAACTCCTCAACAGTCAGCCAGTCACTTTGTATTTTGCAACATCTACTGCCTTTGTCAGATGGATACGTTTTTTATTTTCAAAGGGGCATTGAATGCTGCACCTTGTTTACATTTTTTCATATGTACCATAACCCCTTTTAGAGGTCTTTTAATAAATGTGAAAGTCTGAAAGTTTTTTTTTTTTCAGAATTGAACATAAAAAAGGTATGTTTTACTTGGCTTACTCTTAAAATAAAAATTCTTTGTGAATACATAATTCTTCCACAGCAACACTCTACACCCAGTATCATTGATTTATTAATCTGTACATCAGTGTGTACATCCAATGTAAATTAAACTCATAGATACTACGTGTTTTTCAGCCTGACATACTTCAGACATGTGCTGAATTTCAATACCATATCCTGTCTTTTGAAAATGTGAAAATCAAAATGAACTCACTACTTTCATATGGTGGATAAATGTAAAACTTTAAACTCTTAAATCTGGTAGTTACAATCAAATATGCAAATTAAAATGTACTTTAATGCACTTGTGAAGATTATCTAGTATGCCAAAACCTGCTTCTGTTTCTTAAAAACTGATTGTGACTCAGATGTTGGTTTCAGAACACTAAAGTATGGTTTGCATTCCTAAAAAAATCTTGCCTTGAAGGATTTCAAAGTGTTTTTGATGTTTAAAAATGTATTCTGTATTCAACAGGCACACTGTAATTAATGTAATTAGTTGTTTGTTTTTCCAATTCTTGAACATTTGCAGTGCTTCAACAGAGCCTTGCAAATTCACAGTTCACAGCTGAACACTTTGTTTTTAATGGACTGGAAAGATGAAAAGAAAGGCTTTGTTTCAGAGAACTGATTTTCAATCTATTGAAAGTATTTTGTACGTTTCCTGCTGAAGAAATGCTTTAGTTTTAGTGAGATTGTTTTGTTTTTAAAAAGTCATGAATACAGCCAATATGTTCTGCGTTCATGGAGATGGTAATGTTTTCAAGTTGTTTATGTTCAAGTGAAAAGCAATCCTTAATTTCAAAGTATTCAAAAGGGACTTTCTTATACTGTATATGAAAACATAAAGTTAGATCAAACATAATATTAGTAACAGTTTATTTTTGTATTCTCACAATTGAGGATTCGGAAATGGGTTATTTTGAGATTATTTGCATCAGCATTGTCCATGTAAATGTTTTTTGGACTGCTGAATGGATTGATTTCTGGAAGTGACATAATATGGCTCCTGCAATTCCATGCACAAATCAGTTTAGCTGGATGAAACATAGTACTTAAAAACAGCATTGTAAACACAGTCAGCAAGGTGTGTGTCAAGCTAATCAAAGTCTTAGTATTTCTGTCACACAGCACACCTCATGATCCAATTGTTTTTGTGCTTACCAGCTCCACAAGCCAATGAGACATGTATACAAGTTTGTGAATAATGTGCTCTGATTAGCACGCCACAACCAAAATTCCCTTGTCCATCTTCCAATCCAATCTGCATTAGATTGAGCCACTGATGTGTGAGAGATCCTGTGATAACAAGTATCTTGGCTTTTGCAGGTCCTGTCACAGGCAGTTGCTGCAGCCAAACTTCCAATCTCAGGACCATTTTACTCATTAGCTCTGAAACGACAAAGACAGCAGCATCAGCAGCACAAGCTAACTGTTATGGCGGGATGGCTGTTTCTGTCCTTTATGCTCATTTGCATTCAGAGTTGCATTTCTTTTTGTTTTTGCAGGGAGAGAAAGGAGACAGATTTTTCTTCCTTTTCTATTCCTTCCAGTTTGCATTTCTGCTAAACTCACAGTATGTTGGGAAGAGGATATTTATATTTGGCATTGTGAAAGAGGCTTGTGATGTCAGGTGTGAATTTGTGATTTAAAGACATCCACAGTCAGAATCATCCTCATCGTTCCTCTAATTGGATATGCATTTATTTCTTGTTGGTGTTTGAAATTGAGAACATTCAATGAAAACTGCCCAGTTCTACAACAGAATTGTATTTTCTGTCTTATTTGTGCTTGTGTGGTGAATTCTAGGAAGGTTTCTGGAGCTATCCTATGAAGCAGTGATATTTGCTGACAGCTTCTGTCAGGCAGGAGATTTCTGCTGACCTCTTTTGCTGTCATCGGTTTTAATACTGATCACATTGCAAGTCCCTGATGCTGCCTGATAGGTCTGCCTGTGCAATGAGCAAGTGCTATGCAAATAGCATAGTCCATAGTGGTAGCTGCTATGTGTTGGTGGAGGAATTGTTAGCAGTGCCTTTTGTTTTATGTATCTGTCAGCAGTAAAGTTGAGCTCGAAGGCAGATTAGTTGAATTTGGCACAATTAAGAGGTGAGAGAAGCCTGAGAGGCAGGCAATATGTAGTACTGTTCTGCACAGACTGAGCTTTTCTTGTGTGTGATTAACCCTCAGCAGCACATGTCTATGATTCCATCCTCCTGCTCTGTCTTAGGTTTATCCTGACTCTTCCTTTTGAAATGTTGTACATCACAAGGAGAGAAGGACAGACAGTATTGTCTGGGTTTAATTTGGCTATGTAGTTTACA
Source organism: Lepisosteus platostomus (assembly GCF_059453375.1). NCBI lineage: Eukaryota > Metazoa > Chordata > Actinopteri > Semionotiformes > Lepisosteidae > Lepisosteus > Lepisosteus platostomus. Next base: position 17,433,688 of record NC_142627.1, on the reverse strand, counting down.
TTAACTGTACAGTTTGGTCATTTACATTCACTTTTACATTTTGGTAATGTGTTTTATTACATTTGTATCATTATAATGAAGTCTTTGAGATAATGAATATCTTCCACTATTTTGTCCTTAACAGTTTAATTTTTCAAGAGCAAAAGAGCATTGGCACAAGGCAAACACTGTCCAATATCACAGAAATACAATCTCCAGTAATGAGGATATGTCATTTATTTTCTTTGTATAAATACTTTGTGTGTTGCTTAGATGTACTCATAGAGAAAACATTCACAGTTCTCTTTATTTTTCCAGTGTGTCTTGGGGTTAATGAAGACCGTGGAATCTCTTCCTCTGCTTCCCTGACTTTCCACAGTACAACATCATTTTTAACACATTTGAAACGTCAAGAAACATCTCTAAATGCTCAAAACTCTGAATTACCACCCAATTAATAAGAAAATATACAGACTGTGGCAGACATCTTTGTTATAAGCTGGTCTAACAGACAGTCTTCATCTCTTAGGGGAAGGTAACTGTAAGGACTTAAAAAGACAGAAGTAGAAGTAGACTGTGAGATTTTTTTTGTGCTCTCTGTTTGTGGACTGTATTTGTTCTGTGCCATTTACCCTAGAGAAGCATCATGTCCAAAATACTATAATAGAGTTTGATGGCTTTGGTGGATCTATGCTGTAGAAAGGTATATTTTCAGAATCAAGTTATACTGTATGCTGTATCTCCAAATAGTATACTCCATTTCTATACTGTATGTTCAGTGTAGTTCAGCAACTGGAGGTCACAGTGTCTCACTGCTGCCACTTACTTACAGTGCATTTACAGATACTGAACTGTAGGAACAAAAGGAAGGACTTTGGGTTTCTTTCAGAAAACAGGGCCTAAAATCCTTTTTATTGATAGAGTGGGTTAAAAGAATGTGAGAAGTTGTCACAGTGATTTGCCACTTAAAGGAAGACCCATTTAAGTACTGATGAGGCAAACTTTAGCTTGTGTCTGCTTTTAGTTCAGCCCAACATGTCTTTGAGTTGTTGAATCCAATTGCTTCACCAGGGCATTTGTAAAACAGCGCCAACATTTCACAAAATCACAAAATGTTGGCATGTGCCAATTTTTAACTTTCATTTTGAACTATGACACTAACCAAATCCCAAAAATGAATTCATTTTGTATCATATTTGTAGGATATGAATTTAATTTGTATGCTAGTTGTACAATTATAATACATCTTCCGTGTTTTCCACAGTATTTTATTTGGTTTAATCTAAATCTTTGGTGCAGGCTCCTGCCTCGTGGTGGAATGGATTGTTATTGGAAAGCCTCATGCCTGAGCATCTTCTTTCTGTTAAGCTGTGGGGGTCTCTTGGCTGCTCGCTGGTACTCAGTCACATGAAGCTGGAATGTGTGAAACTAGGACATCTTTGTAGGAGAAAAAATCTCCAACTGAAAGTAGATAGCCTGTGCTCCCAGACAGATTAAGACATTTACAGTCCAGTCCGTGTAGAGGGTTAGTGAAAGTCATAAGAGATGCCCTAACTGGAGTGATCCCATATAACACTGTAAGCTAGTTTCCTTCTTATACCATATCATGTTAATTGAGACCGGGGCATGAAAATCAGTCGTAAGCAACTTTGACTTATGCAATGCATTGATTGGAAGACTTCACTCCATATTTATGATAATTAAGCAGTAGATCCTGATGCTAAAGGTTAATTAAGTAATCATGAATTGACAATGGAATAGATAGAAAAGGTAAGGTTGATTATGTCTGTCCCAGAGAGACAAGGCGTCTTCAAGTTCTAGAACAAAGTGTTCTCAGAACAATACCATAGACAAATTATAATGGTATAGAAATAAATAATTGTAATTTCCTCAACGAACAAACTCTGCACTTTTCAAAGTAAAAGGTTATTAAACATATGTGATAAAAAAACCCACAATCAAATTCCCTTTTAACTCATCATTGACAAGGAGGTGAGGAAATAAACATAAATGTGAAAAGTCAGTCAGCTTCAAGGAGTTCTTTGAAGGATGAAAGCATTTGTCATCTTTTATTAAAAGGTGCATCTGCACTGAAGTCATTTTCAATGAGTACACCAGGCCATTCAATGTGGGCAGCTATCTAATAACCATAATTTGAAACCTTTTGCTATCAAATAATGAGCCTTTTACTAGAACACAGATTTAAAAACAGACACAGACAGATATTAATTATGGGCATGAATATTAATTAGTTATTAGTACTTAGAACATAACATCTCCCACTTTGATACAAGAGCTAAAAGCTATTTCATATTCACACCCATAATTCATTGCGACAGTCGCTCTCAAATCCCACTTCAGTCTGCAAGGATGTTCCTTCTAGTAGATGGATAGACAGATTTTGTCTTACAAGAAACACCTTTTAGGGTTACAGTGTGTTTTGAGAGTAAGTAATCACTATGAGTTATGGGAATTAATGTTAATTACCTTTCGTCCGTCTACAGACTTGTCATTCCATTTTGCCAAATTAATATTCACATGTCATGTTGAATATGAAAAAGGTGTATATAATTTTGCTTTAAATTTATAGTTTTAAAATAAAACAATAGTCACAGATTTGTAGCATTGTATAAGAAGCAAGTAGCAAGCAACAACTATTGCTAAAAAACTGCTTTCATTCTAGTTGCTTGTTTCTTTCAGAAAATGTGCATCTCATCTCTGGGCTGCTTGAGAATTTGGGCCTAAAAACTGTGTAATAATGAGCTATGGCCAGTCAGTGTATTGTCAGAGAGGCTGTGAAGTAATAGCCTGTGTTGGTGCTAGCACTCACTTGCACTGTGAGCTGTGGCCCCCCGTGTGTTAATGAGCCCTGCTCTGTGTTTTTATGCCTTACAAGAGCTTTATTCTCTCTGTACTACACAAGAAACAGATCCCCCTTCAAAGAAAACATTAAACAAACACAATCCAAGCATTTCCTCATGCTCTTGTGTTCACAAAGCATGCCCATGGGCAATTCTCTGCTGACTGACAGAGTGAATAAGCGATTATTTCAGTGCACCTAATCAACAGTAATAGAAGAACACAATAAAGCATCAGGGGTGAATGATGAATACGATAAACAGCCACTCCCTCTGTGTTTCTTGTCAGTTATTAGTTTATGTAATTCCCAAGCCTTTAACACTGGAGGCTTCTTATCTGTTTCTTGTGCTAGAGATTTATGTGGTGCTTAAGAGACCCTGTAAACACACATTAACAAAATAGAGAACAACTTCAGAATATGTCCAGTATCATACCATCATCTGCGTTCTGGTTGTGTGCTGTGTGAGCTGTATAGGCGTAAGATGTAGTCTTGTTTTGGATGTAGTTTAATTTACTGATCGTTCTCTTCATATTACAGAATGAGATTATAAAGCAGAGCAAGTAAAGTGGGCTAGTAAAGTTCCAACAAGTAGCTATTTTTCTCTAAATAAGATTAGACACTAAATATATCAGATTATAATTTTTATATCCACAGTTTTATGTTATTTGATTCACCCCCTTATGTTAAATAAGCAGCAGACAAAATACAGATACACATTTTTTTAAACAATAAATCACTACTATAAAGATATCATCTCTGGGAAGGTGATCAGGAAAGCATTATTTGAAGTGGAAAAACAGAACTCCTTATCTCAGGGTGAAAAGAACTATCAGATGTATTTGTTCTACCTACAGTATAATGTTGACATGTATTTCAATGTCGGTGCAAGTAGAGTTAAAAATAAGTTCTGCTGTAATATATACTGTATACGTTTTTTGACAGATTGCAGCTGGCAGACTTTCACCTTTTAACTCTGATTGGATTAATTCTAATTAAACATGTTATATATATATATCAATGTCCGTGCACACAGTACTGTGCACGTGGGTTTCACTGAAATGTTACAGTTACATAAGCCTTATGTTCTGCTGCCTTTTGAGATGTTTAGGGGGGAGGGGTCTTTCAGCGCTGTTTGGCAGTCTTTAAACATAGCAAGCATGCTAGCTGGCCTGGGGGTGGCAGACATTGCAATGCACTGCAGCTAAGAACTCAGGCCGTTATTCTGCAGGGGTACATCTTCTGAATATTAGGAAGACCTGAGGCTCTGAGCTCTTAACCCACACCACCTGCTCACAGTCCAGCCTGGCTCCAGGCCCATTCTCTGCGGTGCTGGACAGATATGTGTTTGGGCAGCAGCTCAGCCCTTACTGGACCTGTGCACCCACCAGCCCGAGGTACACTTTAACTTTCATGTGCTGCAGATTGGCTGTTTTTTTAAAGTAATTACCAAGGGAGAGCAGGTGCCTCTGTTTTAGAATACAGAGTATCACACAGGATGTTCTGTCTGGCAGCTTGACCTTACAGACATCAAAGTCATCCCTCTGTATTTATAGCTTTTTAAACAATACTGTGGCTACACTTCTTTTACAGACGCTTTGCACTTTTCTTTAACAATAACTCTTTTTCTCAGCTGTATTTCAGGAATTTAAGTCATTGCCTTGGGGAGTGGATGTGTGGGTGGCCTTCTCTAGCCACAAATATGAACTCTGTCATTCATTGATCATTTCCTTCTCCTCTCTAACCATCTCACTTTATCTGTGTCTGTCAGATACACAGCAGTCATGGTACTGACCTGTGAAAAAGTATGTGCACAATTAAAATTTGTCAAAAAGGATTGCATGCTGGCAGCAGTATTAACTGTATTTATGCTGCTTTGCAGTTTAAATAGCTTTAACGGCACAGCTCATTTGATACAATTACTTTAACTAAATAATACGCATCAGATTAATGTCTGTATATTTCTCCATGAACTACGCTGTTTAAGGGATCATATGTACCTTTTTGTATGTATGATTTGTTAAGCAGGTTTTTCCTTTCTCACTCCAATTTTATGAAAACCTCAAGCATGTGACAAATTAATCCAGTCATTGTACTTAAACAGAAATGTGGACAAAAGGTCTACCCAAAACAGCAATCCTGAGATATTTTTCCAGAAATGGACTGGTGCCACAGGCGGTACAATGCTATGATGATTAGCATCTGCTCCTCACAGCATTGGGGGCCTGGGTTCAATTCCAGACCTGGGGTACGATCTTAGGGGAGCTTGTACTGTAAATTATTCCTGTGTTTGTGTAGAGGTTTTCAGAGTGTTCCCACAATCCAAAACCATACTTGTAGGTTAATCTGCTTCTAGGAAAGATGGTCTTAGCCCTAGATGCTTTGTGTTATCCCACAAATCAACTGGTCTCGGCGAGAGTGTGTTCATGTCTGTGTCTGTTTGCCCGTCCAGGGTGTGCACACTTTTGCTTGCCGAGATAGGCTCCAGTTCCCCCATGACCCTGAATTGGACAAAGCAGTTTAAAAAATGGATGGATGAAAAATGGATTCATTCCACTTTCACTGCTTCGAATCCTAAAAGTACATTGTGGATATGTCTGTGCAGAATGGAGGATTCGTGCTGCAAGGAATGACAGGTCTAACAGGAGTCATGCACTGAGCAAGTTCCAGAAGTGACGTTCCCCCCTCACTGAAATCTAACAAGTGTAAAAGTGCCGTGGCAGAGGATCTGGTCTTTTGGCGAGGCAGAGTTACCCTGTGCCTAGGGACTGACGATGTGTGTTCCGAGTTCGCCATTGACCAGGATCCATTCCCAGCTGAGACACGGAAACATGCACTAGTTACACATGTTCAATTAGAGTCTGAGTCAGCGAGTCCTCACTCTCTGTTTTTCGCTCTTTCACTTTTCTCCCAAATACAAGAGTAAAACATTATTAGCAGAAAATCTCAAACTAAAGGGAAGTCATGGCTTAAAGCAAATTGGTCTTGTAACCATGTATCTTTTAATGACTAACATCATGTCATTGATCTTCATAAGTCATTGTCTTCTAATGTAGCTCCTGCAATACTTAATATATTGATTTTACATGCCATTATTCTTGTGCACTTTACCATTTGTAATATACATGTTTGTTTATCATTCTACGGGTATATGTCTTAAAATGTATTTTATATGTCTTTGTCTTGTATCTTGTTGGTTGTGTCCTACCCAGAGCATATACATGTAAAGGAGCTAACTCTGGTGCAGTTTAAAGAGCTCTGTGCTGTTCAATAAACTAAACGAAGGAAAAAGACTACACAAGTAACAGTGCAGTAATCGGCCTTCCTCTTTCCCTTTCTCTCTCTCTATCTGCCCCCTCCTTCTTCTCCCAGGGCCGGCTGTTGGTGCGGGCTGGCCGCCCTGGGCTCGGGGAGAAGCTGCTGAGGGATGCGGTCCAGGCTCAGAGCACATCCCACGAGGCGTGGAGCAGCCTGGGAGAGGCACTGCAGGCCCAGGGCAGCAGCCAGGCTCCTGAGTGCTTCCTTACTGCCCTGGAGCTGGAGGCCAGCTGCCCCATCGTGCCCTTCACTGTCATCCCCCGCCAGCTGTGAAGGCTGCCCACCCCCACCGACACACCCGCACAGCCGTATGAACCCTCCTGCAGCCTGTTTCCACTGCCGTCTTCTTCATTGTCAGACACTAAACTGTTTGGTCTGACAGGCCTGGATCCTGTGCAGCTCCTGCTGGCAAAAGACTATACAGGATGTACTGAACATCAAAACGTATCACTCTATGCAGATGTGTTTTACTGTACATAAATACAGTATGCAGATTTTTGTTAGTAACTAAATTTAATGAGTTATAAATGTTTTGGGCATCTTTTTAATTCATTGACTTGGTTGGGGTATATTTGAGTGAGGAGATGCGAATGTGACAGTTATGCCAGACTTTAGCATGCAGTGCAGATGTACAGTAAACCACCAGTTAATGGCAAATGTTATAAATAATGTCATGTCTTCAGTGTAATTGAGTTAGATATGTTATGCCTGTGCAATACAATGTCTGCGACCCTGCTACAAAAAAAGATATTGTCATTTTCCGGCAATATTTTGTACCAGTATAAGTGATGTTTGATGCTATTGTAAAATATATATACTGTATATATATATCATTCCAAAGACAATAAATAGCTAATTATGACATGTATTACAGTGTAAGGTTATGTGGCCTTTATTGTTTAATTACAGTTTATTTGTTTTTTGTTCATTTTATTTTTGGGCTTTGGGTCCTTTGACCCAAATAGTTCACGCAGCACGGACATGCCACACAAGGCACAGATATAGTGGTGGTTATTGAAAAACTGATTCAAGTTAATCCAACCAATGAACATGTTAACATCTGCATATTCACTTACCTGATGTGGAGTTTTCAACCTGCAATATTCTGGTTCCCTTCATGACTTTGATTTCAGCTTGAAGACCCAAACCGTGAGCTGCCTGACCATTGTACCTGAAAACAAGGTTGACAAGGTCCATCTAGGAACAGAGCCCCCGTATCTCTGAGCAGTGAAGATTAAACAGTGAAACACAAACCAGAGATCACAAGTGGAAACTACATGGAAGTGGTGGTGGGTATGTAGAACAAGTCACCCAGTCATGTTGTTGAAGCAGATACCTTGGCTTCTTTCCAGAATTGGCTGGATGAGAGTTTTGAATCAATAAGCTACTACCACATTTTGCTAGATTTTGCTACCAAATGGCTTCCTCTTACGTATAGCTATTCTTATGGTTGTATCTTTGAGTCAACAGTGTGTTGTTGCTTTCTAGGGACCTGTGATGGTGGCTCATGTAGGAGCATTGGCTTTGAAAAAGAACATCCATAACTGCTTGCATATAAAATGCAAAGTCATGGTAAGCTTAGCAATATTCATGTAATATTGTAGTCTGGACTTAAAATCACACAGCATGTAATGTTAAAGACAAGCAATGTATAAGTGTTTACTAGTACTCGAGATGGTGTTTTGGATAATTTGTACAATTCTTGATGCCATGTCACAAAATGAATGCTGCTGCATTATAAAGAGTTCAAAGAAGAGTGACCAGAATGATTCCTGGTTGAAAAGCATTGTGATAGACAGATACTTTGAAAGAACTAAATATCTTTTCTCTCAAATTGCAAGGTACAACACAAATGTTTACAATACTGAAAGAATTTGTCAAAGCGAACCAGATTTAAAAGCCTTAGGGCAAAATTGAAAATTAAGACAAAGTATGTTTAGCATCAAAGTATATTTAAAGTTGATTCCCTGGCACCCTTAAAGAAACATCAGGATGTGATCTTCAATCCATATGTGGATTCATTCAAACAAGGAAAATGTTTCAAATGGCCTTCTCTTATTTTAACCTATCTTATTCTGCCATTCTCTTAAACTGCTCTAACAGCTCATCCAAGGATAAATGCATAGCTTCTGTAAAATCACAGTTATTTTTTGATGCATTGTATACATAACTGTGGGCCTGTACAACTTCAAATGATTATCAGGCTAATATGTGCTCCTTACTGTGAGAAGGAAAAACTAACAAATAAACTTTAAGCTGATCACAGGGCATGACGTTCAGCTGATAGATCACCTGGTCCATAGCAACGAGTGTTTTTGGTTGCCAGGGCAACTGGAGGGACTTGTTATGCCTGTTTCTGTAGCCGAACAGAAAGAGTATACTGAGCAAAGGTCATGAATCATAATGTGTCCACCAGGCTGTTGTGTACTGTGTGCTACCTGCGGACAAGCCCTGAGCTGAGACAGGAGTCCGAATAACAGCACTGTAGCCACCTGGCAGCTAAATAAAACTTACATTAAAAATTTTGGGGTGGGCTGGAAGTTCTGTAGTGAAGCGCTGGCTAATTGGAGTACCCAGAAATGACTGGCATATTGAGGCATATTAAAATATCAGAGATCAGTGTGCATCCTGCTGTATTGCACTGCAACTGAGTACTGGTTATATACAAGACTAAGCTATATTTGTCCCATTTTTATAGTGGAACATAATAGATTGCTGCTGTGATCATGAAGAAACAAACGCAGAGCACATTTTATTATGCCTTATTATCCTTTATTCTACTGTCATCTTACTGGTAGTTTGTTGTTTCTTGTCTGCGTTGTTCTTGAAATCTTACAGGTTAGACTTTGTGGTTTCAGGATGAATAGGTCAAATTTCAAATCAGATTGTTGGTTGTTGCCTCAGGTAGTTCATACCTTTAATATAATGTTCCATAATTGTACAATCTACTGGAATCTTGTATAACTTTAAATATGAAATCATTTTTAGCCTTTGTTATGGTCTTTGTTAATTCTTGCTCATCTCTCTCTCTCCATGAACTTCAATGATTACTTAATATTACTTATCTGACTTCATGAAGAAATGTTTGCATAAGATTACATTGACATTTTATGGGCTGGAAAAAATGGTGTAAGGTTTAAAGCTAAAAACACAATAATGTACAAGTCGATTTTAATAGTGGAAGGAGTGATTTTCAAAAGGCTTTTGAAGTGAAAGCATTCAGTGTGTTTACACAGAACAATGATGCCAGCAACTTTTTACTGCCTAAGATTTATCATTCCTTGAGGAATGATAGAATTCTGTATTTTCTAAAGGAACAGCTAAATTAGAATTTGAACTCCTATTGAAAATGTGCCTTGAGGGATATCTGCCACAACCCCTACCAGAATAAGAGGACTGACAATTAGTGAATGAATAATGGAAACATGCCATTGGACAACTTATAAATGTCTGCTTGTAATTGTAAAACATGATTTCACAAGTGAATTGTGCTTTCGTGAAATAGGGAACCTCGTTATTGAAACTGGGCTGCTCTCCGTAAAAAAGTTTTTATCAGCTTTTCTGTATGGCAGTCCATGACTGTCTTCATCCCCTGTGACCACTGCGTGTCCCATCACTCATGCTTTTCCCCTTATACACCAAGAAACCGAGCTTTAATGAGAACAAAAGTCAACAGAAGCGATCTTTACGGCTCCTGTGCTTCACACTAGGGTCCTTTCCTCAAGTAGTCATTTTCTTTTAGTCTCTGAGGATCTGTTTGCAGCTTCCTGGATGACAGCGGGTGTCTAGACCTCACTGCTTGGAAGGTCAAAATGAAGGGAGTGATAGAAACCATGTATTACTGAGCCTACATTTCATGGAGTGACTCACATATCTTTAGCATCAATGTAACATTGCCTTTTCTCTTTGTGGTGTCATTATTTTTACAATGCACTTTGAAAGCATTACACTGGAAGGAGTCATGAAGAAACATGTCAAGGCCCTTTTGGTGAATGTTTTAAACTTGTACTTTTTTATTTATGTACGTTATAAGTGCTAACGTGTATTGTTTTGGAAGTAAAATTGCAATAAAATATTGTGCAGTGCATCTTGATTGAGAGGTGTTAGTTTAAAGAGTGGGTAGCATGGTGGAGCAGTGATTTGCCAAGTACTGTATATAGATCACTGCCTTGTTGAAAACAAGACGTTTGTCAAATAAACAATATTTCTTTTCAATGTGGGATGAAAGAGTAAAATGGTACAAGAATTACATCAACAAGCATAGCACGTGTGCTTTCAAGACTTTCATGAAAATGGATAAGATACAAGTTTGGTTTGGATCTGATAAATAATCCACTTGTTACTAAAAAAAACTATTGGGTTTGTGTATTCCTGAAGTCTAAACTGCATTTTATGGTGATTTATGTATTGATGTGTATCTGAAGGGGTGGCATGGTGGTGCAGTAGTTAGCAGTTCTGGAGCTCGGGTGGTATCTGTGTGGAGTTTGTAGGATCTCCCTGAGTTTACATGGGTTTCCTCCCACAGTCCAAAGACTTACTGGTAGGTTAATTGGCTTTTGGGAAAATTGGCCCTGGTGTGCATGTTTTTGTCTGAGCCCTGCGACAGACTGGTGTCCCATCGGGGTGTATCCCACCTTGGGCCTGTATCTTGCTGTGATAGGCTCTGGCTCTCCCCATTACACTGTGTTGGAAGATGAGAAAATGGATGAGTTTAAAGAGATTTATTGCATAGTAAATATTGTACTATTGTCCTTGAATGACATATTATGTTTTTCATGAAATTGTAATTATTTAAGATCTGGTAGAGTTTTCTGGATAAATGCTAAGGAAAAGGCTTTTTGGTTTCCTTATAAAATACTGTGTCATTGTTGTCATTTAATGCCGTTTCACTGCTGTTTCATGATGGATGTGTTGAATTCACCAGCCGGGTTTCCATTATGGTAACAACAATTCTAACAACTGTACTTCTGTGCTTAATTTTGCTTTCTGTCATTGATTAAATGAGCTATTGCAAGTCATCTCCCATCTCTTTGCCTGCAATAATATAATAAGCCCTACCCAGCCATGTGGAGATGTCCTGATTTTCTGAAATGTCCCTCAGAGATAGTAATATAATTGCATTGTGGCTAACCTCCTTCTCACACTGCACTGATTTGACAGATCGGCTTCCTTCCATGTCGATGGCTAGGTTATTAGAAGAGCAACAGAAAAGATTCAGAAGACCAGAAAAAATTCATCTCAAGCATGAAGAAGTGAACTGCATTTAAGTCCTTAGATTAATGGAAGGGAGATGAGGAAAGACGGCCTAGCACTGGTTACTGGGATTCCTGTAAAGAAAGTGCAACAACAGTTTCAATGTTGTTTGGTGCTGGAAGACAGAAGAGAAAATGCTGCACTCTACAATGAGGTTGGAATCATGAGCAGAGGAGTGCACAGTGTGAACAGTAACATACAGCACATATTTTCCAGCGTTAAGTTATCATAGAATACCCTTTTCATCTTTTCACAGACGATTGTGGTTCTGTGTTGGTATGACAGGTTTAGAAAGAGAATCTTGCATTTAAAGGTAACTAGAATGAAGACCAGATGGTGGAGTGGGACCAGAGTCATTGTGCTGGTTACAGTGATGATGGAACTTGTTTCCCATTGGAAGGCTGAAGTTGCAGACAAGACAGCAAGTATAATTGTCTTACAAGTAATTGAGAACAAAAAATGTGTGTTTAAAAAAGGTGTGTGAATCACAAAGAATGCACCAGACTAAAAAATAGAAAAACAAATGTCAGTGTTTTTTAGGATTTGTCTATGGTTATTCAAAGATTCATTTTACAGATTTCCCATCAAAAGAAAATTTGTGAAATTGGAAAAGAAAGCTTTGGTACAAAAGTGAACATTTATTGCCAAGACATCAATAAGTCTGAAAATATTAGTTCCTCTTATTGACTTTACTGTCCTTCTGAGCCTCGGTAACTTATCCTTTTAGTGTGTTAATACTGTATATAAATAGAGAGACATTAAAAATGCAACAAATAAGTTTTGGAACCAATAGCATTTGTTGCATTTTTAATGCCTTACTGTACATCTCAGACCTTTCACTAATATTTTGCCAACATGTTTTTCTGCATGAGCCCAGATTCAATTCAAAGTTTGACCTAACCACTGATGACAAATTACAAACATAGTACTTGATGTTGGAACTATGTTTGGGCTTTCCCTTTCCAACAAATGAAAAATTGTCCATCAAGAGTTCATTTTGTAATTTGTGATTGATGGATGGATAGGAGCACTTTTTGATTAAATCTGGTCCTCAGTTTTGTGTAAAGTAATTTATTCACCGTGGAAAATGCATGTGTGATATCCTAGTCTTTGCTAGTACATCTGATACACTCATTTATACTGTACACCTAATAAATGCAGTGGGCAGAAAATGAGTCTATAAAATCAAACACTGTTGAGCACCACTGAGCAACAAATAAGAACTGACTGATTCAAATCAATGCTATAACATGAAGCCCCAAGCTCTTTCAAAACAGCTGAGAAAATGGTAATCTGTTCCAATGCTCTCTAAAAAGACATGCTCAACCACGCTTGTTTTGCTCTGTTCTTTTCTGTATCCAGTGAAATAGGATTTTATGCTTTCCCTGACTGCTTTTTTTTGGGGGGGGCTGTTCTAATTTTTAACATGATTGCATTGCTACTGTCAAAATCCTAATCATTACCGTCCAGTCCACCTCCGAGCTGTCTGAACGCTCATTAAAGTTCAGTGACAAATTCTTCATTATATAATCTCAAGGCAAAGACGTTACATAAGCACTGTGTTTTTGTTGTTCGTGAATATCAGGTTTAGGATGTTCTTTTAAAAGAAGGCAAATGAATTTAGAACACGAAATTGGGAGAAAAAAAACAATGGATATGATTGCATTACGCCTTCGAAGTGAGCAATGACACAATTTCAGGAGCTGAAGTCGAGAGTAATCAAAACAGCTTTCCTGCTTCCAACAGTGTTCCATTCTGCCAGCAATGTTTGATGAAATCTGTCTTAGTTATTGACATAGGAGACTCAGGCTGCCATGGCTGTCTTCTGTTAGGCTTAGTGCAGAGTGAGGTATTACTTATGCACTGTAACACCGGCATTTGAAAATCAGTGTTCTTGTATTCTGTTTGAGAAAAAAAAACAGTCTTCTGGAAAACTGCAGAGAGGAAGGCCTATGGGATTTTCTAGAGCTAACTGCTGAGCTAATAGTGTTATTTTCATCACTGGAACCCAATCTATGTACTGATACATTTATGTGTGAACAAATGGTCAATTTTAGGGTGTGGTTGAAGGAATGATTCAAGGCTGGATTTGGAATAGGGGTGGAACAAATTAATGCACCTAAAATTATTGAGTTACACAGCAGTGTTTGGTAACAGTGAAACCTTTAGTGTCAGCATGCTATTTTTTTCCCGGTCATTGGAATGGCTTTCATTAATTAATCAGTTTCATTATTTTGTATTGAATTATATTTACAGCTGGTGCCTCAGATTGTACATTTGAGGTAAAGTATTTCTGAGCAATAATGTATGTGTGCTTAGATTTGATCATTAATCTGTAAAGGGGGGTTACAGTACATCCTCGTATTTCCAATATATGGAAAATGTCTAAATATAGAGTTTCTGAATGGTTATGTATTTTATATAAACACTTTGATTAATACACATCTCATGTTTAGGAGCTTAGGTATTTGGAGGATATATCAACCATTGTTACCAAGAGCAACATGAAATACAAATGTCACGTTAGGAGAGAATGGTCTTAAACAGCCCTGAGCCATCAGATGTGTTTGCAGCTGTTCGATTTTCCAGTAGACAGTGCTCTGTAAGTAGACCAAAATAGAGCTTGTTAAATCTTTGTTTCTGCAACAGCGCAGTGACTATTACCCTTAAAATGTCTTTCATGTGTTTAAAAGTAATGAAATGGTGGTGGTTAAGCATGATTTCTGTCAAATATGAGCTGCCTGAAATATCGAATTGCCAATAAAAGGTCCTTTGTATTGTTCAATGGAATGAATTGAATGGCTGATGATTAAATAGGCATATTATCTCTGTCCGAAAATAAAACAAGGTGCTTATCATACCCAGCTGGTAGAAAAATCCTAAGCTGCTAGAAAACCTAAGAGGAAACTGTGCTTGTCTGGAAACATTTTAGTACTAGTCACACGGACATGAATGAAAGATCTCAGTCAGTATTGGGTAATTTTAATGGAATTTACATCGAAAGTTCACTTCCACCTCAGCTGCCCTAACTCATAATTATTCCTGACGTCAGTTCCCAAAAGCTGTAAAATCTATAAATAAGCTTTTTTCCTTAACAGTTGGTTAGAAGGTTCATTTTTCAATTAAAAGCCATAGCAATCCAAGGTAATGTCTAGAAGGATGGCAAGCCTTATCAGCACTTAATACTGTTGAAAACAGCCTCTTACTTTCATCATTGAGAGACACTGCATGAAAGTGCATATACAGTATGCACATAATTTCACCCACTGCTTTGGGTCACCAAAAACTAGCCTCATGTGTGGCCTGTTTGTGACACCTTCTCCAGGGTCCGAGGGGTTGTTGCAGGGGATTGTGATAGAGGTCACTAGCACTTTAAAACTGGTGGCTGCAGAAGAAGGATAATATTGTGCGGTTCTCATTTCAAAACATCTTGTCTCCAGCAGAGTTCAGAGATTCAGGGCTGTGGGGCAGTGTGGGAGATTTCCTTGCTTTCTGAGACACTTCTTAACAAAGGTCCTCTCAAACAGAGCTAATCTATTTTTGTATGCGTTTTGTGTGAGTCATCACCGGTGCTGTTCATTCATGGAATAATGAGGAAATGCACACTGAGGGCACACCTCATCATATGCCTTCCTCTCCCGTTTCTTCTGTTTAAATCAGCCTCAATATGTGATATGGTCTGTGCTCGAAGTGTAATATATCTTTAGAACCACACCTATCTTTTTGTTTTGCTGTTCCAACAACGACGTACATGCCTTTTCACATAGTTATTGTATTTACTTGAATTATTGCCATAATGGGTTTTCTTCTGATGTACCACATCATATTTGTGCACTGTTTATATTTTATAGCACACTGATTTTTTGAGTGCTAGTTTTCCTTGGCTAAAGGCACAACTTGAATAAATGAGCACGAACGAGGCTTAATACAGCCACAGAATAAGCTCTATTTTATCATAAAGTCCCCAGCACTCTGGCAGAGGGGTAATTGACAGTAGACAGTGTGCTTCCCACACATAGCTTATCAGCAAGTCCTTCGATTGGTTCTTGTTTACACATGCACTGTGGAGTGCTGGAATCCACATGTGGGTACATTCAGGTACTTATGGGTACATTGGGAGTTCTGAAATCCTTATGTATCAAAGAGAAGTCATATCAAGAAATTGGTATAAGCCTTACTGTGGAGAAAGAATCCCAGGAGAAACATAAAGCTATGGGTTCAACAACTGTATTTTTCACAAAGCCTCTCCAGTAGGGTTTCAGACTTCCACCAGGACTTCGACTGGGTTTATCTCTCAGCTGCCCTGCTGTGTGTGGATTCTTCTCTCTGCAGTTCTGTGGAAGACAAGAATGTGTCCTGCTGTAAAGAGCTGTGCTGCAGACACATACTGTACACAGAGTAGACCAGTGAAGTTGGTGGTCTCTCCATGGTGTGCTTTGGGTTTCTGTCTGTGGTTTTGATTAGAACCAATGAAAGTATGACCTAGGTGAGCCCTGTTTATATCTATACATACATCAATGTGAAATTCTAAAAAAATCATGTTTGTTAAACTGCGATTTGGCAAACATTCATCCATATAACTACACTGTAAATAATTGCACAGAATTTCTGATAAACATGCTTCAGGGAAGCACACACAAAGAAACCAAACACGTTGTTTATTTTTATTCTGTGACCTGGAAGTACTAAAGTACAATTTCACATTTGTAAACTTAGGTTATTACACATGCAAAAAAAAAAAATGCTAATATTTAATGGAATGTGTGACAGCCAGTCTTAAAGTGGAAGATTGTAATTAAACATGAATAAATTGGTCTGGAAAGAGAAGCTTAAGAGTGTAAACTAATACCTTGGTTTGTTTATTTATTTAAAGCACGTTGTTACATAACTAGTCTAAATTAAAGAAATGTGTCTTCTTCAGTAGTAACTATGGTAACTCTCCATCGCTGTGTCCTTCATGTGCGGTGACCCTTCCTAGTTTCTAATGACTATTGGTTTAAAGATCAGCTGCGTTCTGGTTGTCTGAGTGCTCACTACTATTACCAAACAAACACACAGAGAGATTGTTGCTGTTTACTGTAATATCACCCAGATTATTACGTGGTCTGTGGAAGAATTACACATCTTCTATTCCTGGTTTAGGTTTCCAGAAGACACCCAATTTAGCTCCAACGAGGGGTCATTACTAATTCACCCATTGGCTAACCTGAGGAAAAGGCAGTTCTCTGTTGGGTCATGTGTCACTACAACAGTATAAAATGTTTATGTCTAAATACAGACCTTGTGCCTACAGGAGAATGGGCATGGACAGGGAGTTCAGGCTTTCTAATCAAGCACAGCTAAGCAGCTCTTTGGCTTAAACAGTGTATCACATGTATGCTCTGTATGCTGATTAGACACTTTTTTATTTTTGGTCATGCCATCATTACATAGCTATCTAGCCCTGATTTAAAAAGTGTGAATATTTTTTCCCACTCATGGGTGCAATGCCCACAGTGAAGAAGCAAAGAAAAAAAGATTATAATATTAAAAAATAATATTCCATCAATTGCAAAATTGTACAAATCCTACCTTACAGGATGTGTAAACATTATTATGTTATGTTTATACTGTACGTATCAGACTTTTATGTTTCTGTATGCAGGGCATTTATAAAGGCAGCTGGAGAATGCAAACAATTATACAATGAAAGCAACACACTGTGGAACAGCTAGATGTGGTGCAAGAAAGGACTCAACAAAAAAAAGGACTTAGCACAGGAATACACACCATCACAACAACCAACACAGTATATATAAGCCCTGTCATTACACACCCATAGTTCTGGTAGGTGTGTTGGCAGTTTTACACCCTAGGATCACATTGCATGCCCTCTGGTGGAGACCTGTGATGTTATTGCCCTTATGTACATAATGCATACTGTACATGGGCATTTGATTACGATAGTAATATAATGTATGTGTGTTCAGCACATATAATGTATATGTGTCCTGAACTTTGCATCTTCAGCAATAAATAGTTTTCATTACCCATGCAGCCATTTGATTTCATCAGCATGCTTCATGCTTTTTTGATCAGTTATTTATCTATCACTGAGGCTGATTGAAGTTTAGTCTGGGGTTTCATGTCATCATAAATCACCTGCTCTTAAATATTAGGAACACTTGTAAATTGTTGATGAATTAAGCCAGTTATTTCTTTTAATCTGTGAACTGAGGTGCCTGAGGATTGATGTTTATTCAGTGTCTTAGAGCACATTGTATCTGCGGGTCTTTTATATATCTTTATAACAGAAAATGTGAAAAGCTGGAAGACATTTTTAAATGGGTCCCAATAATGAGCTGTTTAATTTCAGTAGGTAAGAGGGTTCAAGTGAAAACCTTTAGATCAGGAGACTCTAGTCCTGGTACTGGAGGGCCCTAATACATTTCACTTTACTAGTCATCTGATTTTAAAGACTACTAACATCTGTGAGCTTCTAATGATATGCTGAAGACTACTTTGCTTTTACTCCTAAATGATTTAGATCTCTTAATTACTTAATTTAACAAATCACCTGTTTTATTTATCACACTGGAATTGTTCCACATCTTTAGAAATCAGTGATTTAATATTCACCTACAAAACCTGTTCTATCAGGATTCTCCAGGACCAGAATTAGAGATCCCTGCTGTACTGTAGACACACCAACCCTACAAGAGGAAGCACCCTATTCTAAATGAACTGCAAATTGATTAATTTAACATCACCTGCTTAATTGATCACAGGTCTATTAATGAGTTCATGGAAACCTATAAAATCTGCTGGATGGGGGCTTTCTAGAGTCAGTTATGGAAGTCTTCTCTCTATAGACAATACTGTAGCCTTTACTAACAAGTTATGTTGTGCTGCAATGCATAAACTGTTTTCGTGCCTTCAGTCTGTCAATTCTTTTACCTTGCTGTTCCTGATTGGACTGTTTGCAGGTAAGGTGCTTTCTTATTAGTACAACTGTTTTAAGAGATAATAATACAGTGGGTTCTTTTTGAACATAACTGATCAAATGTGTGGAATAGTTTTGAGTGAGAGCTCTCCATGCAAACCATGTACACATAACTGCAAGAGAGCAGGTTGTGAACACATTATTGGTCATGGGAACATTATTGGTTATTGGTATTATTTCTTGTCCACTCTTGGCAGTTTATACAAAATGGGGCTAATTTGTTTGCTCTTTTAGCATTCAAGCAATTCTTTGGCTTTGTTTTTTTTTCAGTTGGATACTGGGTCATTTCACATTAAGTCATGTAACTCTTTGGAGCTGTTCTCTTTTGAAGAGCTATGTTAATCGTTGTATCGTTAACTTGTATGACCATAAAAAGGGCCCAACAAATAACTTTATACTTATCAAAAGACTAAAATAATGTAGAACTTATGTGGATGGATTAATTATCTTGAGTTATAGAGATCATATTCAATTGTCTAATATGTAATTTCAAATTAGTCCAGTCACATTGTCTTACTGTACTATGCAATGTGGACGTATTTGTTGAATTTGGTTCTGCAACTGGACTCCTGCAGAAGCCTTTACAGTAAGAAAAAGGTATGATGGTGTACAGCCCTCATCAAAGGTTGCAGAGTTAGGCCCATGTTCATTAACGGGGAATTTCACCTTTTGTTTAATAAAGCAAGCCTACCCTCTGCACTGGGAACTATGGGATGTCTTTGACATCCACACCACTTCTGGGCCAAATGAAATCGGAGTGTAGAGCTTTCCCAGCCTATGTTGGCTGTGATCCTGATGTCCTCTTTCCTTGCATTGATGAGTTAAAGTAAGCAGTGTGTGTGAACAGGAGAGTATCATTAGACTGCATGTCTTGTTGACAGGCTCCCTGTGCTTTTATTAAGCAAGAGATAAAGTTCTGCTCCTGTGGTTTCAGCAAACAGTTCTGAGCAGCACATCTCTAAAGGAATCGTTAATGGTGTGGCAGCTGTCAGCCGGGATCCTGGCAGGCTGATAATGTAGAACATTATTCCTTTCATTCTTGCAAGTCTCTAATTGCTGAAGATGTAATGTGTAGATTTTATTCCTGTGCTTTTTTTTTTTTTTGCAAGCACCTGTAGAAAAACTTCCTTGTGCTTTTTCTCCGATCTTGCACCAAAAAGTCCTTTTCAAAAGCTCTTGTTTGAATCCATGTTTTCTTGCAAAATCTCAAATTTTCTGAACTAATCATTGCAGGATGTAAATTGGCCATCTGATGGAGAAATTAATTTGGATATTCAGTGGGGAAGAGGGACAGACTAGGACGGAAGTGATCTAAAGTAACTGGGTTTCAGAGATCAGAATATTGTTTGGATAAATCCGCTGTCATCACTTATACCACATTTACTAGTACTTGTCTCTTCTAAAGCTACAGTATGGGCATCCTAGCAACAGCTGCCTTTGATTTTTATCACAAGCAAATGGGCTACAGGAAGGAACATTAAACAGCACTATTTTGCCTCATTGTACAGTATATACTGTTGTAAGCATTTCCCTCAGCTATCAACAAATTTGTTTGAAATCGGTTTAAGCCAATAACATTTGAAAGCAATTGTTTGATCTCCAATTCAGCTGTGTTGAGCTCCTTGGTGGGTACTTAAATTCCAGGATATGTTGGAAATAAAAATTCACGTCCTTATCAAATACACAATTGACATGCAGTCAGCAAGGGCAGTTTAAACTCCTTACCACTCCACCCTGCACCATGTCTTGGGCAGCTGTTCAATTCCATCTGTTATGATGATGAAGGCCATGAAGTTGATTTATTAAGTCTTGTCTGTGGTTGCATATGGTCATAGATTAATTCTACCAATAAGGCAGGTTACAGGTCAATGCCAAAATGGGGGGCCTTGGGACTGAGCCTTCTTGTGCAGTCCATCAGACTTCCGTGGCCTGATGCATTCCAAAGGCATGTTCCTTGCCATCTGGACTTTTGGCTGAAAGCAATGGTTAATAAATCAGAAGCTTAATGTGCTAAAGATGGTTTCTTTTGTCTTAAGATGCTATGGGACCTGATGTAATATATGGGTCCATATGCATGCTGTATTGAAAAGCACACGTAGTGGATCATGGGAACAGAGCAAAGAACACAATGTACACATTGGGGGGGGGGGGAACCCCAACAATACCAAACCCCAGTCCAGTAATTCATTTCTTGGCTGGATGGGACAAGACAATCTCTAGTGAATCTTTGTTACAACCCACATTACAGTTTCAAAATTACTGTGGTGAGTGAAATTCATAATATGGGGCTCCCCTTCAATAGCTGTGCCAGTAGGCGTAGGCTGCAAAAAATGAGGGAAGGTTTATTCCATGCTGAAAAGGAAAAGAGCCACAATGTTTTAGCTGTGTAGCCTTCTTCACACAAAATGTCTCCACAGCTGAAATTCTCTCTTCCTTTCAGCATGGAATAAACCTTTACCTGTTCACCTTCCAAGTCTGTTACCATGTAACATTTGATGCCCCTGTCAGGTGTTTTGGTTGGTTTGGACCCTACGCAAGGCGGTAGTAGGCGCTTTTCCGGAAGGGATCCGTTAAGTACAAAAGTATCCATGTCCCAAAAATAAGTGAAGCTGTAGTTGAGGGATAGAGCAAGAGACAAAAATTCAATCAGAAGAATAGTGCCTTTCCAAAAAGGTAGGATGCAGGTTGAGCTCGGGAGAGTGAGTGGAGTGAGAGGGTATAAATGGGGAGAGTCGTGTGGAATGATAGTTGCTTAATTAGTGCGCAACTGTCTACGGTGAGAGGTGCTCGTGTGTATGTGGTAACGTCCAAGTGCTCGCGTGTGGCTCGTGACAGCCCCACCCTGAGATTTGGGAGGGTACCTCTTCCTGCTCCCCTCAATGACATACAGGAGGAAATGAAAGAGGCAGGAAAATGACTGCATGCTCTGTGAGCTTGGCTTGTACAAACCCCAACATAGATCCTGTGTGATAATGGGTAGCTCGAGAAGCGCACACAGCCTTGAAATTGTGAATATTCTCAACATGAGGCTTTGTCATAGGAGAGCAAAGGCTTGTGAAACTCCTCGAGGCTGTCCCTAAAACACCGTGCTTCTGTATCTGGTTTCCAGGGAAGAAGTCAGAATGGAGCCAAATAGGAGACTGTTCATTTCTGTCTTGACCAAAGCAGCACTACCACCAATTAATTTTAATGTTATCTCTCCCCTTAAAGCAGAGTCTGAGTCACTGGAGCTCTATCACAAGGTCCAAATTGAATAACTGTGGTCACTTTTTTTTTTTTTTTTTTAAAGTGTCATCTAACTGGTCTTCAGAAGTCAAACGGAAGTCAATTAGGGGCATCAGTGCTAGAAGGCCTACTGCATATGTAATGTCATTTATTCTTCCACCCCTGCCTGTCTGATGAGTTTACACTTCGCTACACATGTTATGACCTCATTTGCCTGCAAAGCAGCTTAATCAGGTTCAGCTGCTGATAACTACAAGTCCTTATTCATTGCAGGGCCAGTACAAAATATGGTAATCCAATACTTAGAGTGCTGTCTCTGTGGGTAATGAATTCTTGTTTGAAACTGAGCACTTGGCTCACTGTGAAAAAGAAAGGGGTTCTTTGTCTTCCTGCACGGAGCTAAGTGATGCTGCCACAGTGAAAAACAGAGTATTGCATTGTGCTAATGGGCATGTTTGAATTTATGAAGTGGAGTCTGATAATTTGGCTGACTGTATTAAATGTTCTAGAAAATACCACACTTCCACAACCTATAATCTGTGGACTTTCATGATGTGACTGATTGCCAGCTCCCAGCAGCCTAACACGTTCTCAACCTGTCAGTGTCACAAAGTCAGACCCTGCTAAAGATGAAGCTCGAAATAGCTGTGTGAATTGTTGCTCAGTAGCTGAGTATTCACCACTGAGTTCGTACCTGTCTAAAGCAGCTAGCAGTAATTCCACTTATCATTGCTTTAAGTGGGATGGGTCTAAGGGCTGGAGGATTATTTAAATTTAAGGTTCTTTTCTTAGACTTCTTATACTTTTAGGGGTTAGACTTCCCCTTTCTGTGCTAAAAATGGCATGCGCTGTATCAAAAGTCTTCTGACTTATGAGGAAAAGCGACCGTTTCAGTGCCTAAAAATAGAAACAAGACTGATCCTCTTTTAGCTTGTAGCTTGAGTTAAAACACTGTAACTCCAGCATTTTCTGTAATTGCTATTGAAAAGTGCTGTGCTCAAAAGGCTTACCTTGCTTTTCCTATGATTGTGCATGTTTTAGTCCTTGTTTTCTTTAGATTCTGACAGCTAGGGAAAACCCAAACCCTGATTTAATTTATTAGAAGCCTTACTCCTTTGCACAATGCTTTTAACAATATTTTTACATTTTAAATATTTAGAAACTCTATGCTGTGACAATTTAAGAGCTTTTTGTCAAGCTTGTTGAAATGCAGAATATAAGAGAATTGTGAAGGTTGAATTAGTTAACAGATAGGTTTAGCATGAAGAGACAAACTGGATTTTCTGTAATTTAACAGCCCCAGACTAGAAACATCAAAGTCCGATCTTTGTTTAACTGGCAAACCGAGGGACAGGCTCCCAAACAATCAAACCAGCAACTTCTGCTTTATGGCGAAGAGCTCATGATGGGGAAAGCAAAAGCCAAATCCAGTTTGGACAGCACAGCAGTGTCAGGTCTGTCATGGGCAAAATGGCACTCATTAGTGAATTAAACACTCCATCACTCTTTCCAGTGCCATCTCGGATGTTTCATCTCTCAACTATTAACTTTTGCTCATTCCTCTTTTAAGCAATCAAGTGATCCCACATTGTTGAATGTGCACGTCATATCTAGCAGTTTTTGCATTTTTATAAGATCATTTTTATGTCTTTACATGGCTAGCTTCATTTTGCTAAGTGTATTCCAAGTATTAATATTACTGTATTTAATTGACAACTGCTCATTATTTAAAATGAGATGTTTTTATTACGCATCGGTATCTGACAGACTATTATGACCTCTTCGGCTTAGCCTTTTATTCATAAAATATAACAATTTAGATTTATTCCATTCAGTGAAAAGTGAAACTAAGTTTGTAAATGTAAGTATGTTAAGGTAATATTTTCATATTGTTTGTTAATTGAGATAGCTACTGTATAGTACTTCAAAGGCAAACCCAGTTTCTAAAGTCAGAGTAGAAGGCAAATGTAGCTAGAGCTGAAAATCAAACATTAATCTTTCTCACAGACATTCACCGGGGATTAGCTGCAAAAAGGACATTTTTTACTGTTGCTTGAAATAAAGACTGACATTGTTTAAGGATAAAAGCGAGCTAGGAGAGGCATGGAAGTATATGTAAGTGTACAGTACACATGTGTATCAATTGTTATGCAAAAGACTTGGCCATCTTGGTTTTTCAGAAGAAAATAAAACATTAAGTAAAAACTGCATGTTGTTAAATATAATGCACCTGCATGTATTCCAGCCAGACTATCAGCATTTCTGAAAGAAATGTGCATCACTACAAAATGGAAGTTGAAGAATTATGTCCTAATGGTTTTTTCTGATCAACTTGTTTTGTACAGAACTTTTCTCGCAAATGAGGAACGCATGCTTAAATTTCTCCATTGAAAAATACACCAGCATCCCACAAAATTACTATGGCCTCCTGTGTTTATCACTAAAGAATACTGCTGTAGAACCTTTCATGTTTCATAACATTAATTGTCATATTGCCAGTATCATTTTGCAGCAATTACCTTACAAATGGAAGACTTAATTTTGTGGGTTGAACAGAATATTTGGAATGTGTGCATTCTAGAAAGCCTAAGTGAGACGGATAGCAATCCATAACTACTTTCAGTGCAGCATCCATTACACATTTAATTGGAAACACTGAAGTAAATCATAAAGCAAGGTATCTGTATTTGTTGAGGTCACCGTTTCCTCAGAACACACCAAAGTGGATGATCGTTGTCTTGTCAGTTAAAGTATCTCTGGAGAACTGCTAAATTGAGACTGCCAGGTCATTAATTAGTTCAAATCCATCATTAAAAGTCCTCATGGAATGGAAGCTGGAACTGCATGTGTCTGATTTACATCACAGGTGCCTTCCCCCCCCCCCCCCCCCCCAAGTGCTTTAGCTTTCCAGGTTTACAGTACGAAAGGAATACAAAGGCAGTCAATATCTGTTCAGTCTGAAACGGATTTAATATTCCCATTCTCCACCTGTCTCATGTCCCAGCCCCTGGATTTGCTTACAGTGCATCATAATGTAAATCCTTCATGAATGGGATTTGATTTTGTTGAATTCTTATTGTGTCATTCTTTCATAGTTTACCCAAAAGTGACTTGTAGCTAAGACTAATGTCAGTTTGTGCGTTTATGGCTTGTGACAGATGGCGAAGCAGATCCACCATGAGTGTCAAGGTGACAAAGTGAGAAGTGTTTTTTGTCACCAGTGTTTCTCACCTTTCTCCAACCTGGCCATGTACCACTATAACCTCCTTTGAAAGCTGGTCTGCAATTGTCCACCTCGTTCTAAACGCTAATACTATAAATATCCCAGTACGTAGATGAGTGATACTTTCACTCTGCTGCCCCAGTCCATCTTACCCTTTCTGTTGTGCAGTGAGCCAAAGGAACTGTATCAGTTTCGGGGCCTTGTGAAATTCACCATCTTAATATCAAGCCAACATCATTCTCATGTAAGCGCTGAACTGTTGTTCACTCACAAGAGCCCATTCAACTTCATTAACCTTTCATGAGTCATTCAATAGAGCCGAAATGTACAATTGCAGCATCGGTGACTGAGAACTGGATACGAGGGCACCACAGGCTGTTCTCAATTACTGCCTAGGCTTCAGACGGACCTTTGGAAAAAGCCAGATTGGGTGGAAAGCTATGGATAATTAATTAGAGCTATATTTAGGTGTAATTGCTCTATTTTGGCAGGGATCTTTTTTTGTCATCTGCTCAAAGCCTGTTGAGAGCCCACATAAAATTGCTCTCGCAGTGATGTTTAAGGTAATGTGTGAATGATGGTTCTTTACAGGTGTATACTACACAAAGTATTAAATGGTCATGTTTACTAGGTATAACCCTTACCATCCTTTTCCAAAATGATGAGCTTCAGTTACCTGGAGACATATCTGACAAGTACAGCCAACCTCACAGGGATGACCGAAAATCATTAGTCCCACTAAAAGGGCTCTTAGTCACTGAGCCAATGCTGGAAGTACTGGGAAATATAGATGAGAAATGAGTGATGGTTTATCACTGGATTTTTCATGGATACATGGTACCTATGGAAAGTGAAATCCTAGTCCTTCAGTGTGTTGGTTTCTGTGGCTCAGAGTGATTTGTGTCCAAGAACTCCATTTCCCCAATTGAATCATCTAAACTAGTCTGCTTTTTTGAATGTCCACAGCCCTTAATATTGCACTAGTGGTAAAAAAAAAGAAGAAAACCAAGGTAAAAAAGGCAACAAAACATTGAACCGTACCAACCTGCACCTAAAAAGGTGGAGTTTTCAAATTCCAAGTAGTCTCACGGGTATACAGCTTTCACTTTGGGGATTTATTGTAGTGTTTGTATATACATGCATGAGAGGGGTGATGTTTCAATCATTTGCTGGATGGACTGGGTTTCACTTGGTGTGGTTTTGATACAGCACCTGTACTGTCTTTCACTGATGAAAAGAGAGCTGAGGCTGACTGCAAGGGAAGATGTAGAAACCTGGTTTTCTCGCAGTGGGCCTTTAGGATCCAGGGAAGACCATGTCTGGACATTGGCATGTTCCTCTTAGCTACTGAGAATTAAAATTAGAAACAATGCAGTGGAAACATCATCTGTCCTGTCTTGTATTTATTCTATATTCTCTTTTGCACTTTTCCAATAGTCTCTGCAAATTTGGTAACGGTTTGCTACTTTTTAATACAGATGTCAGATGTTGTTAATTATCAAATTAATTGAATTTACTGCTGCTTCAGCTAGTCTGCACCCTACCTCAGGCAGACTCTAATTTACTCTGTCCAGGAAGTTCTTTTGGAGGAATATAGAAGTTAATTATTTTTGTGGAAAAAGTAATCCACTTAATGAAGGGTGTGGTCAGAATTACCTATAAAAATAACACATTGTCTGGAAAATCAGGATTTGATTCTATTAGTCATGCCTTCTGTTTGTTAAATAAACAGGTGACCATATGAAGAGCACAGGTTCTTTCTAAAGACACCCATTCCTTAGACTAAATAAAGAGCTTTGCCTTCAATTATTCAGTTCGGGGGTCATGTCAGAAGATGACTATGACAACGCAGAATTCGTTTTTCACTGTTGGTCAGGAACTAGACCGATTAATCATAGAAATTCTTGGGGGTATTTTTCTTACTCTTCCCATGCTGTTGTGCTATGTTTGGAGAGACTGTATTTGAAAGTTGTTTTTTCTGGCTTCAGCTCTCTTCTTTATTTTGTGAAATGTAAGGAATGGAGCCCATTCAGCCTATTGATGTCTGGCTCATCAACCAAAAGCCTTATCTAGATGAGCCTTAGGGGATTTCCTTTACTAAGCTGCTGGTACTGTCTTTTCAACAAGTCTGTTGAAGTATTGCTCTGCTAACCTCCAATTAATCACTAAGACAACCCTCCTAACCTGAGGTACTGTAGCTGAAGCATGCTTTCCTGGACTTCTTCATGTGGACTCCTTGTGTGACATGATTGTTACATTCCCATTGACTGTGTATTTGCATAGATTCTGCCATGTTCTCTGCTTGGTTAACCTCAGTTGTGTAGTCAAATTAAAGGGTCCTAATTCTTTTGAAGAGTCAGGTCCTCTTTTACAGGTGTATGCTTTTTTTTATTGTTCAGTAGGACAGAAGAGAGAAATGCATTTGTTTCCTGACTATCATGTGGGTCTTGTTTGATCAATGAAATTCTTTGTCTCCAGTGTTATTTTATCTGGTGTGAGAAACCAACCAGAACTGATGCTGCGTCATACATTTTGATCCAGTCAAGCCATGACCTCGGACTTGGGTAGACAAAGGTCGCAGGGACTGGCGATATTTCTTACGGATTCTGAGGACCTTTGTTCTATCATTCATATGGGGAACCATAACCAAGGCTCAGAGCATGAGCTCACTCCAATGTTAAACTAAGTGGCGCTCTTTTCTGCAGTCTACCTTTTGGTAATTCTATTTAATTAATTGAGCTACCACATGGTACATCTTCTTTCTTAAAAGCCCCGTGTGAGATTTGTAATAAATGTAACAGTTAAAGCATTATTTGCTATCTACAGTACACAAAAACATAGGTTATGGTCTATTAATTTTTATGGTACAGTTTATTAGTTCAGTTTAAATCGGATTCTAAATTTAACCACAAAACAAAATTACTACATAAAATGTTTGCTACCAAAAGGTAAAGGTACAGATGCAATTTTAAAAATGTTAAAATGTAATTGGGTCGATTTTTTTTTTTCCAAGACATCCTGTATATGGCAAGCTATTAATATCCTGAATTAATTCAGAGATGTTAGAATGTATCTGTCCCAAAGCTGGGAGACGCATGTTATCCCATTATTTACTGTCCCATCTTTGAGATGCGCTCTCTGTTAATGTGGGCATGCGGCCACATTCCTTCTGGATGCTGCACACCCACCAATTACAGTCCCTGGAATGACTAAGTGTTAATCTTGCGGCTATTATTGTCCCACTGTGTGCTTAATCTGAAAAGACTGTGGGCAATGCTGGGGCATATCTGCACGTTTGTGAATTTTTATAGCTACTGTATGCAGTGCTTTTAAATGTTGACCTTGTCTGTACACACTTAAATTTGCAGTGGGGTGTATTTTTCCATGCTCTGGCAGGCAGCTGCGTGCTGGGGATGTGGTATGTGTAAGGGAGGAGTCAGTCTTCCTCTTCACACTACTCAAGTAGAGTGCTCTATTGCTCACCTACTGGGGTGGGGATGAGATTTCGATCAAGAAATACATGTATTTCTACCTAAACCGGCTTGAGTTATTGAATACCTCTGCATGCGAGAAGACAATTCGTAATGCAAGAAATTGTAAAGGGTTAATAAAGTGATGTTATTATGCCTGCAGTTTGTATGGGGTTTTCATTGCCCAATATGTGGATTAGGCATTCTGCTGCCAAGTATCGGCATCCAGCAAAACTGAATAATACCTGTATGGCCTGCAGCTTGAACTGTGCAAGACACAGGGCTCAGACCCCACTTGTAGAGTTTACAGTCCTGCCACTTTCCTATTGTGAAACAATGGGTTATACAACAAGCTCATCTGACAAACTTAGGAGATTTATGGTGCTTTTCTGAAGAGGCTTTTTGGGTTGAAGAGCCCATATATAGCTCGCTTCACAGCTCTGTACTTTGCATTTATACAATAAGTCTTCTGCTCTTCATCAGTTCAGCAGCAAGCTGGACTACTTTGTGATTTGTAGTGGTTTGTAAACATTAATCATATCTACTGGACACCAAGGATCTGCTATGGTTTCTCACAGAAAGAACAAGGGAAGGTTAATATGTAAAAAAATATCTATGAAACAAAGGCAAAATCACTCATTGTTTTACAATTTCCTTCTACTTGGAGAGTTTGGAACCTTGACAGTAGAGTACAGTAGAATTTTCTCAGTCCATTTTAGTGATTCAGATTTGGGATAAATGGCTGCTGTTGGGTTTTAATGGGATGGTAGAGAGCCCTGTCCTACTGTATTAAGATGAGATGCCTTGATATGGGTGTCAACAGGCAAATAGTGCAAAGCAATATCTGGAAGTTTGGTCTTTTGCATCAAGCATACCTTTTTGCAGGAAGGTGATGTGCACTTGTGGAATAAATTGTGAATCTACATTTATATTTGTGTCTTTTATAACACCTCATTTTAGTTGCACCATTTTAAGAGTTGACGATTGAATCCTGTTTTGCATGGAGATACGAGCACCTTCAGACAAGCTTACCTGTCGGAGCTGCTCATCCTCACCACTGCTCGGCAAGCTCCACAGCCAAGGAGCAAGGTAATAACTGGAAGTGCAGTGTCCTTTCCGGACATCACTAAATGTTTGCTGGAAGCTGGCAAATCGCAGAAGTTACTGCTTTTCTATTTACACCCACCACATCCTTGCGAGACTCGATCTGACACTGTTTGGGGATCTTTCATTCACAGGTGGCTGGCTACTGACATGAATCAGCTTGGGGAAAGCTCCTTTACTGCTCCCCAGCCACAGAAATTTCAGCACTGTGTTTTGCAGGGTACAAAGTTTATACAGCAGGGTTTTGACTCCTAGCCAGGGCTGTCAGGACTTGGGATGGAGTTTCGTGTCTGTGGTGCTCTGCTGTTGGTCAGAGATCCAGCTGGGGCTTCCTTAGGCTCCCAGTCAGTCACATTGCCCAGCCTGCCGAATAATGGGGTTTCCATGGCAACTGCTGCCTAAGAAAAGCCCTGCTTTTCAGAGTATCTCTCTGAGCAACTTTCAACACTTTTTTTTTTCTCCCCCCTGTCAACCCACAGTTACAATTGTGATAGCATCACTGCAAGCCCCCTGTTTAAGTATGTGCCCGATTCTCTTGTGATTTTCTAATGCGTGATCTACAGTAAATGGACAACTGAAATTTATTCTACAAGTCCACTGACGACCCTAAGCTATTTCTGCTCTTCACTTAAAACCTAGCTCCTATTCCACGCTGTGCTTAATTATACAAAATTTAAAGGTATTTGTAGAACAGTACCATAATTTATAGTATAATCTTGTTGGAAGTGATGATCTTTCCTACTGAGATGCATAAGAGCAATATTTCCCTTAAGCTGACACCATGTATATAATAAGATTTTAAATTTAATTGAGCATTTCTTTCCATTTTGGTCATCATGGCTATTATTCCCCTTCATAATAGTGCAGTATTCTAAGCAGTATGCCAGAACAACATCATTTACATCTCATATACAGCAGCTATAACCAGGATCATTATGGTACAATTCTAGGATGTTCAGGTTGGTCTTAATGTACCCATTAGTTAATTGACCTTAAGATGTGTTCCTATGGGAATAAAGACGGCAAATATTGATTTAAAAAAAAAGTGCGATTCTGTGGCACTAAAAAGGATGCGTGAAGTTGGGAATCCTGGAGTATGTCCTCAGAAATTTGAGAACTTTTAAGGGAGATTCTATGTTTATTAAATTTAATACTTGAATGGGGTAAAGGATAATCTGGTGGACAAAGCCTAATATTTAGTATTATATTGTGTTAATATGCAAAGATCTTTGAGAACATGAAATGAAAATAGGTCAGAGCTATGAAAATGACACCATCTGCTCACTGATGAGTGATGACGGTCACTCTCTCACTTATAAATATGTGAAAAGTAATTTCACTGCAATCACGTTACATCATTGCAGATCTACATCAGTGTTACCAGGAAGAAAGCCCTGCCACATACTTCTTTAATTGGGACAGACCAAATAACATGCTCCATGGATTCCAGATTATCCTGTTTAATGACACAGCTGCGATTTGTTCTCATTTACACACTCCTGGTTTGGAACACGGTTTGACAGCCTCCAGTGTCGGCAGAAATGGATTTGTGAAGGTATTCTGGGAACTATTATTGAAAGGTTTTAAGTTTATAGTTAACATCTGATTTAACAGCTTTGTATAATGGTTTTGAAGCACAAAATCTCAAACATCTAGATCAAGCCAGTAAGACAATCCACAGATATCAGCCATCATATTTGACATGCCTTAACATTAGGAGCACCCCATGTAGTTTACAAGTACTCATGTCTGATAACTTGTTTCACATAATGTTTGCATTGGTCTATTCTAGCAGGTGTTTCAAATGTCAAAAAAAATAACCGCTGGTATCTATTGGTAGCTTGACTGTAAGAACAATGATAGAAACTGCTTTTCAATTAAAATGTTTTTTCTTAAGGCTGTCAGACAATTATTTCCTTTGATCGTTGCTTCTTGCTGTATTTCGGATCAATTCCATAGACTTTCATCTGCTGTGATTGCCATAAAGAAGAAATACAAATGTATTCACTGCAATACAATATAAACCAAAGACTGAATCGCAATCAATAATTACAAGAAGTACCATAAGGTCAGTGAAAAGGTTTCTAGAGTTATAATTCGTTGAGCTAATAAAACACTTAAAAACCACAAAATCCTGTATATTCATCCCGAATTTCTCTATGCTGTGAGACTCGATGAGCTTCACCTGACGAGACCTCTCCCTATATTTCAATATCCATTGAAAGAAAATATCACGCATGTAATAGCAATGTTAAAAAAACACATTGTGCTTCTAGGGTAGTATTAAAACAAGGTAATGAAATCGAAACTATTCAGTTAAAGTTATCAGTTTCTGGGGGAAGGCTTCTTTTCCTGCAGCCTGATGTATAAAACTGCATTAAATATAAATCCTGCATTGGTCATCGCCTTTCAGCGATCAATGAATTGCTCATTGCCATGTACCTTATTTGTTGTATTTATATTGTTTCTAAGACACTCCAATACTTTCAAATTGCTGCAGGATGCATTTATAGGGTGAATTTTGAAAACATTTTGTCCCTGTGTTTCAATAGAAATTAAAAAGCTTTAGTACAGAAAAGTAGCGGTTTTCATTTTATTTCTTTTGATTATATGTAGAGACTTTGATAGCTAATGGATTTTTCTAAAGAATGTCTTCTAATTTGTTACATTAGAGGCAAGCTGGTCAGTCTAAGGAATACTCCGGTTATGACTTACTTGGCTTTTAATATGGCAGAATGTATCTGACAGTCCCCAAGTAATTTCTCATTCACAGTAGGATGGATTAAATAAGATCCTATCACAGGAAACGGTCCTTTCATGAGAGTGCTGAGGCAGATGCACCAATAGTCTTAGCAACCAGGCCTCTGGTGGTGTGAATTAGTTAAGATGACTCATTGTTTTCAGACTGCTAAAAAAATCTCTTAAGGTGGTGTAAACCTCAAAGGATAGTTTTATCAATTTGCTTGCCATTAACCGTTGTAGATGTGTCACAAGGCTCATTTAGGTGAAAATGTAAATCAATACTGCTTCAAATTTTATTCAAAAGCAATCATATATTCAAGTCATTTATTTATGACAGCTCTGTCATCTTTGGGTACAAACTATGTACAGTATTACCACATATACAGTGTGTATCTCAACATGGTACATTCTGTCCCACATTGATAGATTAGATTAAGCTGAGTCTGGCTCTGCTTCTGCTGTTAAAGCAGATCTAAAAGCTTCCACTTCTGTGATGTACTTTTCCCCTCTTGAGGGGGATATTTCCTTTTTCCAAAATTAATGGATTCCATAAAAGATGCTTGCCTTTAATTATCTGGAAACCATTTTTCAGAGGCTTCTCTGAGTAGCAGTTGTAGTGGAGAAAGTAGGCTAAACCCTATTAGAGCTGGTAAAATCATTCCTACAGGTTAATACTATTTAACCTTTGAGTAGTGAAGGATCACGAGCATGGGCGATGTGGGGATTGTAACGGGGCACTATGGAGCTCTGTATACAGAACCTTAATTCTCTGCATTTTAAAAGATGCACAACAGCCAGCTGCTTGCAGACCTTTCAATGCCT
Source organism: Lepisosteus platostomus (assembly GCF_059453375.1). Classification (NCBI taxonomy): domain Eukaryota; kingdom Metazoa; phylum Chordata; class Actinopteri; order Semionotiformes; family Lepisosteidae; genus Lepisosteus; species Lepisosteus platostomus. The sequence continues at coordinate 17,400,713 of NC_142627.1, read as the reverse complement.
GTTTGTTCTCGACACTGCCAAACCTGCACTAATCGGCTCGCATTCAGAAACCCCAGGACTCTTTCATAATCAAAGTTACTATCTAAATCCAGAGGTTCAACCTTCCCGTGAATCACTGCTTTATGAAGATCTTCCATTGCACACAGCCGTCTCTACAAAATGTTTCAAAACTGAGATTTTGACATTCACGTGATGCCAAAATTGACAGCACTGCACTTATTCAGTTAGCCACCAGTGAACTTGTATGAATGTCATCATCCCTTGATGACGTGATAAGATGCAACCCCACTGCTTTCCCAGCCTCTAATGAAAGTGTTTTCTGTGCCACAAGTCAACGGATCGTTAACATGGAGATGGGGTGGAGGAGTCTCTCTGCAGCTGTTAACATGCAGCTCGAGAGTGCTATTAAAATATACGGTGGGAAATAGCAAGGAAGTGACTCACTGATCTAAAAATGGCATCCTTAATAAAGCAGTAAAATGAAGTGATAGAGCTGTCTAGACTCCGTTCCACATGTCATTACTAGTGCAGAACATTGCCACCCCTGCTTGTAGTTTAGTCACAGCAGCATTAAGCACAGGATTTTGCCTATATATCTCAATGCACCCATCAGTAGGGCTCGGGTTTCTTCTCCAAGAATATCATGATGAAATTAACTAGCCCTGAAGTTTCTTTTCTTCGATGGCTAATTTCACTTGCTTATATGCAAAAGCAAGCCTGATGATCACGTACTGTGTATCCAAGATGGGGAAACTAAGGACAGCAAACCATTACAATTACAGCCAAATAGACTACTTTTCACTTTCTCTGACTTTCACTTTCCAGCAGACATAGACCAACCTTTTCCAGATATATCAAATCAGCAGAAAATCAGTTTGATTGCAGTTGCATATGAGATTTGTCAGAAGAAAATAGCAGGCTCTCACAGCAGAAGGGGGCTGTGATTGGCAGTCGGCAAGAAACTTTTTCATGCTGTGGAAAAAGTTGTGCACTTTGTACACTCTCACTTCTCACAGGTCAATTGACTGTATGTGGCAAACTGACAAAAGAGTGCATCCTCCTCACACTCCATTACCATAGACACTGCAGATAAAATCAAGCCATTACAAATGCAATCATTTAATTTTTCTTCTAGAGGTAATAGACAATTTCTCAATCAGGGAGCTGTGTGTGTGTGTTTTTAACATGTTTGAGGGTACTCTGGATGATTATCAGAAATCTGGCAGGTCTGAAGATAAACTGGTTGAGTAAAAGTCCCATTTTACAGCTTCTAAGGAAGTAGCAGTCTCTTTTTATCTCGGAATGCTGGTGGCTTATATTTGGTGTGTATTTCATTGTATGTTTTGGTCCTGTGTTGGGGGGGGGGGGGGGAAGCGAGTGCCAGCATGGGGAAGGTTCCAGGGATACTTTGCTCACTAAAATGGAGTTTAAATAAACAGCTTTGAAATACTCCAGGGGTAAGGCTTAAAGCCTGCTGCCACTGCACTGTGGAAACAGGTCTCCAAACATTCTTAACCAGGGCCTAACACAACGCACAAACACTGTGCATTTAGACATTTAAAGGAGCTGTATAAGTGGGCATGGATACTTCCTTAATTTGTCTGACCTTTTTTTACATATTGATTTTTCCATTAGTACTGTAGCTTTCGTCATCTTCCGACATGAACTTATTTCTATTAAACAGTAAAATTTACATCTCCAACATATTGCGGAAGAAAAGACCATGCACACGTTCCGTTGCCGAGCCTCTCTTCAGGAGCCAAGTCGTCTGCCATAGGGGTTCATATGTACCAGGGCCAGGAGTTTTCTGCAACGGCAGAGGACAGCACAGTGGTCACCATTCACAGGCAGTAACGGTCCAGATCCAAACTGTGCCCGTCTGTAATCCTTCTGCAATCGCAGAGTGGGCGCTTGCAATTCTGATGAATAAGTTTAATTTCTCAGTGCTGCACTAAAGCAGGCTAGAAAAGGATGAGATCTCTTGGTAATCTGTCATTGCTTCCTGCTGAAGCTGAAAGAAGATCAGAAAAGTTTCTCCCTCTAAGAAAAACATTTGATTGCAACATGCAGGCTTCAGGGTTGTTTGTGTTTAACTTTTATTTCCTTTGTGCCACTAAAGCTCCAGAGAACTTTCAGAGAAAGATGAGCCAGCAAAATACACACTGGAAACAGGAAAGCTCTTCTCCTGAGAAGTGCTTATATATATATATGACATGATTAGATAATGCAGATGTTGACATTTTCATTGAGTTCTCCAGTGAAATATTGAAAGTAGTTTACTAAAATAATCTGCATAAAAACTTTTGAATTGGTTTCCCTTTAAATGAGATTTGTCACTGATATTCATTCCTGGTCCTGGGGGGACACCATGTCTTCTGGTTTTAATTCTGCCCTAAGCTCTTAATGACTAAATCTGAAATCAGCTGTTCATTTCATTGATCTATATCTGCACTGTTTTCAAGTATTTACTCATGCGTTCCTTGTAAAGGCAGATTGTAGCCCTCCAGGACCAGGAGTAAATATTGCTCATCAGTATGATACTCACTGAGCGAGGGGTGACCAGACGGGGCACTGTTGACCGGAAACAAGAAGTGATAGCATGCTGGCCTGACTGCTTTGTGACATGATACTGGCCTGGTGCTGGGCCCTCCTTCTAAAATAGAAAAAAAATCATCTGTGAGGTACAGTACATGCTGGGAATTTCTCTCCACACTTTGAATGAATTGCTCTTGTTCTTACTGTACACACTGCAAGAGATTGGACCTAAAGCCATTTAAAGTTTTGATTCTGATGAAGTGCCTTGAAAATTGTTCATCGTGAACAACAGAAGAAATGCTAAGCTTCTTTACGCCTAAATCACAAGACGGAGCCAAATGACAGATTTAGACTGACACATTATCTTCATTTACAGTGAAATTTGCTAAACCAGGTTCAGTTTCATATTTCTGATTGGCAATATTGTATTCTACCTGAAGGCACTTCTCCACTTGCCTGTTTCCTAAGGCTTAATTGAATCCAGCAGGACTCTGTCCACACTGCTGTCATGGAAGCTGCTAACTTGTTTACACTGTGCTCAGCTCTGTTACCATGTATTAATTGCTGTTTGTTATAGTCAGATGCCTGTGTAAACTTGCAGCTTTGTAGAATATGCTTCCACTACGGATTTTGACATTTAAAAAAACTCAAGCTGAAGCTTGGAATAATGGCTAGAGCCTGCCCTCTTGTATTAATCAATTTTTCATTCTGAGTTTTTGGGAGGTAAAGGCAAGTACAGTCTCCCCTTGGCATTAGGGTCTACTTATTAGACCTAGATATCTTGACTGAACTTTGTTTGGAAAATGCAGGATTCTCGACACAGAACAGATGATGCACTAGGTAAGAAAGAATTAATCGAGATGAGGTCTTGGGGAGAAGCAAGTGTGTACAGATATTTTCTTTTTCAAATTAAATTAAGTGTCGGTGCCAATATTGAAAATACTGCTTTAAATTTTTAAAGTATTCCATATTTTGGCTTACTTTATGTAGCTTCATTACTAATAAAGTAATCCACGTCTTGCATATATTATGGCTTCTGTCTAAGAGCCTTTCTACTAAGAGCTTTCTTCTCTAGTGGCGCAGCAAGAATAGTGTGCACTTGTTCTCTGCTATGAGTCTTTCTTCTATGATCTTTTCTCCTTACATTTAACTTTCCTCTCCGAACACAACCTCAAACGATATCCCCAGGGTTCAAAGTCTGTGACATCCTAATTGCTTCTCACTATTTTCAGCTTTCCCCCCATGGCATGTGCAGGCAGTGTGCTGGAAATAGTATGCTGAGCTACTCTTTATTTTTCTTAAGGAAAAAAAACTGTAATTCATGATCCACCTGAAGTCCTGGGTCAAAATTCTTCAGCCAGCTTCAGTCAGACTGAATAAGACTGAATGTGTACCCTCAGAGTTCTGAGGACAATCAACAATGGTAGTTTAGCAAAAATTCCTGTGTTAAAGAAAGTAACATGAAATGGAGAAAAAAAAAAGCAGTATTTTCCCGTGTTCAACAGGATTGAGAGCTGGGGACTGTTTTGCCTTGGTACATTGAAGGGAGTCTCTCTCAGCCACGCATGGCCTGTCAGTGAAAGAGTACATTCATTTGACGGGAGGGCTCTTCAAATTTTGGCCAAGGAACATGCGTTTCATTCATGAATATAGCAACACTTAAACATGGTATGGTGGATGGTGCTGCTGGCATGGGGCATGATCTTGCAGTTCTTACAGATCCATTTCTTAGGGTCCTGGGCTGGATTGTGGATGGAGTTTTATGCAGATTCCGTTTACTACCCACCCTATAAATGCACGTTTGTTCAATTTTTACTTGGCATCTCCATAAGGTCCCCATGTGTGTGCCCTATTACACAACGGCATCCTGTCCAGGGGTTTGTTTTTTCATCTACCCTGTGTCAGCCGAGATAGACCTCAGCTGCCCACAATGAGCTATAGGAGGAAGCAGCTGAGGCCAGGGGCTGGATGGGATAACTTTAAAACCACACTAGCTTGAATGCAGTCTGGTTTTGCTCTGTACTACTGAAGAAATTAATGATTTCCTACTCCACTTCCAAGAGGATTAAGCAGATTAGACAGTATTGTGCCACACTGATTAAGCAAACAGATTTCTCTGCTTGCCTGTGGATCCCTTAAAAGAGAAATACCCAAGCAATGGGGGTAATGTTCACATACAGCAGTACTCCTGCAAAAATATTTTTCAGAGATGGAACTTTGGGATTGTATACTATGATGCTCTCATTACAAGTAATTAAAATTTGAGTTCAGTTTCTTTTTAACTTTCCTTCTAAACTGAAACAGGATCTGCTGCACAGAGAAAAGGCAGTGTACCTCCAAAAAGATACTTCTTAATGGGTATCTTGATCTGTCCTGGTCTAAGATGAAGAGAAACCTAGAGCTCTGTCAGTGAAAATCATTCTACAGCATCACATGAACATCTGCTAGTTAATTAACATTTAGGATGACGACTGAATTTTTTTTCTCATTCTGTAAACATGAGCTGCTAATCGCACCTACTCAGTAAAATTATTGCCATATAATATTGTATATTGTGATTATAGGGATGTCATTCTTCATAGCTAATTTTATAAAGGCTATGTGTTGAACACTTTTAAGAGGTGTTTTGCCTTTTGAGCAGCAATGGTGATCTCTAAAAGCTTCTGTATTAGTCTAGAAGTCAGAGCTTGGTTGTCTGTATAGCCAAGCAGTCGAAGTGAACGTGATGAGCACTGACTCGGAAATAGGTAAGGTGTCCTATTAATGTCTGACATGACTCTGAGCTTCTGGTTGGCTGAATGTGTTTATCACATGGCAGAGCTGAGGCAGTGTCAAACTGATTTAAAAAAGTGCTCCTAACCATGCACTAGGGACACTTAAACAACATTCATCATTTATCACAGCATAACCATTGCTGTCATAATTGCTATTGAAATACAAATGCTTATGTCACTGAAATCTCCCAGCATTCTAGAATCTACAGAGCAAGCTTGCTATCTGACTAATAATATCCGATGCCCTGTGACAACAGTGATTACAGAAACCTGACAACTTGTACACTGCAAAATTCCTACTTTTAATTTGTCATGTTTATCAGTAATGTGCCTACACCTACAGGTATCCCTGTATAAAATACAAGTTTATTTTTTATTCATGTTAAAATTAAAGTAGCAGTGTACTAAACGGAGTAGTGGTAGAGTTGTTTTGGTTTCATGTGCTTCTTGCTGTAGTTCCCAATGACAAAAGGTGTCACATCCAGTATTTCCTACTATGAGAACTTTTTCCCCTGTTTTGGTTATGTAATGGAAATATTTACAAATGATGGCAAAACATCGGTTAATAAAGTTGCCTGTTATGTTTCCCTCATAAAATTGGGAGGGGACTTGTAAAGCAACTGGTAGAGCCTTTTTATTATTCCCAGACTCTCAAGATCAAAGAAACTTCTGCAGTTCCAGTTAGGCTGAAAAAGTACACTGCACTGGGATCAAAGAGTTGGAACAAAGGAATTTCTGTTTGTTGATAAGGTATTTGAGACCGCTTAAACTTTTAAGACAGAGGTACAGTGCTAAAAAAGTCTGGGAAGCAACAATATAATTATAAGATTAAGTGAACATCTTACTTGGCACATTTAAGGAGATAATTAGAATCATGTGATGGAAAAAATCACAATAAAAAACAAATAATCAAGGACTTAGTTTGGGCAGCTCAGCCTTGTATAAAGGTCAGAAGCTTTAGGAATTTTGTCCTCTCTATACATTAAGTAGAAACCTTTATTGTTGGAATATTTTGTTAATTTCATAAATAACACAAACATAACACAAAAACGTATCTTATGTATTTGTGTTATGTTTAATCATGCTATCTTCATATTTTAATTAAATGTTTATGAAGAATTAACTGAATTACATTTTAGGTCTAAAATAAACAAGAATACCAACCAACTTACAGTAGGATTTTCATAAATTCTTAGCACTGCAAACTTGGATGGTTGATGAACTGGTTTGATTTCAGTCAGATACCTTTATTTTCTTCTTCTATTGTCCATTTAATAACTTTGTTTGGAATATATATTGTTGGAGTCTGAGTCATATGTAACCCATTCAGAAGAGTAGCTTTTCAGTAATTTTATGATTTGCATCCAGCATGGTTTAATTGAAATTAAGTAGATGTCAGAAACACATGGGTCCTGTCTCTAGGGATAGGTAAATGATTTAAATGTGGCACCAGCAGTTTAAAGGAGTCTTGCTTGATGGCAAGCTATGGGATAGAACAGAAGGGGTGCATTGCAAGAAACATAAATGGACTTCGCACCCTTATTTTTGTCCTCGTCGCTGGACCCAGCACAATCTTGAAAATACTCATAGCTCAAACCATCCCTGAAGCATAACTCCTTCCCCTCTTCCAGTCATCACTTACAGACACCCAGTTAGAGCTCAGGGACAGGCAATGCAATTACTTTTATATTTGACAGATCAGGACTCATGGGAGATCTCAAATGAGAAAAGTGGTAGCATATTTAGTAGAATCAAGTGAATACTTACAGGAATAAAGGTCAATCGCTGAACAGCAGATCGGAACATCACATGACTAAAGGAGAGAGAGGGGCAACAGTTACAAAATCAAAGAGTCTCAGAAACAGCGTGAAATAATTGTCACAAATATTCATTCTACTTACTTGCAGGGTAACTTTACTACAGGTTTTTCTGTTACATTGTAGTGACACGGTGAGACATCTATATCCTGAAACAGATGTACAGTATTAAGATGGATAAACTGGTGCTCTCAGACCATTCAGTCTTTTTTGCAGATTATTGATCTGTCTCATGAAATTGGGTTTTCAGTAATGCAAGTGAAATCGGCTTGCACATCACACTTAAGTCCATATCCCACCTTGTCTCTGATCCCCAGTGTGAAATTGTTGGGTCTGGGACTGTTTTTGAAGCAGTAAGTGGCGTGCCGTTTCTCGGCCTGCTGCACAAAGTTGGTAAGGCTGTAGGCTCCTGGTAACAGGAAGTCTCCCTTACGCACCACACCCACGGGATACTTCCTGCCACTACCTTTGAAGCTGTATGTTATTTTGACAGGATTCAGCCGGGATTCTTCAATGAAGTCCTTGATGTGATAGCTCCCAGGGTTTGGAGAGTCCTGTGAAGACAAAACGGCAAAGTCAGTTTACTCAGTATTACAAAGCCACTGTCCTTTCATTGATGTGGCTTTGTTGGTTTAGGCATTGTGACATTAGGGACATTGTTACTACAGGAGATGCAAACAGCCAAGCATCAAGTTTGAACTTTTTTTTTTTTGCATTAGCTCAATTTTGTGTTTTGCTGGTTAGAAGGGCAGGGTGTTGGCCGAGCCTTGAGGCTATCCTGCAATCAGTGCCATTTTCTGATTCTCGTAATGACAGGAGCTCATTGCCCGGTGCATGAATTTTCCTTAACTGCAGCAGGGTTCTTACTGCTCCTCGCTGTTTGATTTCTGTGATGTTTTATTCAGACTGAAAGCTCTCTCTAATCACAACACCAGGAAGTCTCCACAGGGAGATATGACTGATATTTAGAGCAAAGCCTTTGGAAACTTTGTTTTCTTTTTTATGAATAAAAAGAGATTAATGCAAAATGTAGGCAGGGCAGTAAAACAAGTTAACAAACAGGAAAAATGGCCTTTCAAAAGCTTTCCACATCGATCTCTGCTTCTAATGTAAGGAAAGTGCTAGCTGTCAGAAGATGCAACACAAATAGTATCATGGGTCAAACCGTAGAGGTATGATGTAGAGATGTCAACACTGAACACCCAGCAGCGTCTCTCTTCGATAGCGTCCTTCATAATGCCCTTTTAAAAATGTTTGAATTATTTATAAAATGGATATTGGCATCAATGGCAATATTTGAGGGACTGATCGTACTTAAATAAGTACAAAAAATTCAAGTGTATACAGTCATGGCCAAAAATATTGCCACCCTTGCATGTTTTGCAAATAACTCTAAAAATAAGTGGAAATTGACCAAAGTATTTGGTCTCCACAATTCTTTATTTCACTGTTAATATTACAGAACCTATAGATCTGTCAATTTTGTCAGTGTCATTTATTTTCCTTTTCTGATTTAAAAGGATATACATGTATTAAATTATGAATCAAAAACAAAGGTTCTGTAATATTATATAAATACTTTGGTCAATTTAACGTATTTTTAGAGAAAATGGTGAGATTTGGAAAAAAGTGTAAGGGTGCCAATATTTTTGGCCACGACTTTACACAAACTCCATTTATCAACTTGATGTCGCAGACTATGTATTTTAGTCATAAGAATGGCACAACTAAGAGGGAAAAGTCACAAAAACCACAATTATATTGTAGCAAAGAATTTTTACGTAACAGTTCATTAAATTGAATTTCACATTTGTGATTTTATTTTCTTGCTTGTCCAGATCCAGATGTTCCTTTCTGCCTTTTCTTCCAGTGTAATAAAGCAGAGGTTGGACTCGTCTTTAACTGAGCGCTCTTCCTTCTCAGGACATCCCCTTGAGAAAGACACTCACTTTAATCTCGCTTCTCCACCAGCCATCCCGCTCTGACAGCTCCTTCCTCTCACCGTTCTGTAGAAAATGGAAACTAAATCATCACTTTTTTTCAGCCACATATTAATGCTCACTTATCAAAGTCCAAGAAACAATTTCAATTAAGGATACAAATGTACCATTCACATTGCCCCACAAAGCCCTAACCTTTCCAACAGTACACTTTAGTTTTCAACACTTTTCCCTTGTACTGCATTTGTTTTTATTGTGCAGCACTCTACATTTCCCACTTCAAGGAAGATCTATATCTCCAAAGTCGATGCAGCTAGATCAGCACTCTTACATAATACCCTCTACACTTGAGAAAAATGCTACCACATGCCCTGCATGCTCCTGACTGTTTTGCACTGCAGGGTTGAGGAGCAAAGGCATGATACAGGAAAATAGGATACTCGAAGTAGAGAAAATGGTACAAGAAGTTTTTAACATACATATAACATCACATGCAGTGTTGTATTGTTCTCTCAGGCAGACTGATTATATACACCCTTATTTTCAAAATGTACAAATCCTCCCTAACATCCAGGCAAAGTTTGCTCACTGATATAATACAGAGCAGCACGGCTTAATTCCCCAGATGACTTCCATCATTCCAGAGGAAATAAAAATTAATTGCTTTTTTTTTTTGGCAACAGATAAGAATGAAGCATCCAGTTTGGAGATTCCACAGTTTAGTATGAAGGCCTGCCACACAACCACTTTCCTTTGTAAGTGCAGCACTTATATTTTACAGTTTGACAATTGTGAGGAAACGATCCTTTCAAACATGAAATCTTAAGTGTTTTTATTCTTTCTTGGCAGAGCTGAGACGTGGCTGCATACCCGTGCGCAGTGTCACTTTTTTTCGTGTGATCAGTCTTCCCTTGTTTCTCAGTACCTACCGTAAGAGCTGGAACTAAATTATGCACAGAATTATACTATGTTCTGTGTATTTTAAACGGCTCCTTTTACTTCCTGTCTTGTGTACAATACTGACTGAGAACTTACGTAGCGTCTTTTATCTGAAGGCATTGTATGAAATATATATATATAACCTTAAACACTTAAGGAAGTAGTGCAGTACGTCTGAGAAAAAGCGTACCGACAAATTCAAGACTGAACCTCTGCATATGACATTAGTATACAAGTATCAAAGTGGAGTTTGCTTTTGGGCGCACTTTAGCGTGCTTACCTTATCCCGAGATTTGTCAAAAACTGCCCGTCTCTCTTTTGTATTTACAGTGTCTCCTGCTTGACCAGCGGTCATGTCTCTTTTCTTTGCGTCTTCAGTATCTAGTGGTTTGTGTTACATGGTGTTCGAGTTCAATAGCCATAGGAAGCTTTAGGGAGGATCAGGTATATCGTTACCTAGCAAGGCGCTCTCCTGCATAGAAACATGTTTTATTAGTAACCGTGCAGCTCTTACAAAAACTCTTTTACCAAAGAAATGGATCAATTATGTGCCTTGAATTACCTAGATATGATGAATATACTTGGCGGGGTGTAACTTTAAATATAAAAAAAAACTGAAAGGTCGTGCTCCGTCATTATGAATTACTTCTTGTAAATTGTTGGTGTAAACTGAAGTTTAAAGGTATAATTGGTCATAACCATTCACCGAAGGAAAATGTTACAGGTTACGTATAACAAAGTAGGGGGGCATAGCTCAGTAAAAGCTGTGGTGAAAGGGTGACTAGACGTCCTGTTTTTCCCGGACATGGTCTCTTTTTGAGACCTAAAATATCGGTCCGACCGGGATTTATAAAATTCCAAAAATTGTCCGGGATTTTGTTTTGCTCGTTACTCGGACTGTGTAAACAAACATAGGCCTACAGTACATATTTTCGTTCCTTCCATGCAATGCCAGTAGATGTTTTGAACTTACACGCAGTTTTTATGGCCATAAGAAATAACCATGTTTAACTTGTTTCATTATATTTCGTTAAACTTCCTCATTTTTGCAACCAATGAGGACTTCTCCTAAGTTATGTCTTCATTTGTTCCACAGATGTTAAGACTTTTGTGTTAAAATGAAAAAATCAAAACTGTTTAAAATAGGGCTATATTTTTTCCATTGTTTGCCATTATGGAAGAGAAATGGCAACCCTGCACCTTTTTAAAAGTTTACTAAGAAGTTTAATAAAAACTCGAGTTTAAATTACTTTTTTGATTAGAAAAAGTAATAAAGAGCCATTTCTTTAGAGTCATGTCGAGTTTAGATTATCCCCCCCCCTTGAAAACCAAAATATGGTCACCTTGACTGCTTAGTGAGTGGGATGGCTACACGCTTTCACATTCTGTTCTCCACTAGTGTCCTGAACAAATTTCCCAATGGCCTTTAACAACCATGGCCTCCTAGTAATCCCCAACTACTGTATGAATTGGCATTATGACTATTCTCCTCCCCACTGAGAACTGATGTGGGGTGAGTTTACTGGCTGCTGTTGCATCATCCTGGTGGGGCTACATATTGGTGGTGGTGGTGGTGGAGGGGAGTCCCCTTTACCTGTAAGCTTTAAGTGGTATGTCCAGAAAAGCTCTATACAAGTTCTTCATTACCTTTTTCTACGGTTGCATAAAGAGCACATTCAGGATAAAAATTCCTTTACAGTCTTGCCAGGTGTAGCCCCTACTTTTTTCACACACTTGTAGAATCCCCTATTCTGCCTATAAGGAACAATGGTAGGATTTTCTGTAAACCTTTCATAGAAACAGAATTTGCTTCTCATACAAGAGGAACAATAATAGTGCCAATTTAAAACAACCTGCAAATCTTAGTAGAGGTGTTGCACAGAGCTATTCTGCATTCATGCATGTTTTACTATACTGCCGACAGATTTTCTGGGGGATAGTCAGGTAAAACTTCCACCTCTTCCTAGTGCCTTTTAGCCTTAATCGTCTTGATGGCTTCCAAATTTGACATGGGGTTGTATTTTTTTATATATATATATAGCTGTCCCTAGAATTGCAGTCACCTGATCTTTGGGCAAAAGTCTCAAGATTTAACAATAATGCTCCTTGTCAACTAAAATGACTTCTAAAAGCATCTAGAAACCAGGACTTCGTAAAGCTACCTACCAGATGACTAAGAATGTTAAGAAACCTAAATATACATTTTCTTTCAACATTTACATGGTATTAATAAACTTCTGAGAATTATTTATTGCTTTTTAGTAAGGAGTGAGTATTGATAGTGTTCTCCTTTTCATAGATTACAAAGTAATGCACAAATGTAAAAATGCTATTACTTCCTCTTGAAAGACTAGTGTTACAGGAACAGAAATGCTTCAGAGCCTGAAAACAACCTTACTGCTGCGATACATACACATTTTGAAGGAGTACCTATGAACACTTGTAATAACTATGCTCTTTGGTCTTCAAACCTTTCAACCTTATGGACAGTTACTGGTGTAAAAAGGATTTAGTTCAGTGACTTAATTTCCTTGAATTACATTAGAAATGCACCAGCAGGGGTAGGACTAGGCCTATGGATGTTAAAGACAGTTGAATGCTGTAAGGTTAAAAAGCATACATGTAAGTGTGAAGTTTTGAAACCGATCCATGTACCATTAAGGAATGGGCTTTGTAAATGCTGGAAGTAATCCCATGCCCAACCCTTAAAAAGCCAAATTAGTACTTTCCCCCTACTTCTGATTTACAGTGAGTTCAGTGTTGTCTCTGCCCTCACTTATTACTATAAGTCACATTAATATGGTTATAGAGATCTGCAATTGTAAGATGTTCTGAATTACCAGCAGCTCACAAGAATTTAAATTGCTCAAAGTTGGGAGAGGTTGCTGCTTCCACCATTTTACATATACAGATAGCACAGGCAGAAAAAAAGGACAATGCCTACAACGGATCAGAATGACTGACCATCTTATCTGTTGCCCAACAAAAATCAACTTTGCTGAGGATGAAGCCGATCCATTTCAAAAACTAGAACCAAGGTTGAGGTTACTTGAGACTTTTATTGAAGGTCATTAAAACAAAAGTACCTAAATAAACACACTTAAATTTGGGTAAATTGTAAATTTTATTGGAAAACAAAAATATACAACTTGGAATGGATTCTTTGAGGCATGTTTGTGCCATAAGCAGTTAAAAAAAAGAAAAAAACAAGTGACTAAAACTTTAAAAAGCATAGTAAGAATAGAACAAGAGTTCTCTGGTACAGAACAGCAAATACAAAAAGAGTTAGTGTACGAGTACCTGGATGATACACCCGTTTTGCAATAGTGCAATGCTGAGAAATTCATATATACTTTGTCCATAGTCCATGCAGAGTAACTACTCCACATTAAAATGTTTACATGCCAACATTGTTGCCAAGTGACATCCAACTTCAACAGGTGGACCAAGATGATGTCTTGCTTCAAGCTGTGGTAGTTCATTGTGCAGATTTGGATGCACTCCATTTCAAGTCACATGCAACACCTGTTAACTTGACCGCATCTTGACTCAAAATACGATGACAGCAAAATAAAAAGGGACATGAGGACTTGAATCCTAAATAGTTTACATGCAGTTCCTTTGGACAGCAGGGGGAATAAACATTTTACAGATAAATTACAAACAAAGAAAAGGCAAATTTTATACAAGAAAAAAAAATTCTGTACAAGGCCTTCACTTCGCTGTCATCATTTGTACAAACTCTGCAAAAAGAGAAAATTAAAGATACAGGGTCAAGACATTCTACACATTATGCTTTTACAGCAATTTTAATACCGCTGCATTCAAAGATGAGCTTTGTACCTTAACTGCTCTATAAGATCAGCTGACAATTTGTACATCAAGATTTTTACCCTCTTACTAATTTCTTTAAACCTTGCTTGGAGACAATTGACTGACAGGTTGCTTTCTCTCATCCTAGTTATTCACTTTAAATTGTCATCTCTGGTACTTTAAACCAGTGCTTGACTGTACAAGTGCTACAATAAGCCTCAAGATAGAACATTTCTAGATTTTGGAGTGATCTTCACCTAAATTCCATAAATGCTTGATTTTCAATACAGAAAGGAATACAACAGTCCTTTTAAATATCCAGTCACTATCAAAACAGGAAAAACACCTGTAAACCAATTGCTACTATTGTGCCCTCAACATTTAATGAAGGAACACACTTTCATAAGAGTTGGAAGTGAATTGTAACATTTTTACTAACATATCATGATCTCCACTGACCATTTGAGCAAATCAAGTCAGAAGGTTTAAGTCTCCTTATTTTACCTCAAAAGCAGCACAAAGGGTGCATGGAGGATAAACACCTACCTTCATAGTTGACTTGACCATCTCCATCAATATCTGCTTCCCTGATCATTTCATCAACTTCTTCATCTGTTAGCTTCTCCCCCAGGTTTGTCATCACATGGCGCAACTCAGCAGCACTGATATACCCATTACCATCCTGGAATGCAGATGCCACAAAGTTGACTGTTGTTCCAATAATCTGATTTCAGAACTTTACAATTACTGTGCTGTGTGTGGGGTCTAAACTCTTGCAAGGAAAATCCCAAAAAATGAACACGGATAGTTCAGCATTCTAATGCTTTAGAACAAGTACTTTTTTTTTAAATAAAGCTTGAAATTACTCCATGTCCCCATTTTGATATTGCTGATAAGCTTGGGGTGCTACCTTATTGCTAGAAGACCAGTACCTTGTCAAAAACACGGAATGCTTCTCTGATTTCCTCTTCACTGTCTGTGTCTTTCATTTTTCTTGCCATCATAGTGAGAAACTCAGGGAAGTCTATTGTTCCATTACCTGCAGCAACAAGAACAGAAATTGAGCTGAAAAGTTTAAGAATAAGCAAATAAAACTTGTAATAAAAAGAAAAAACTCACCATCAGCATCAACTTCATTGATCATATCCTGCAACTCTGCTTCTGTAGGGTTCTGACCCAGTGACCTCATGACTGTTCCCAGCTCTTTTGTTGTGATGGTTCCATCTCCATCCTTATCAAATAGTGAAAATGCCTCTTTGAATTCTGAGAGGGAAAGGTTACAAAAGTGGAAAAGTTTAGAATTGCCAAGACCATAAAAGAACCACCTGCTATAAACCAAATGGTCTACACAAATTAATACATCTTGATTCTAATGGTTCCATTTTCAAGCATAAAGGGCTTTCTACATGGCTGAAAGTAAATCTTTGCACTCTGTGTTAAAGTGTGAAACTAAATTTCCATATCTTCTAGGAACCACTTTTTTCCTTTTTTATACCTTTCATGGGGCACAAGACTTATTACAGCAAAAAACTATAAATGTACTTATTGACAGAGCCTGAAAGGCATTTTCTGAATCTTTATTTCTGAATTCTGTACAATGTAAACCATGTTTGCTGCAGGGACAACCTGAGACATCCCAGCATGGTCAACTGAACTGGGCTTGTCAGTAGAACAAAGATTGGGCAATCTCTGCCCAGCAACACCTGTAGCACAGGTTACAGCTACAATGCCTTTTATCAAATGCAGCACAAGGTTTGACCTCCATCAGGAAGAACAGTCCACAGCGTGAACAATTTCTTGTGCTTTTCCCCACCATAGGCCATTGGTCTCTACGTTTTCACTTCCCAGTAGTGAAATTACAATAAACATGATTGTGACTTGGAGAGTTTCACACTGATGTGAAACTGTGAGCCAGCTTTTCTGGTTGATGACCTATCCTGAACCATTTCAGGCTTACAACAATGATCATTACTATCACTGTAATACTGTACTAAGCTATTGCAGTCAGCAGCATAGGAAAATGGCCTGACTTTACTTTCCCCACTATTCTATACATACACCAACACTATTTCTCCAGCCATTAATGTGCAAGACCCCATGAAACTTCTTTTCATTCAGAGGTATTTACCAGTGGAAACTAAATAGGTCCAACACTATACTACAGGCTGGACCACTTTTTACTGCTGGGGAGCTCCAATCCATTAAGCATTATTGACCACCCTGAAGTATTTCCTAAAGATTGGAAACTGAAAGGCCTTGGATTACTTGTGTAAGTTATCAATACAACTTGGCTATTTAGATTTTATTCACTCATTAAATTTATTAATGGTTATGCAAAAAAAACACCACCAGTCCAGGTTAAGAGTCAGCATACCACTGCTTTAGATAATCTACAGTTAAACTTAAATGCATTTAGGTCATTAGATAAGAAGTTCCCAATCTGACTAATGACAGGTTTATGCATTCAACTGCTGCATTTTCATGTTGTACAAGCTTTTCAGAGTAAAGAAATTAAAGTTGCCAATAATTCAAAGAATGGATCTTTCAATGACATATTCAAGCAACCACAATACATGAAGTATTTCACTTCAAAACCAAAGAGCTAATACATGACATCTGACACTGGAACTTAAGGAAGTCTTTATTTCTCATTTTTGGTCATCTTGGATGTCTTTGTTAAAAATTGTCCTAAACTGTCCATGGCTCTACACAAACAACTTTGGAGAACAGTAAAACAACATGATTTTCAGGATTAAGACTATAACCTTAGTTGGGCCAGATGGCCTTGGTGTCTGTACACAAAATCTAGCATTATCACCTATAGCAAGCCTTCATGTTTCAGTAACAGGATGAATGTTACACTGACTGTACATGTAACTGCATCTAAAGGAGACAGCGCAAATACAATACTCTCATTATGTACCAATACCAATTTTATGTGCAACATTTTGATGCAAAATGTAATACCTTCTGAAGAATATAAAGGTTGTGCTATTCAGGAACAAAGAACCAGAAACAAATGCAAAACAATTTCCTGAAGCTTTAAAGAGCTAAAGCCTAAACCTTGCAAGAGATACAGAGCTGTGACTAAAATTAGTTTTAATGCAGATGTTTATGCAATCTGCATGAACAGTACATGAAACTAAAGGTTCAAAAGGTTTGGGAAGACAACAGGCCTGGCAAGAAATCTATTCATGTGCACTTTAAATGGACAGGATGAAGATGTCATGGGCTACATAAAGCACACCACCTTCAGTGTCCTGCATAAAGCTGAATTTGGAATACACTTTGGGGTATTTCCCCCCCCCCCCAATCTCTACCCTGCTGTAGCTGAAGTGTCATACCATGTCCTTACTCATCAACCTGAACATTTTGACATCACACCACCTACACACAAGTACTTTAGAAACCCAGTTATGATTATAAAGCCACCTTAAATATGAGGGGAAGGAGGGATAACATTTTAATGAATGATTTAGAGACATTTACTTATTAGACCTAGATAAGTTTGCAGTGCGTCTACAATGCTTCTTTACCAAAAAAAGGCTACGATTCATTTTTAGAATTCCTGCTAGTTTGGCAGAAAGTATTCTCCTGGTACTCAAGTCCGCGTATAAACTGCATACACAGAGTGTCTCTAAAGGACTTGATGCGTAACTTGACCCAGGGTCTGCCTTAAAAGGCAAAGAATAACTAACCCAAGCTGCAAGGGAAGACTACGAATCGGTCAGAGCTTCTAGAAACCAGGCCACACACCACATGCAAAAAAGGGCTTACCAGCAATCTGCTCTTCTGTCAGTTGATCAGCCTGTACAAAAAAAAAAAGATCTGGTTATAATAGTATTCCCACATTTACAAGTCGAATATTCAATATTAAAACATACCAGTAAATGTAACCCAAGGTCTTATACATAGTCTCATCATTTTAGAGAAATTCTTGAAAGGGTGTCAAACTAGAAATATTGACTGATAACCCTTTCAACAGAGCGGGCTCTCTTTCTCCCTCCTAGACGTGCTCTGATCGCCTGCCTTTCACACACCAATCACCCCGGATGACCCACGATCTCCCGGTGCTCCCCCTAACCCTCTGAGCTGCGGCCGCAACGTTGAAAAGAAAAACGCACCTGAGCCCGTCTGCGGTCAAAGCCGCTTTTCTGTCATTATCTGCGAAGGTGCAATAGAACAGAATCTCCCAAGATAGAAACCCTTCGGTCGGCATGTTCGGATGCCTACTTGAAAGACTTGCTTTAAGAGCGCCAAATCCACACTACAGAAACTCAAAAGATGCATGCAGACTACAACCGCTCATCTTGCAAACGGAAAAAGCAATCGCCCTAAAACAAAAGCCCTAGTGTGATTGTGATTAAGGACGTTTCATGGAAAGGAAACTGACGCATCAACACCGATTCCCAGCGCGACAGACCCACGATTGAGCCACGCTCGCTCCGAGCTCAGCGCTACGTTTTTACCAGCTCCCATCGACCTGAATTAGAGCTTCGAAACGCTGAAAGGAAACAAGTCGAGCATTGCATCATAACTTAACATCTCATTAACAGCAGAACTAGGTGTGGTTGAGGAAGTCTTTTCCGGTTTGTAGCGTACAAGCTTACCCAACGTTTTCAGAAGGACTGCGAACTCGAACGTCAAGGCTAACAGGAGCTAGCCAGCCACGTTTTCGTAATAAAATAACAATTTTCCCTAAAACGAGTACCTTTTGCAGCAACATAGATGGCTCAGGGTTGCGCAAACAGGAATAGCTCGGGGGTTAATGACCAAAAGAAAGTCATAACAGACATGCGAGTGATTATTTTTCATAAAACAGCGTCACTGTCCGAAGGCAATAAAAGACCCAAGTTTCAATCCATTCCAGATCTGATACTCACTGCAGCACAACCAGAGTCTAACCTGTGCAGTAAGCGCAAAGGCCACTCGTCAATCTCCAGAAGAAGAAAAAACGTCTTATTGCAGTACGCTACCTGCATTCGTTCCGCATTTCTCCGGCAAAAACACTTAAGTCAAAATTAGAGATCTTAAAACCCTCTCCAGTGCCCGTGAAAATACGCAATTCATCTTTGACTAGGCTCCACATTTTGCGAGTCGCAATACCGGCGGGACTGAGCGCGCTGCCCATCCCCGGAAAAAAAAATCAGAGAAGAATTTAATCCCATCAAGCCGCTTTTACTGTAAATGTTTAAATTCCTTAATTGAGGCGCGCTTTCCTACACCCTATTACAGTAAACGTTGACCATACTCACCATTTTGATAGTCTAAATCGCTTTCGACTGCTACTACAGCTACACTCCCAAGTTCGCACTCCAGCAGATGAAAGCAGACTGACCCTGACGCGCCTTTAACGGTTGTTCATAAACACCTCCCCCTGCTTGTATCATTCCGCCAGCTCCCCTCTACCCAAATCACTAAACGTATTGAAGAACAAAATCAGCTGTAACTGTAACTGTAGTTTTAAATACATTACTGTTTAACATCAACAAATGAATATTCCTATATTTAGTCTATGAAGAATAACTGCGGTAAAAGCAGGATAGTAGCCCAGGGACTAACTGATAGTGCGGAGGGCTATGTGCTGCGGGTTTGTTATGCGTTCTAGTGCCGTATAGGATGGAGTAGGAAGGGAAAGGCCGTTTCTGATTGGTGCGTTTGTACCTGCAATGCGTCACTCCCTTGGACATGCACTCTAGCGCCAGACTGCACATGAACGGCCCGGAGGCAGTGCGAAGAATACAAAGAGTGATTATGGCGTTGTGGAAGCATGGTGGAGTGCGAGCGATAGTGCCCATTCATTAATCCATTGGTGTGCCCATATAGTGCCCATTCATTAATCCATTGGTGTGCCCATATAGTGCTTATTCATTCCTCAGAATGATTGTGACTTTAACAAAGGCGCATGTTTCTGCAAATGCAATTTACAGTGTATTCCTGGAGGGTTTTTTTTTTGTGTTCCATGTATGTTAATAAAACTGAATCTAGCCCATTTGTGCGACAATAATGTAGGCCTCCTGTAGGTTCACACACAGCTTATGAAGACCAGATGTGATCACCCAGAGCACAACAAAATACTGTCATGTGTCGCACCCTCTAAAAAAAAACATTTTATCTATATTTCAAGACAGGTAATTTAAGCCAGACGTCTACACTCAAGGTGTATGCCTGTACCTCATTTCTCGTAATTGGAAAATTGTTCCATTGGGAGGATCCTTAAGAGCCTTCTGTGCTTGTTTTTGGAATAAACACTCGGTGGGGTGTGCTGCCCTCCTCACGAGACTCCCATCTCCCATCGCCTCCCTTCCTCCACAGTGAGGGCGACACCAACACACCAAACAGCACACCTGGTGTGGCACACCTGTGGATACTGCAGGGACCTGTCAGTGCTGTAGTGTTTGTGGTGAAAACATGTTTTTGTGGCTGGACTGGTTTGTTTTGCATCACACAAAAAGGCAAATACGTCCTTCTCTAGTTAACACAGTTTGACATTTAGATAGAATGATTGCACAAGTTTTCATTGAGTTACAAAATATTTCCCAATTCATGATCTTTTTTCAATATTTAAAACATTCATGAAAAAGTAGCTACTGTAGCAGGGGCTCAACACGACAGTACTACATTTTTAGGTTACACTATTCATATCGGTTTTGTAAGCTGTATTTTCATGGAGAATGAATATACAAAATTAGAAACCACAATCTTAAAGATATGTGACTAATGAGAAACTAAGTATTTTCCAGTCCAAATTCCCTGTCCTCCTTCTGTGGTATAGTGTGAGATGAGCTGAAACAGTTTTCCCTTTTCTCTTTATTCCCGGATATAGTCTGTGACCTGCACAATCATGTTAGCAGTTACTGCATCACATGTACCATACCACACACCCCATTCTTCTGAAAGAACAAAAGACACCACAGTTACAATGGCTGGCTCATACATTGGCCATGTCAGATGTGGAGATTGCGTCCTGCAATTCAAGTTCTTCTCTACTTTAAGAACAAAGGTCACATGACCTGGGTGAAGGCTCAGCTCTGATAGCTTCAGACACTAAATAGCAAGCAACAAAAGGATAGGCTTATTATTTAGTATAGACATACATCATCAGAACCCACATAGTTGTCCACTGTGCGAGTTAATGTGGTTAGGAATTCTTCAAGATTTGTACAGGTCTTGAAATCCATTTGAAAGTGCAAGTGTCATGCTAAAGCCTGCTTATTATGTAGGGAAGGAGCAGAATGTGACTTTATACCAATATAATTTTTTTTTAATTAAGAAGTGTCAGTTCTGTATACTGGTGAGCTCTATCCCGTTTTATGTACTACTTTTAGGAACTCCTCCAGGTGTCCTGTTGGATGGTACAACAGGAATCTACTTAATCCTGAAAATTACAATTACTTTTGGTCAAACCATCATGTCTTTTCTTCATATTTCTCTTGGGTCTGACGTATACCACACATGTGGACAGGTAGAGAAATACAACAAAAATTAATTTAAGATCTGCACTGAAGAACAGTGAAATGGAAATCATCTGAGTTGGAATCCCAAGATTAATTGGTGCTGATGGTGTATATTTGATAGCCGCACAGGTTTTTGTTATGCTTCAGTGCTCCTTTTATTTTCTACCTACCACCTGTTGCGAGTGGCTCAGAAAGGAAATGGGCAGAGGGAACAATGACTGGGTATTGGTGTGTTAAGGATTTGGGACTGAAGTGTAATAGCATCTACGTGCAGTTTGTGTCACAGTGCCTTAATCATTTTACGTGTGTTGAAACATGCTTCTCAAGGAGATCAGGCTGGCATTTTTATAAAAGCCATCATTTCCTAGCACATCCCCAAGAATAGAAAAGCCTGGTTTAGGTGGAGTCCCATCAGCACACAAATCTGTAACTAGAGGAAACGGTGAATCATAACTGGCTGCGCTTAAAAACAGAAAGTAAATTCAAGCAGAAGCATTTCTTTTTTTTCCCCTTTCATTTTATGTGAAGCTAGTGATTTATTATAAGTTGTCTTCAGTATTTATTCACTTATTTAAATGTTTGGACAGATTAGTTCCTATAAATATCCAATCTGTCCTCAACTTGCCAATAGAATATTCCATCTTTGCCTGAATACATCTTCTGCCTACAGAGAAACTAAAAGCTCCTTCAGGGCCCCAAGGTTGTGATTTTACTCTGTTTCAACTCCCTGCATCCCAGATCGTTTGTCTTTCTCAAACAGCGCTGAAACACGATGTTAATGCGCAAATGTAATGAAGAAAATCAATAACCCTGCCCACGGACCGCCTTGTTTTGAGCCAGATTCAGAACATGTTGAGGAGCTAGTGTTTGAATGGGATGGTTCGGCACACACCCAGCAGAAAAGTACCTGCGCAAGAAGAGCCTGGGGCCCTTATGTCTTGGGAGTGGTGAAAGGAAGAGGTTTTGAGAGGCTTCCATGGCAGTTACATACAAAAACCCATGGTGAGAGCCTGTAATCCAGGCTAATGAGAGTCTGAAGCTGGCGGATTGCTCAGGAGCTCTGAGCTGCGGCCCGGTATGAATATGGTGCTCCTGGGGGACTCCAGGACCACCAGGCCGCTTAAGGAGGGGTGAAACAGCCCAGGTCTGAAACAGAGCAGATCAAGGCCCCCTGTGCTGCTCAGCAGTGAGATCATGCCTCTAAATAAACGCTGCACTGCAGCCTGAGCATTACATATTTTTTGTGTGGAAAACACGTAAGCCTGTGCAAAATGGACAGGACATGGAGTTTCTGATTGCTTTGCGTTTCTCAGGTCTGTCAAGGCTGAGGTCTTATGGTTGACTTGGCATACTTTGGCAAAGCATCCCAACCCCCACTGCTGTAGCTTGCCAGACAACATAGTTTGCATTTAGTAATGTCACTTGAATGCTCTTTGTCCAGTTTTCTTATCACCCCTGCCCTCCTTCGCAGACCCAGCTCTTATCAGGTTTCACCTTGCGTCCCTGCTGCTTGGGCTGGGCGGCTTGTGGAAAGTACAGGCCCTCTCTACCCGCTGAGCAGAGGGAGGACAGGAGCTCTGCTACTGCAGCTGCTGCTTTGACAAAGCTGATTTCTGATGAAATTAAACTGCGCTGTTTAATGGAGCTACAGCAATGCTAAAACAAACCAGAAGGCCCATTGCAAATCATTGAAACCAGGCGTGCTTGAGTGCAAAACAACCTAATACGTTTTAGGATGTGAAAAAAGGATGAAAAAAAAAGCTGGAAAGGATGTTGACTTTCACAACCTCAATACACAAAGACCCCATTATTTGTAAAGTAAACAAAGACAGGTGTCTTTTATCTTTTCAGTGGTTTAGTTGAATAGGGGTCTGGAAAGCAAATGTTTTGGCAAATATTCATCTTCATTGTCAGGTAATACCTGGCAGGCAGCACTGTCCTTCTGCTCTTCAACCCAATCAAAGTCATGTTGGAAGGGACAAGCTCATTTCTAGGTACAGGGACAACTACCTCCTTTTATATATTCTTGAATCTTGTCCAGAATGAATCATGTATTAATTTAGATTACATATCATCATGGGACTCCAGTCTGGATCATTGTTTTTTGTTTTCTACCATCGCCTCCACACAAATTAAATATTTGTGGCATGGGTTCTTATGCACATAATAAGTTACATAAATGTACTTGAGTTGTGGACAGCATGAAAGCACAGTGGGCTAAGGTAGAGTTAATGGGAAGAGCTAATAATCACTTTGATTCCTTGTTTCAACTGCATTTAATCTAAATCTATTCCTTCCTCAAGGAAAACTTATTTTTAATGCACAAAGTGGGTAAAGAGGGAGAAGGTCTGAAAAGCCTGAAAAGTCTCTAGATGAGGACAAAAAACTTGTATATTTTGGGGAAAAATGACCAGTCCTTGATTATTGTATGCGAGCTATTTCTCTGCAGTTGTCAGACAATGGTGACACAGTAGGTCTGGTCAGGCTGGTAGTTAGCTTCTGCATGTCCTTCACCTTGTCTGCAGTGTACAGGGGCCATGCTGAAGAACTGGCAGCTCTTTTACTGACAGTTCCAGTCTGACTCACCCTTCCATCACACCATAGATCTGTTCACAGCTTAACACCTTTTCTGACTCCACTTTACAAGCCTGTATAAATTAATCATTTTCCCAGGATAATGTCTTATCTGATCCTTCAGAGTGTTACAAAATGTTTCCCTGTGCATTGCTAATAGGCCTCTTCTGATAGAGTCCTCCAGCCAGGCATGAGACACATTTAAGAGGGCTGCTGTGACTGAGCAAGCACGGGAGATTAACAGACAGGTGGAAAACAAGCCGAAAATGTCCCATATCAGAAGTCCTGGCCTCTGTATAGTTCTGTGGCTGTATTGGCATTAGTAGCATGAGACCTGTTAATGCAGATGCCTCAGAATTAACCTTTATCTGAGTCCATATTCCATTTTAGTGTCGTAGCACTAGTAAAAAGCAAAGTCCAGAGTTTGGGGAGGAGGGAAGGGAGTGGTGATGAATCTGTGTCTGCATCATTCCAGCACCATAGTTTTATACTCTTTTCAACATTCCTGCTAAGAGATTCTGAAGAGTGATTCTTGTTAATTTAGCCTACTCACTAATACACATCACATCGGGAATAAGAGATATTAGATGAGTCTTTCATAGTAATAGTGAGTATTATGAAAACACAAGGAACTGTTCAATAATCTCTCGTATCATGATTACCAGTTGAGTGAGGGTATTGCTTGGGTTGTATGTAACTGGAGCTTCATTTATTTTTGATGTGTTCATGGCTTTGTACTGCACCTCAGAGTACAATTCCTTAATAGAAGGGATTGTGTTTCACTTTGGTCAACATGTGGTGTCTTAGGAAATTACCGCACGTTTCTGACCATCTGGAGTCACAAAGGGATTCAGGGGCTGCTTTTCTATCACCTGCTTTTGGTTTTCACAGACATTAGCATGTAGTCAACTTTCTGCTACGTAACACATGCTCCCATCAGAAAGATTTAATTTAGAGAGCAGGGAAATCTTGGGAAGAGTTATGCATGATATGGACATGGTGGTATGCATGACATCACATGGATGATATAGTGTAAAATCTAAATCAATTCCTGATTCAAAGGTGCAGCATGCAGTTAGTCATTCAGATGGTCTAAAAAGAGTTTTGTTTTCTAATTATGCGAGATCTAAGCACTCTTCACGGTGTATGACGTATAATGGCGTTGTAAATTGGCTTAAAAAGTGGATTCATCAGTTATTTTAGGTGCAAAAATTAAGATAACCAGTGTTGTCAGTGAAACGTGAACAGTATTGCTGTATTGCAGTATTGCTCAGTATTGGAGAGGTGTCTGTACCCCTCACAGCCGACAGCGCAGAAAAGTAGTGTATATTGTCAATTATACATGGCAATGCAAATAATGCTAAAATGGTAACTACACTACTGTATGATAGTCCTAATTGTTTAAGACTTTCATTGCATTGTTTTTGCATTGTTCAACTCTTTTCACTAAATTACTTTCTGTCTTCATGCAGAAGCACAATTCCATTGGAATCTTTTACTTTGTAGAGCTGAGTTTTGTTGTACAGAAATGTAGCCCTTTAGCTTTATGGATGTGCAGACGGGAACAAGTGACATTAATGATAAAACTCATCTCCCAATGAGTCAATTAGATTTGATTGGTATATGCAATGGATTAGCGACTGCAACACTTCATGTGTGTTGCTGATAATTTACCTTGATTTGTTCTGAAAGAGTCTAATCAATACGAATAGAAGACTGATAAATGACAAGCTTATTTCTGCTCACCCAAACCAAGCTGTATTATTAGCAGTCAAAACTGATATAACAGTACTTTCGGAGACTTTCAGTAAATCGTTCATAAATACACCGCTAATATTGAAGTCCTGATTGACCAAGATGCCTCAGCAGTGTATGGGTTGACATTAATAATGTAAATCATATCTAGCTTGCTTATTAGCTGGAATTATATTCCAATTTTATAGCAAATTAAGTTAACCCAGATAATTAGCTTTGATTCTTTCAAAAATAGAATGATGTTGGAATGGAACTAGATAAGTACCAAAGTTAAGAATTGAATAAAATGCTTATATGATTCTCAGAAAGAAACTTCTAGTCTGGAGCCATGCCTTTTGAAATGATATATAGTGTATAGTATTTTTCAGAAGCAATCAAAATATAGAATTTAGGCAGCTCTACCGTTGCTATTACAGAGCATGTGGCTAATTCATTACGTATTACTTGCATCATTTTCCAGATTTATGGGAAACTCCCTGGTCCCAGCTGGTTTCTAAATGCTGGAGAATCCAGTGGTTGGGTTGACTGGCCTGATAGTTTCAAGGAATTCAGATTTTGAAAGGTTCATTATTTATCAACTAAGGCCATGCAACATGTTAGATAAAATTTACTGGAAGTAACGACCTTTCACTTCTCATAGACATTGAGAGAAACTTGACAAACAGGAAGAGTCATTCCTTTCTTCAATGACCAAAGGATAATCCACTATGTACTGAACGATTAATTAAAGAAGAGTTATTCTTCATCTCTACTTGCTGAGCTTTCTATTGAAGTGCTGCAATCTTAGGTTTTGTTCTTGCATGGAGTTGATTGAATAAAGAAAGCCAACAGCAGACACTTGTTTGCCAAAGCACACAGATATCAAACTTAGTGCAGAAATAAACTAAATTCATGTTATATCTAATGGTACATGTTGAATTGTACTCATTTTTACAGTGTATGCAAAGCAAAAAGGAAGATATTTTATATATTAGCCTAGTTGTTCAATTGATATGAGAGGAATGGAACACTGTTGTGAATGCATTGAAAACTGTTTCATGTGAACTGGTACAGTAGAGGTGAGGACTCATATTTACATATGATCTATGATCTATAGATCTATGATCTATGATGGTGTCTATGATCACCCTGATGATTCAGACAGGTCCCTGCCATAAACACTTGAACTGACGTCTGCTTTACAATCTGACAAGAAATGAAGCCCTCATCAGAGATACTGTACCAGCTGTCCAAAGGAGGTTTGCAGTTATTGGAAGTTGTCTTCTCAGGCTGTTCTGTCATACTGCTATGGAACGTTACTGCTGTCTCTTCCACAGTCTTATCACATCTTCAGGCAGAAAACGCAGAGGAAGTACTGGTAGAGACTTGCTCTTGATCTGAGGAATTATCAGTCATAAAGTAATGCATGCTTACTACAATGTCAGCTAATATTATGAAGCTGCCACAGCACCAATGATCAGTCAATATTGACTCCATATATTCGCTTAAATGGCAATACATTTAACATAAGATGAATTGTGTTTGTGCAAAACAGGGTAGCACAGGCATGGAAATGGAAGATGGCCAGGGCTTTTTTGTAATAGCTCATGCAAATGTTAAAAGAGAATCATTCAAACTAGTCTGCATACCACAGGACAAAATAAATACAGGGATTTGCAGTTTTCTTGGACAGTCACCTTCGCTTGAGAGTGCTGTTTATGAAACAATCCTGCTCCTAGTAGAGCCAAAAAGAGAAATAAGTCACATCTATGTATATTAAGCTTGACATTAATTCTTACGGGTTTCAGATAAATTTGGGATTATTTTCAATGAAGAGCTGAAAAATATTTTAACGTTTATATTTTTTAAAGTATATATTTTAAAGGATATTTGGCAGTTCTAGTTATTTATAAATATATACTGCCCTTGTCAATATCTCGGGTCTGTGCTTTTGTGAACTCCATCAAAATGAATAAATAGTTCAAATTAATCAGGCTACTGACCTAGAACCTCCTACAGCTGGCTCTTTTCAAAAATTAAGTCAATTGCGTAGCCATGTGCTGTACATCACATAATCCCAATTAAGAGATGTTGTATGGCAGTTCTAAGACATACTGTACGTGTTGCACCTTTCAGAAAAATGATAATGACCTCTTGCATCACAATAAAATGAAAATTGATGTTGCTAATAAGTTCATGATGATGTATAGAAGCTCCATGGTTTACAAAGATGATCATTTATAATTTATATGATATATTGCCATGTCTTTCACACAAAAAACTGTGAAAGATTAAAATTGTTTAATATTTAACATTATTGCTAGATGTAAGAATTGAGGTCGCTGGTGCAGTGGATGTCAGACGAGCAGCAGCTGATGGAATATACCCACAGCCCAGTTTTGCAGCAGTTTATTAAAGTGGCTCACAGTTGGCACGTGCAGTATATTTATTCTTATATTCAACATCCTTCCCATTTCTATTTATCTGAGAGCAGCCAACGGGGACTTATCCACTGCAGTAACAGTTTGTTTAAATTCTAGAGAAGAATTTTGGTTTCCAGTTATCCCTCGCCTTCCTTCTTCCTATTTTGAGAACTATGCATTTTACAGTATATACTTTTTACTTAAGTAATGCAACCTCATCCCTGTAAAATGCAAATACAGGAAAGATACATTTTCTACTTTTTTGGCTGACAAAACATCTAAATGTTAACCTCCAGAACAGCTTATGTAAGTTATTTAATTGTAACCTGTGGTGCTGGTGCCATTTAAAGCTGATCTTTATTTCTCCCCAAGTAAAGATCAGCAGGAAGACAGAGCTAATGGATTCTCTGCTGTGTTGGAATAATAGTGTACAACTTATTTAATTCACTGAGGTCAAACTTTGGCACTTGCCTTTCGATGTTTTACTTTCAGAAATGAGGATTTGAGTGTTTTCTTTCTTTGCTCCAGTAAATAGAAAATATGACTGAAAGCGTGAGGTTGTGTACAATCCAGTCTTTTCTAACTGGATTGTAACTGCTGCAGTATTTCTGCACTGTGCAACAATAAAAAGGCCTGTGTGAGATGGGTGTCTGTGCACGTTCCTCTTCCACCTTCCTTGTGGTTTGACTGATGTTGTCAGAACAGTCTATACCCAGGTGACTGTATCAACCTCTGAAAAGGCTTGTCGGTGAAGCAACTAGTTTTGTTTCCAGTCTGAGGGCAGATGTTGGAGGGCTGTTTCTACCATTATTAAATCCTAATTTGTGCTACAGGGCAATTTCTTTCAGGCCACATTTTCAAGTCACGACTTGCCAGACCTTTTCTACAAAGCATAACTGTGCTGCATTATTTTTGTTAACAAGTTACAAACAAGAAACCTGCAAATTAAAGATTAGGTTTAGTATTTCATCCCCAGCAAGCAATCAAAGTATTCCAGCCAATGAGGACAAGAAATGGCAGAAGGAGGCCCTGAGACTCTCCTTCTCGCTTTAGAAAGGCAGTGTCCTAGAATAGTGTCAATCTGATTATTTAGTTGTTGGGAACTGAATGCAGCACCATGCAGCCAAATGAGGTTTTCTTTAGCCTGAGATAAGTGGTTCCCTATTCTGGTCTTGGTGACCCACACACATGTTGGCTTGTGTTCCAGCCAAGCCCTCAGTTATACAATCAAACCCTTCATTGACTTCAGAATAAAAATAATATTTTGAACTGTTTGCTCCCAGCTCCTAAACATATTAAAATGTGAACGTTTGTATTTAGTAAGTGAAATAAAATCCCAAACTTGTGACTAGAAACAAAATGCAAATTTGAAATTGAAAAGCAGCTTCTTTGATCAAGTCAGGCTTCAGTGGCCTGATGAAGGTGGGCTGGAATGAAAACCAGCAGGTGTGTGGTCACCAGGACCAGGGTCGGGAACCGCAGCCTTAGATAATGAAAGCCTGTCTTGTAATTTGATCTGACATAAACATGAACAGGGAGGTTTCGGTCATTAACATGAGGGAAACCAGTGTCATATTTATTTTAAAAAATGGGTTAGTTCTTTTAGTATAAAATCTCAGCTCAGGAATGTGAATGAAGGGCAACATCGTGGAGCTGTGGTAATTAGGGTAGTGGACTCCAGGCCAGGAGATCAAATCCCGAGTGGGAAGCTGCTGTTCTGCCTGTGAACAAAGCACTCTACTCATAGCAGCTTTAGTAAATGTGCTGGTTTAGAAAATCAGAGAGTACCATAGGGTTGTCATTGTTAATACACCTTTTTCTCAGTTAACGTATGTGCTTACATATGAAGAATTGGGCTGGGATGCCAGTCCATCACGAGGCACACAGAGACAGATGAACACACTCATACCAGGACCAATTGTCCCAAAAATCCAATTGAAAACTTTGTAATGGAAAAAATGCTACTTGTTATTTTTATTGTACATTGTATGTCAGATTAAATTAAGAATGTCGATATTTTCACACAATGGATGTGAAATTGTGACTTTCCCAGAAGTTGCTCAACTGCATTTTTGCAGTTTCACAATGTTGGGCATAGTGCAACTGAAATTTAAGAAACATCAATGATGTATTAGGAGGCTACAACCTTAACTGCTGCAGCTTTAAAAGTAGTTTACATAGTCCCCATGATCTTTATTGTTTTATTATGTTTTGCATCAAAGTTCACATCTATGCATTTAGAGCTTTAATAAGATCTGTGATTTATAGGAAACAGGACAGGGAAATCAGATGGAGTTGCAAGTTGTTCTAATGAAATACAATGCAACTGTGGGTTTGTTAAGATTATGTAGTGATAGTGACCAGGTGTTCCTTATCTATTTAAGGCACGCATTTAAATATAAATTCAGCAATTCAAGCTGCCTAGTTATATCTTTCTGCTGTGCAAGTAGAAAGCCTTTCTAATGCTTACATTTTCCCTAGTGTAGACATGTTTTGCTTGGTTATTATTTAATAACATTGTTAGTATTAACAGTTTTAGTTAGTATTAGTGTTCTCTTTATCTTAAAAATAGACTTCTGCTCTTAATATTTCACTAGTTACAGCTTACTGCTGACAATTCGTTCTGTTCAGTGCCACAGTTTCTAACCAGGTGTTGTTCATTTTAAACTGTGTACTCCATGGCTGTGGTGGGTGACATTTTAAAGCACAGTTCTGAATGATGGCAGAGTGGGTGCAGTGTGGTCTGCACTATACTGGGCAAGGGGCCAGAATGACATGGCCAAGACCTTGTGCTTAATAAAAGACCAAGGAAAGCTGACAGAGGAGCTTTTAAACGCACAATCCTCTGTGTAATGACATTCATTTTAAACTTGCACCCTGCTGTATTAAACTGAAGCAATGCGTAAGTTATTGCATTGAAGAAAACATCTTTAGCCTACACTTCCTTCTTTGAGGCAAGAATATAGTCTGCAGTGAAAAAAGAGGGTTATTTACTAATCTATATGGAGTTCAAATCTTTATTTAAGCCAGTATTATGTTGATTTAAATGATTTAAATTTAAAATATATTTTTTAATAATAGAAATAATGATAAACCTAATTTGGGTCATGTCAAGTTTTTAATATGTGAGCTAGAAATTTGAAAGGGTCCTGTAATACTGTACATTTCCTTTTCAGGATGGAGGCTATGTTGCTACTGTTTACACTTGAAGTATAACTCGTTTTGAGGAAAACCTCATTTTCCCTCCATGTGCTGTAAATAAAACCAAGGGCTTGCTCACTGGTATTACAGTGGTATGAGAAATAGTGATTAAAATACTTCAGCTCAGTGCAAGAACACGGTATTAATCCTTGCGTAGCACGTAGCAAAAACCTTAACTTACACGTGGTCCGAAAGACGTTAATATCAAGTGCCGAATAGTTACTTAAAATAAACCGCAAGAATACTGTAATATCACTCGGCTGTATCTGCTACCTGCTGCGTAATACCCGCATGTAGCCATGAATCCTGTTCTGAATATAATTCACACTCATCAGAGGAAGAGAACGATCAAGGTAATTCTACCCCTGAGCTAGTCTTGTTAAGGAGGAATGAGATTTTGCTTCGTTGTGTTTCATGTCATTCCTCAGCTGTTTCGAGATGTGAGGCTGCTTGCTGTCCGCCTACAGGTATCATCTGTGAAAGGGAATTGATGTCTCCGTGGGCCCTAACCTGTTTAAATAAAGCCAGCTAAAAAAGGATGAAAAGCATAGTTCCTGGTGGCGTCTGAATTGGGAAACCGCGCCTGTAGGTTGTAGCTTCTACACGGTCTCCAGCGGATGACCAGAGGACGTGGGGGTTCAGCGCTCCTGAAAAGGATGCACGGACAACTTGTTGCACTGCGGTTCTGACATTCTCTTTTTCGCACGACTTGATTTTATAATGGAAAGCAGCATCTGGCGTGTGACACTTTATTTTTTTTTCATTTGTGATGAGACAGTCATTTTGTCTGCTAGATCAAGTTACAAATCGCCTGACACATCTGTTGAAAATGTCTACATGTTCAAATGTGCTTAGGCTTTAAGCCTTCCTCTTATCTAACCGGCATATGAATGTGAGAAGTATACAGTATATGGACTGCAATCTGTCTCTTGCAAGGATCACCGCCCAATGGCAAAGCTTGACGGAACATTTAATCAGTTCTCCTTGATCGTGTTAATAAAAGTTACCTGTTAAAGTAAAAAAAAAAATCGGGGGGGTTTGCAATATTTTTCAGAGCTGCTGGCTTGTCATAGCAAGAGAGAGATGGGTGCACACGAAGGCTTTGGCCTGTCCTTGAGCCGCTCTGAATCTGGGAGCGACATTGTGGAATTGCACACCTGCAAGGTCACGCAATTGCTGAGATCTCATCTGCTCTGGGCAGCACACAATCTGCCGAGATCTGATATATCGCTCACTGATAATACTTTATTCAATCAATCATAGCTCCCTAATTTACAGAGCTCCCAGTCCTGGAGCATAAAGCTATTGTACATGTTATGTAAAGAAAGTATCTTTAATAAAGCCCCAGATGAGTGCCATGCCCGAAGACCACAGTGTTATTGATGTTTTCACTGGTTTTCCTGCTTTATGGCCGGCTCATGCTATCTAGTGGCAACATATAGTATTGCATTTCAGTTCGTTTTTGTTGGCGAATGATTTATCTTTCCAGTTTATAAGAGAATATTTAAAAGGAAAGCCTTCACATGACCACACAATGGATTTGGAGTTAAGTCTTTACAGAACTGCAAGCACATTCAACGTTGTCTCAGTGGTGGTGTTCTATTTCCTCATATTTCCTGTATTGCTTTGCAATCAAGCAGTGCTCAGGAGGAAACATACTGTAAACTGCCCTTTCTGTAACAGCAAACAACAGACAAATGATAAGCTCTTGACCTCTCACATTTATGGTCTAGTGCATGAAACACACCTCACTTAAATTAGAATTTTTATTGTCTCTGGGGAATATTGGATTAAATAAATATCAAACTGACCTCCAAAGAAGCATAATGTGCCTTCACTTAAACCTGAAAGTGGCTCACCATATGCAAATCAACTGGCATTCTGATCATCAAGTGAATCATAGTGTCTGAGTCAGATGGGATCAAAGAACACAGCATAAACAGGAGCAGGAGATTCTAAGAGCTGTTCTGCTTCTCCACCTCAACCAACCCCTCTGTCGATTTAGAATGGAAACATAAGAAAAGTTGCAAAATAAAGGAGGTCACTCAGCCCATCTTTCAAGTTTGATAATCAGGAGCTATGTAAATTTAAACTGTAATCTATCTGTTTCCGGAAGGACCCCAGTTAGGACCTCAGCCATCTTTCTAGGAAATCCGTTCTAGAGACCCTCAGTTCACTGTGTCAAGAAGGATTTCCTATTCTCCAACCAAAATATGGTAGCAATTTCAATTCTAGGTCTTTGTTTTACTGCCGAGTCTTAAGTAATTCCACTTGCTCAAGACCAGCCAGAGTTTATATTAAATGCCGGGAGCTTGGGCACCAGCAGATCAAAATTGAAACATCAGTTGACACCACCATTCTTCCAGTCTAATGTTCTATAAGAAATCATTATTCTGGCTATTATCAGTGCCCTTTACAATTTTATATAATTAAAGCTATTTTCCTCTCATTGTTCTTTATTCTAGCCTAGACTTCTCAGATGTGTTTCCTGGAGGGCCACTGTGTCTTGACATTTTGTCTCCTTAAAGCACCAGTGTCTGTAGAGCACAGAGACACTGTCTGTAGACTGAGATGGAATGAAAACCTGAAGACAGACTTCTTCAGAACTGGATGCACATTTTCCAAAGACTCTTGGTTCCTTTAGGCTGTCAGTATATGACAATCACTCAAGACCAGGAATCATTCCCTTTGAAACCAATGAAGAGTGAAACGGCTTGGGCCAGTGAGGTGAGGAGTGGCTCCAGGAGGAGTGGGATTCTGATGCCCAGGACCGGGCCGCAGATCATTTTATTGACATGACAAATTTGGAGAAACAGAAAACATTTAAAGAAGTGTTTATAACATGTACCTGTTTTACTGTCCATTCCATGTAAAAAACAATAGCTCTACAAAATATCACACCAATGCTGTTCTTCATGAACCAATGCATTTAAACCATTACTGCATAATCTGATTGTATTTTTAAATTAAATTGCTTTAGAGGTAATTATGTTTCTTCAGTTAATGAGGATCAGTCTAGGATTCTGGGAGTGTAGTGCACTTTGTACTGCAGAGCTGGGTCCAAGTAGTTAAAGGGAGGAGGGTTCACATGCTCTGGGATGTAGTCCGTTGTCACTGGAGGAATCCTGTGGAAAAACCACATCAGAGAGGAATAAGTCACAAGCAAATAAGGGAAAAGTTACTGCTCTGTTCCTTCTCCATCCATCTACCCGCTGTTGCTGATAGGAACAGGCCCATTCTGGAACAGCTTACGGTACATCTGACCATTGTGACATTATCTTTTATACAAAAGAGATGAAATCCCACTGAGGATGTCAGCAGAATGGATGGGTGATATGTCTCCCTCCTATTCTACCTTGTGTGCGTCTGATCTCTCATGTCTTGCAGGGAGGTTACCTCTGGTGGAAAGAATCTGTGGTGAATGTACTGTAGGTGATCCAAAAAGAGAAAAACTCTACTAAACGCTTCACATTTGTCCCGATCGTAAACCCCTCTTAATGGATCGCCTGGCTTTGGACTTTTGCCCCGACACGGATTCCCCTTTTGGACTCAGCTCTGGATTGTTTGCCTCGGCCACACCTCCCCCGAACACCAGCGCACCACGGACTTCATTCCTGACCCCGCATGCTTTTTTTCCCCATATTTTCCTCACTTACCCCGGATTGTGTCGTCTGCATAGGGTCCGGAAAGAACTCTTACGTTACAACATTGGGCTCTGACCTTTTTGTGAACCTGTAACATCCTTGTTTGTGAGTCAAGGGACCCAGTGCCTTTGCTTATGCAGAGAGCAAACTGGCTATTATAAATCATTATGGGATATATTAATATTAATTAGCAGGACGTGTATCACAATTCTAGGAAGCAGAAACTCCACATGGGGATTTAATTCTGCTTGTCAACAAAAAACTTATTAGGGGTCACAAACCCGAGTTAGTGTGGTTTTAATAGCAGGCAGAAGTCACTGTTATGGGATATCGTAAGCTGAACTATTCCAGTATTTCGATATATGGTGAAACACTTACCCTCCCCCAGCAGCCTTCTTTCTTGTGCAAAATAAGCAGGCCAGCACAGTAAGGAGAAGCAGTAGTAACAGTGGAATCCCGATGCCCAGTACCAGCCCCAAGATCAGTGAGTCATTGTTCTTGAGGGTGGCCACCTCCACAACTACAGTTTTATTATCTGATCCACGCTCTGACAACAACAAATTCATTTCTGTGATTACAAGATTACAGTATGATAGCAGACAATCTCTGGCTAATATTATCAAACTGTATTAAATCCATAGGGAGTACAGCCAGAATACAAGAAAATGCTCCAATACTTGGAACTATAGGGAACTAAATACCTTAATGTAAAATACCTTCTCCCTTCTATGTAACATCTCTTGCCATGTTTAATTTTATTTTACTAAATAATTACAGGTTCTCAGTAACAATAGAGTGTGCGGCTGTATTTAATTGTCTGTTTAAAAGTACTCCTTATGCTTCATTCACACTCAACTTACAGTAACCACCGTGCTTTGCAGGACTGTGACTTAAGGGCTTTGACCCACTCTTACCTAACGTGCAGGATTTTGACTCAATATCTGCTGTCCCATTACAGATACACCTGTAGCCACCATAAGTGTTTCTGCACAATGCAGGTTCAGCACACACTGCCTCCCCAGATTTACATTCATCCAGGTCTGGACCCAAAAGACAGGAAAATGCAGTTTTCAGAGGAATCCTCATTTGTACCTTACTGCACTTTCTACACAGGTTGTTGTTTACCATGTTATCTACGAATTTCAGCAAAATTCGTTTCTAATAAGCAACTGGAGCCCCTGCTGATAACAGAAGGCATGCAGAAGAAGTCCCAGTCCTGAACTGAACCAGAAGCTGTGAGGCAGCAGTGCTACCACTGTGCCTCCTCCTACTGTTCCATTTCCTATTATATACACTATGTGCAGCTGGGTCTCTTGTTTAATAAGGCTGAGTCTCTAGTCTAGTAAAACTGCTTTTGCTTAAGAATTTGTAAAGGTAGTTCCTGGAATGCACTTGGCAAAAATGATTTTAACATTGCACCAAGCTCTGTAGGCCTTATTTCTTTACTTTCGTAACACCAGTACTTCCCTATCTCACTTCCTCTTGTTCCCCTCTCAGTAGTCTGTTGAGAGGCTATATTTGGCTAGAGTAGAGAGCATGGAGAACAACCTGTGACGGAAATAGCACAACAACAAACATAATACTGTATTTAAAAAGAACAATAAACCAAAATGCACTTGCACCAACATGCATATTAGGAAAACAGACCTTTATAAATTGATGCTGTTGTTTCCAACCTTGAACTATGGTACCTTAGCTAGCCATCCGTGCTATGGCTTAGTGTGTTTTGCCTTGACTCATCTTTGACCATGGTAATATGTGTAATTCGTTTGATATTTTGAAAAACATTGAATCCCCTACATTTGCATGAGACATCATCACCGAAGAGGCACATGCAAACACTGACTAAGCTGTCTGCTGCTGCGAACAAACATTTGCATTTTATTGTGAATCACAGAATGTGTAAATACTGGTGTACAGGTCCTGCAAGATGAACAGTTCAGTTTCTGTGTTTTAACTCTTTTGTTGATTTTTATTTTAGTTTCCATTAACAATGGATGGTAAATAGTATTGGCCATCACGCTTAATGTCTTAACAGTTGATGAAGTTTCTATAGACAATGGCCTGTGTCTGTATACTACAGAAGAATAAAGCTGGCTTCACTACAGAATTTCATTATACCTATTATTAATAAAATAACTTTGATGACACTGTCAGCTAGAGAATTCCTAATACTTAGACGAAAATGTTATCTTGATTTAATATAATCATAGTGACAGAAGTGCACTTAACAATATGTTTAAATAGTAAGTGGTTGATACAATTTAAAAGATCAGAACACTTCAGTACCTCCAACTGAAATGGTTCCAGAGTGGATGTTATAGAATTGGCTGACCCGTGTGAGGTAGTCTCTCACATACCAGTGAGGTGTGTCAGTGGATACATTGATCTGGTACTCATCTGTGGAGCTGCTGGCTGACTGTCTCTTCCAGCTGGCATTGTAGAACTTGTTCTGGAAGCCCGTGGACAGAATATTGCTGAGCTGCAAGGGGGAAAGAGCAGCAGAACTGATACCAGTCTCTAGGAAAAACCAAGTTACTCAACCAGTAACAGCTCTTGCTCAGAACACGGAATGAGCTGCATGGTCAAGATTTCGCCAGTTCCAGATATTTCATAAAATGACTGTCACCAGGATTTCCCTAGCAGTGATGCACAAATTGCCAAGAGTTACCAGGATTGAGTAAGCTTGATTAGATGTGGATAATCTTGAATTGTAACACAACCCTTCAAGTTCCTAGGTGCCTTGTAGAGCATATAGTAAGAGCCAGCTCTTCAGCAAGGCACTGTGGTGCCTGAAGCATAAGAAATGACAAATGGTTGTGACAAGCAAGTGTGTTGCAGATGTGCATGGGCAGAGGTTATATCATTAAATCAGACTCAATTAAAAGAGGGCAATTACAAACCGGGAGGGTATAAAAGAAGAAAATCAAAAGTTGAGAAGCTGGTTTAAACCTTATTACCACTGCTACAAAGTGAAGCTTTAAAAGCAAGACATCTTCAGCTGCCTATTTATCCCCTGACATGTTGGTAGGCTCTGGATTTTCTCTTTGTCAAGCCAAACAGGAACAGGTAACAGGAAAGAGAAAACTGACTTTTATTCCCCACTTGTTGTCTGGGATTATCCTGTATGTCCTTAATTATTCTTACAGCCTGTAGGTGGGTAAATGTTCTGTAGTAGGAGCAACCCTTCAGCACAATCTGCAGCCCTTACTTCATCAACATGGTGGTTGGGAGAACTCAGAAGCTTATTCCATTTGAGAGAGCAGATGAAAATATTCCATCCTGGCAAGAAAGGAATGATTGTTTAACTGGGATGGAAAGACAACAGAATAAAACAGCATTTCTAGATATCTAGTGACAGATTTTCCTCAATGGGGACAACAGAATCGTCTATTCTATTAAAAAAGTAAATTAATCCATTCTGTTAAGACTACCTATATAGGTATACTACGCAATAATAAATCATTGAGACTAAGGCCTTAGTTTACTCTGCAAAAATCTTTTTACTTTATATTTAATAGCACTGTAAAACCATGGGACTGCAGAATAGTAAGTAATCTGATAAATTAATTAAGCTTACGCCATGGCTTATTTTGCAAAAATCTAATATTAACTGCTTTGCTTTGCTCGAGAATGTGTTTTTTTGAGGGAATTTCTGTTAAATAAACCATTTTAGTGACTTTACCTGGTGGATTCGCTGAATCACCTGCAAGATGGAGAGAGAGGAAGTTTTTATATGAATGCATTTGAATTATGTTTTCACAAGCAGGATAACTTTCAAGATTCGGTGTAGGCGTTTTATAGTTACTTTTTCTTTAAGAATAAGACTGAAGTCTGTGAGCCACTTCCATGCTCGTGGCACCTTCTATGTGATTTTTGAGTACCTTACTTTAATGTGTGATTCTCCTGGTAAATATGAGTATGATAATATAAGTTAGGAGCTACAAAAAATAACGTGAGCTCACTCACGTACCACAGCTGTCCGAGTCTTGAGTGTCCTGATACCTGCAGTAGCACTTCAAAGAGCCAATGGTGTTGACACACTCAAACTTGGCACTGGGGCAGGCTGAAGGGACCAAGCATTCATTAATGTCTGCAGGGGGAGAGCACAACAAGGTAGGAATGGCAGCATTTGCAAATCCCAATAACCACCTAAGGACCAACTGCAGGGTAAGAGTTATAATTAAATAATGGTTTACATTTTCGCAGCTTATCTATAGCTTGTCATTGACGCATCATATATGCCTGAGAATCAAGTCAATTGCCTGATAGGAAGACCAGGCTCTGTTAGTTTCGATTGGGCTTTTGTGAACTGTTCTACACTGTTGGTCAGACAGTCCTGGTTTGACCAACCTGTGCAATTGAATCCGTCTCCGGTGAAGCCAGGCTTGCAGCGGCAGGTGTAGTTGTGCCCAGTGCTGTAGCACTCTGCCATTCTGTGGCAGGGGAAAGGGAAAGGGGGGAGGCAGAAATCTAGGAGAAAATACGACAGGTGGACTTGTAACTGAGGATATGAGATTATGAGCTATAAAGACATTTTATAGACTAGGCATATTTTCTAAGACCCTTGGGGAAAAAAAAAACATTGTGACTTCTCCTGAATTCTACTCAAGCAGTGGAACATTGAAGCCCAGCCTAAACGTCCTTTAGTTGCTTTTTGAAGGCACCCTTAGTGCTTATGTGAGAAGGATTTCGCCTTACCGTTCTCAAAACACTTATAGCCCTCCTTGTCTTGGTGCACGGTTCGTGGCGGGCACTGGCCACAGGAGAAGAGATCTGGTGAGGGACGGTTGGTGCAGGACACCCCAGGGAAACATGGTTGGCCCTTGCAGGCGTTAGTGGTGTCAGAGCAGTACCTCCCAGCATAGCCCTTAGGACACAAGCACCCCACCACCTGGGGCAACACATTACCAAAAGAGATGGCTGAAACACTGTACAGTATGTTAAGGTGCTGACTCTGACCTAGTCATTGATGTCTGCAAGGCCACAAGTACTAATTCACAAGGAAAGTGATATCCACACACAGGAAAAGATTCCTGTCTATATATGTAAACAATAAAGGCACGTTGCCGTGGAACACTGCCATATTGTTTGTTTTTAAAGACAGACCACATACTCTCTTATAAGATCATATCGGTTTCACTATGTATTCGAGCCAGACATTTTAACAGTTTGTTAATACGAGGTGTGTGTGTGTTTATCTTTAGTTTTCTTTAACAAGACACTTCTCTTTATTCTCTGACATGCTCCTGGACACATCCAGAGAGCACTCCTTGCAAATTACATCTTAAAACTCTCCTCTCCTCCTGTTTTCTTCTGATTTATTTACTTCTTGGCATTCTTCTCCGTGAGCAGACTGAAGATAAAAGCAAAAGTGGTTCTGGAAAGCTTATTTTATTTCGGGATTGGGACTTTAGTGGGTCGACGACAAAAATGTGAGTGTAGCTGTTACGTAGACTAGTTGGAAGGTATGTGCTTTCTCCAGCTGAAATTCTTTATATAACCAAATAAGAAGACCACCTGTGACCACTACAGGCGAACACTGATGTAACAACTGCCATGGTTTATAGAAAAGAGCTCTCCAAATCTGCATCAGAGACCTTTAGTGAAGATCATGTGTTTGGTAGTCTCTCTACCAGGAATTTACCTGGAATTTCCCTCCAAGATGACTTTCTACAATGCTCTTGTACTGGCATGTCCCTCCATTAAAACAGCTACACATCTGAATGACAGGGCTGAGAATGGAGCCAGACAGCTGGTCATTGGCCTTCACAGTAAGAACCACTGGCTTAATGCTGAAAGGAGTCCAGGTGAGCACACCATCAGCTAGGGGAATAACAAACAGGAAGCTTATCAGTCACCGGGAGATTCTAATAATTGAGAAACACAACACCTTTATGATTGTTTTAAAATACTATTAACCTTCTTATGACCTGAAACAGAAAGGGTGGTGGTTCTTACTAATAGTAGCTCCAGGAGGACGGGGAGGGAGCAGGGAGAAGCTCACAGAGTCGTTGTTTGAATCCCGAGCTGTGAAGGGAACCTTGACTGTGACGTTCACTTTGCACTGGATCACCATGGGGCCAGTCAGTATGGGAGGCATGTTTCCTGAAGAACATGTATCACAGGCAGACAAACAGAGCAATGTAATACTGTGCAAAATGAGAAAGGTAAAGATTGGTTCTGTTTCTTTTGCTGGTGGAAGATGAGTTGTTACCTTGGACAGGACTCACCAAAAATGATTGCCAGCTGTTCATATCTCTCCTTGTACTGTGCAGTCTCCAGGCCCAAGCTGGTGTTGTTGGTGGCCAGGATGTCATGGACACACTGTGTGTTGCCTAGGCAACGTTCCCTCAGGTCCCCCAGGTGCTGGGGACTGACCGATAGCAGCTCTTCTGTGGAGACTGGGTAGAATGCCTGGGGCGGAGCTGATTGCAGGAGACTTTCTGGTATTGGAACAGCCCCTGTCAGACACACACACACACACACACACATCACAGAAACTTCATCCCAGTCCGAAACCATTCAACTCTTTCTGGCATTACTTCCACAATCAGTTTTTGCAGAAGCTATAGAGAAAACATAACTCTAAAACTGCAGAAGGTTTTCTATAGTTTCACACTACACTTGGGTGGTGCAGGAATGAGTGACATCATGTTGTGTTTAGTTGTAGAATATCAGAGCCTCAATCCACTTCATGGACAGTACCAGCTATTGTTTGACCTGGGAGACAGTATTAATCTGTTCTGCTAAATAATACACCACAAGAACTGAAGTGTCAGCTTATTTTGACCTTAAATGTCATTTTAGACATATGATACAAACTATTATATATTTAGAACTTAGGACATGTATTGTTGGCCTTTCCCCAACAACATAAATCTCCCTTTTAAACCATAATTACTGGTATTTAAGTGATGCATCCCAGTTAAAAGAAAAGTACAGTCTGCTTTTGGATGCTTTCTTCAAATCATAATTTTATATGCTGAATTTGTATTTCCAGACTATATACCCTGGTATGTCTATTTTATGCAGCAGTAGGATTTTATGCAGCAGATATCATGTTCTGCAAATGTTGGAAGATCAATACACAATTATAAAACACAAAATAAATTGGAGCCTAAATTAGGTTATTAAAGGTACGAGCTATAAATCAAACAGGTTTGGGTGCTGCGTTCCAGTTGCAGGACAAAATACTCAGCAGTACATGGAGGCTCAAAATAAGTTTAAAGGGGTGTCAGGTTACCAAAAATAAACACCATAAACCAGAAGCCCTACTTATATTACACTTTTCACCTACATTTTCAGCTCTCATGCCCTTTTACTTTGCAGAACTCTCTTTTAATATGTACTGTGTTCTCTAATCTCTAGCAGGGGAACACAACTTTTGTCACCAAGCCTGCTAAATCTATCTTCTGGATGGAAATAAATGTTATACAAGCAAAAGCAGCCAATACTGAACTCCACATATAAAACTTTTTTTTCATTCCTTTAAATCTTCAAATCTTTTAGCAAAAAGTATAACGTATTTAATTAGTCTAATCAAATATACTTTACTTTCAAAAAAATCTGCTGCAGGTAATTTAGACATTTTTTAAGTCTGTGTCCTGTTAGTCCTTAGTCCTGTTAGTTTGGTTGCTAAACCAAACTCTGTAGGTGTTCTATCCAGATGTAGATGGGAGCTCTAACCTAATTTACCTGACTCTCCTGGAGCTGCTCATTAATGGCTAGATTGACATTATTTTGGTGGCCTGGAGCTCCTGTACCATGTATGCCCAGGGGAAAATAATCACAGTGGAAAAAAAAGGAATTATCTCTGTATATACAGTAAATGGGTTTAGTATTGAAATGAGTGCTTAGACACCATGAGAAAACAAGACCCTCAAGTAGTGAAAGCAGAAAAGAGAAATGGCACAGAAAATAAATATGCAGATGCAAAGTGAAATATAACAATAAGATAATAACTATTTGTTCCGCACTTTCTAGAACCTTTAAAAGCCCTGGTATGAGACCACAAATATGAGGCTCTGTCCCCAGCCCTCTTTCTCTGGCTTGCAGCGGTTTGTTATGAATGCCCAGACGCAGGAGTGCTCACAGGAGAGGCCGAAGGTGTATAACTCATCCTCAGACGGAGGGTTGCCATGGTAAAATGCCAGCCGCTGTCCATTGGAAAGAAGGAAATCATCAGTGCGTTTGCTGCTCCACAGCCCCAGCAGCCCCACTGTGCGGCTGTAGAAGGACTGAGGCACGTCCACCACAACACTCAGGTATCCTGTCCTGCCCCGGGACACTGTGACCCACAGCCCTTCTGGGTAGACCACTGCACACTGCTTCACAGTCGCACACCGCACCGCAAAGCCCTGCTGGCTGAAGAACTTTCCTCCTGCAAAGCAACAGGCCAGTCAATATATATATGCTAGAAACACTTTTATGAAGTTCCAGTATCTTTATTAACTATATCAAATTTATTGTATACTGTGTATGAAGTGCTTTCCATCCAAAGGGACCACAAAGTGCTTTAGATATAAAAATGTAATTGCAAACTTTCTCTGTTCATTCTTCTGCTTCACATCCCAAATTCTCTTTCTTAGCAAATCCTTGTAATGAGAGCTACAGCCCTGTTTCTGTCATCTGTCATTCTGTCATGTTTCTGAAAATCAAGTGCTTAACATATAAATTTCAAGCTCCTGCTGCGGCAGGAAGGTTTATCTCGAGCTGCCCGAGGTGATAAAACATTATCAGAATGATAAACCCTTTAAAAAATCTGTTGAGCTGCAGTTTGCTGACTTGTTTTTCAGTCTTACCAGCTGATACATCAACTTGTCTATCATCCACCAGCACAGTGAGC
The DNA here is from genome assembly GCF_059453375.1 of Lepisosteus platostomus. Classification (NCBI taxonomy): domain Eukaryota; kingdom Metazoa; phylum Chordata; class Actinopteri; order Semionotiformes; family Lepisosteidae; genus Lepisosteus; species Lepisosteus platostomus. The sequence goes on along the minus strand of NC_142627.1, from coordinate 17,357,014 downwards.
CCATCTCCCGCATCAGTGCGTTGCCACTCCACCTGTTAACAAAAGAAAGATGTACACAGCATGCCTGTTAGCAATGTAGCGTTGCAGCAGGAATTAAGATATAAAGGAATTGCTTCTGTTCTGAGAGTGTAGGTGGTTGTATCTCATTCATCGATCAAGTCAATGTCGCTGACTTAAAGAAGCGTCCTGCTGAATAGAACTAGAATGTCAAAGTCAATCCCAGTTCAAGGTCTTTGTTTCTGTTTAAACACCAAAGCGTTTCTGGAAGAAGGGGTCACTCACTTTGCCGATCCCCTGGTAGAAGGCTGCCAGCCGCACCACAGCGGTGACTCTAGAAGTCTGTCCTGCTGTTGTGACCAGGGCTGTCTGTGCCTGCAGAGTGAACGTGTTGGCGCCATTGCTGGAGGACAGTCTGGTGAGGACAAATTCCCCCAGCCCTTTGAAGGAGTACTCTGTCCCATCAAAGGTCTTGAAGTGCAGACTTCCATACACCAGCCCTGAGAAGAGCAGAAGCTATTTATTACCAACAGTGCTTTAGAGTCATGAAACAAAAACACTGTGTATGACAAGAGTACACTATGAGTTGATCACCTGATTGTACTTTGCAATACATCAAGCCACTTCTCAGGAATGAAAATCATAAAGCTTTAACTTCAGAAATCTCATGCATGCTGCCTTTCATGCACACGGGAAGTTGTCTATTTCCATTGCTTTGCAAAATATTTTCTACTTTAAAAATGTACTTAATGTTGGAGAAAAATAGAAACTCCAGATATTTCTGGATGTGGCTTCTTCTAGGTATTCTCAGCATCTTCATGTGTTCTGCCCGGATGTTTGCTTGATGTTTAGTTGAGGGCTTACACTTTCACTGAGAGGAGGTGTATATCTGTGTCTATACTGACATCTGCTGGTTTAGATTTTGTCATAATTCAAGCATCGATTTTAAACTAAGCTTACCTTTTCCTTAATCTTAATTTTGTTGAAACTTGTTTGATCTTTTTTTAAATACCTTTACGCTGCATTCCTGTGTAGTTTGCACAAATAAGAACATCATATAACATGAAGAAATTTCCATGATGGTACTTGCAGTGCAGTAACAATCCTATCAAGTACAGGATCTCAACAATCTTAAGTATTTGCTCAGAGGCCCTGTTTCATGTAGCATTCTTAATCAGTCATAAATGGTTAGGTTTTAAGTTCATAACACATAAATATAGTCATGAAATACATATCCTGCATGACTTTCTTTAAGGAGCCAGAATTAAAGCAATTATTTGTGTCGCTTACAAAAGTAATGCTTTTTATAACAAATTTGACTGATTTTAATTTTGAATTTTAGATTTGTATACCCTAATGAAACCTATATGTTTTTGTATAGAATGGGAGCATTTCTGTAGAAACCTTCAGTCTACTTTCAAAAGGGTGTGATTAATCTGGTCTGACACTGAAATAATGCAGCTTGCAAGCCCTATTTCATTTGACAGCTAAAAACGGGAACCCTCAAGGAAGGGTTAATAACAATGCTTTAATAACCAGATACTGGCAGTGACGAATTTATCAAAAGGACACTTTGTTAAACAAACAAAAGGGTGCCTATTTCCTAGCTGTGCACCAGCCCTCACCAATGGCCCCATGTGCGTACTGTTCACAGCGGTCTGCTGGCCTCTTGCTGTAGTACAACTGGCAGAGAGGGGACTGCACACAGCACCACTGGAATGGCAGAAGGTCCTTCTCTGCAAGTAAGACAAAGATTGGTGAATTCACAAACTTGAAGAGACACGTCACAGATCTGAGCATTCATCAGCCTTCTTGATGTGAGGTTTCAAAGTGACGCAGTTGAAAGAATGTTAATGATAAGTATCTCAAGAATGCTGGATTGAATAGTGATCTGTAAACTGTGAATACTGCTGATTGGGCACTTGACTGCGGTGAATTAGTGGAAATACATATATCTGTATCTGTTCTTTCTACCAATAGAGTGGAAGGCTCCTATTGGTTTAGCTGACCTCATCAGAAGGCAACTGGGAAGACTGGGTGGAGTTCATGTTCACAACTCATTGTTGAGTCTGTTGCCTGATCAGAGGATCATTTCACCCTATGCAAGGAGAGAAAGCTCAACAGACTTCAATCTCCCAAACTGTTATCCTCAAGTGCGATAAGTGGGTTGTTTTGAATTGGGCAATTAGGAAAGACAGGGAGTAGGTGATTTACAGGGCCTCCAAAAAATATGTATATATTTTAAAGCACTTGAACTGAAGACAAAAAGAGCCTTTTTACCAATGTAATCCTGCACACTGGAGACTGTGAAGTAGCGCTCACTGTATCCTGCCACCAGATAGCCCTCGGTGTCATACACACACTTCTGTCCAGCGCCATGGTGGTTGGCCAGGAGAGACTGGTAGACGAGCCCAGAGGCACGCAGACCACGTAGCTGCTGCACAATAGGTGCTTGCTTGGAAGGCAGAGTTTCCAGGATGAAACTCTGGTCCTCTGTAGCCTGGGCCTTGTGACAGGGACAAGCAGGAATGCCTTCAGTCCAGGATGAAGGGGGTGGTTCTCTTTGGGCCCAAAGCTGGCACTTCCCGCGGGGCTCTGTCTCCTTTTCTACAGCAGGTCTGCTCAGCTCATACACCCACTGGCCCAACTGCCCCGTGTTCCCTAGTGCCTGGTTGGGTCTGTGGCTGCCCCCTGGCCCATAGGTATTGTTCTGCTGGGAATGAGGCTCATTGTAGTAAACATCCTTCCCGTCAGTATATCCTCTGAGTGCTCTGTGAAACAGCCTCTGCCCGGGACTCCAGTTCATGTCCCCAAACTTCAGGAGTGCAAAGGACTGATAGCCATCCGTGGTCAGGATACACTGGAATGTGTTGGTCTGGGAAAACCACAAAAGCACAGGTTCAAACATTATACTTTCTAGTAATTCCTCTTTCATATTTTCATTTAAGCATAGTTATTGAGAGGATGTGTGGTACACAAACAGTACGATGGTGAATGCCCTCTCTAGACAGTTATTTGGTTTCTTTTCTTGTCTTTCACAAATGTCTTGTACCAGAGATATCCAATATCTAGGTTAGCTTCTTGGCAAGGATGCATTTGGTTCTTTAAAAAAAAAACAGAATTTGTGACTGCAACTTGACACTTTTCAAATGAGATGAAAGTGGATTTGTCTAATGTCGCTGTCAGTTTGTCAGCATAACTGGCTGCATCCTCTATACAAATTAAATTTCCTCTGTTAAGTATATCCAGGGAGCAAAGTGAATTTCTGTTTTAATTAATTGGGAGACAGTGGAGAGGAAGAGCTCTTATATCTCTTCCTTTCAAGGGTCACATTGGGGTGGAATTAAATGTTCCATAAAAACACTCCCAGAGGTAGATCATCTAATTCTGGTTACTTTAATCTTGTTTACAACAAGAACAGTTACACAGAATTAGAGAAATCAAAGAATTAACTGAAGCATTACATCATTCCATTTTCCTAAACGGATGTAACATAATGGAAACTAGCCAACTGCTGTCAGGAATCAAAAAGGACAGTAGATGGCAGCATCTACTAGATGGCTTTGGGGTCTTTTATGAGCTCATAGTTACACACGGAGTTATACTGTAATATGAATTTGCAGTATTCTGTTAACAGAACATCATGTGAACACATGCTGACATCAAACCATAATGTGTGTAGCTCTGAACAGCACAAACCTGTAATATTGCTACCTTTCTATGTTTCAGTGATATACAATATTGAATACAATAGTCATCATTGTCTTGCTGATCTCATTAGGTTACAGCCCAGATCCTGAAATGTGCTGTTCAATCTAAAGAGCTTTCTCTGCTTTTAAAAAGTAGATCAAATGGAAGCTGGAGCTATTTGAAGGGGTAATCCTGCATGGTCAAGTGGGTTCAAAGATTCAAAAGGATCATCCACATAATCTTTTCTGAGGGCCCTGGGTTCAATTCTGGACCAAGGGGTGCTATCTGCATGGACGTTGTATATTTTTAGACTCTAATGTCTAAAAAAAACCTTATTTCTACACACTTTGCATATTGTTTAGCAAACTGTGGTTTGAGCTGATATATACCTTAAAAATCTCTGGTGGTACGGATCTGGGAATTGTGCTATACAACAAACAGATGAAATTAGCATTTTGTAGCAGATTTGACATACCCCTGAATCATGAGCTGGATTTGAAGAACGTGGTAATTTTCAAAACCAGCCCATCAGAGCCTTTAACTACTCAGTGTACATTTAGTTGAAGTGTGAACTCTAGGGAGGTTTAAAAGGTTTCTTTACAAGAGCTACTCATACTACTGTACCTCAGACAAGTTGACTTTCTGATAGGACACAGGCAGCACATGATCCCATGTGATTTTCAGGATCCATGTTGGTGTGAATGTTGAATCCCCCTTATGCTGTAAATACCTGCTCACATCCGCTGCAGTTCGATTCAACACAGTCTGGGAATAAACATCCAAGGTGCTTGACTGGCTGTATTCCTAGTGACACAAAGGGAAAAAGTTGGAGGGTTCTCCATCTATTTTCTAATCGCTTTTTCCAATTCGGGGTCACTGGGGAGCTGGTGGGGTTAACCCTGGATGGGACACCAGTTCATTCTAGGGCACACAGACACAGACAAGCACTCACTCACGCCATGGTCAATTTTCCTAGAAGCTAATTTACTTACTAGTATGTTTTTGGACTGTGTGTGGAGACCGGTGCATATGGCGGAAACCCACATGAACACATGCAGAACATACAAACTCCACACAGATAGCACCACAGCTCTGGAATTGAATCCAGGACCCCAGCACTGCAAGGCAGCAATGATAACCACGGCACCACTGATAGCAAATCTTTTGAAAACTTAACCTGGGAACTTGCATTACTAGTCCACTAGCACAGGCCTACCTGATAAAACAGTTTGCCTTCTCCTAGGGTGAGATCGGCATCATTCCAGAACACAGCCAACATGGGAATGGTTTCATTACCACTGAATCCATCCTGGTACGGGCTGGGAAAAAGGTACTTCTCATTGGTATCCACAGACTGGAACTGAATCAAGCCATTGTCTGAAAACTAGCACAAGACAGACAGAAAACCTTGATTCTTTTTCTTTCCTCTATCAGCAGCTGTGAACACTGAAGGCATATTTTTGGCAGGTCACAGCCGCACAGATACGTATGTTTTATGGCGGAACGAAGTATTTATTCTGAAGAAAAAACATGCAATTTATGTTTCATTATGTTATCGTGGAAACAATACATTTTATACACTTTGCACAAAAATACATCTAAATAATCCCTTCTATGTATTTTACCTTTATATATAATATATACTGTATATCATTTTGGCCTGACAGACAATGAAAGGAAGATTTGGAAAAAATTCTGGAACATTGACAATAATGGCCATTTGCTACTTACATACAACCTGTCCCACAGTGACCCCAGGAAAGGGAAACCCATTGGTGGAACAATATAGGGGGAGGTGACATCTGCTCCTGCTGCCTGCACTGTCCTGTCCCCCACAGTCTCTCCATAAGGGTAAAGCACACTCTCTGCCCAGGAGACAGTTACCAGTCACATACTGTACACACAGCCTTCACGTGCGCAATATACCTTTGGCACCTTTAACTGAAATAAAAACTTTCCCTCTTCATACTTCATACTCTTCTTACTCTTCTTACTATTCATTCTACACACAAACCTATGCACAATTCCAGAAAATCATTCTGTTTAACCAAAGTAGAAATCCTGCTGGATGCATGACTAAAATCCTTAAAGATTCCTGCCGACAGGATACCATTAAGATTCCTTTTTTTTTCCTCTGTGGAGGATTCCTGTGCATAATTGTAGGTATCTATATTTATACCAGGCCCAAACGTCCAGGATTTTATAAGTCTTATTTGAAAAGAGACCAGCACTGTCTGTAAAATATTGAATATAAACATTTTTAGCTCAAATATGTTTGGGTACTGGAGTAATATATTCAAATAGAGCAAAGATAGTGTGTCTTATAGGTATTATTTTTAAATTGTATCAGGTGCAGAAAATGTCGCAGTTCTCCAACCTCTAATGGCTTCCTTAAATCAATGGCAAACATTTTCAGGTAATTTGTTTAAGAGGAAGACCGATTAAGTCGCAGATTAAATTAACTTTATTAAAACTGTGAGATGGGCACCATAGTTTGAAGTAGATCCTTTAAAAACTTTCACTGTATTATCATACAGGCTTAAAAAATCCTGCAAGGGTTTGGGCCTAGTATAAATATGGATACCTCTAATTATGTAATTAATCCTCCACAGATGAAAAAACTATTCCTAAGGGTGTCTTGCAGCATGTTTGCAGAAATCTTTAAACATGTTAGCCATAAATCCTGCAGAGTTATACAAATGTACAGTTATTATTACTGCTGTTAATGCAACAATGAAACAGTAGTTTAGGATGTATATCTAAGGATGTTTACAAATATATATTCACATGCATGAGAGTATGAGACAACAAAAAAAGCAACACACCCTTCACTGCCATGTGATCACAGAAGGTGCTGTAGGCCAAACAGGTGCAGCTATAGGAGCCTGGTAAGTTCTCGCAGCTACTGCGGGCTGGGCAGGAGAGCGCAGAATCACACTCATTGATGTCAAGGCAGGTGCTCCCATTCCTTGTCCAGCCTGGATTACACTGGCAGGAGAAGCTCCCCACTGTGTTAACACAAGTGGCATGGGCACGGCACGGTCCCCTGTCCATCTCACATTCGTCAACGTCTGAACAGATAGTGCCACTTGCAAAGAACCCAGCAGCGCACACACACATGTAGGAGCCTGGGGTGTTGACGCACTGGGCCTGCTTGTGGCAAGGTGACTGCAGAATAGAGCACTCATCCACATCATCGCACTGTACCCCATCCCCAGAGTGACCTGTGAGGCACTCACAGTGGTAGGATCCAGGCTGGTTGATGCACTTGGCAGATGGATGGCAGACGCCCGTCTTATTCAGGCATTCATCCACATCAGTGCAAGAGCTTCCATTGTTTTTAAATCCATCTGGACAAGAGCACTCGAAAGAGCCGGGCGTGTTGATGCAGATCTGGCCTCTGGAGCAGGGGTTGCTGTTCAGGCATTCGTTAATGTCCCTGCAGACTTGTCCCTCCCCTTCGTAGCCACTGCTGCACTGGCAGAGGAAGGAACCCGCAGTGTTCCAACAGAGCGCTTCCTCGGGACATGCATTCGCGGTTTCGTTGCACTCGTCAACGTCGATGCAGCTCGTCTCGTGGAGAATAAAGCCACTATTACACAGGCACTCATAGGAACCTACTCTGTTGAAGCAGCTGGAGTAGATGCCACATTCTGTAGAATTCAGAGAGCATTCGTCAATATCAATGCAGTCAGTTTCATTGACTTGGAACCCATCGTTGCACAAGCATTCATAGGATCCGGGGGTGTTGATGCACGACCCGTTACCACACAGCAGGCTATGTCCAGGTGCAGAGCACTCATTTATATCTTCACACAGGGACCCGTTGCCTGTGAAGCCTGCCTGGCACTGACAAAAGTAGCCCCCTTCTGCGTTGACACATGAGCTGTCGGGAGGGCATGTTGCATCGTCAAGACACTCGTCGATATCGTTGCAGTGCGTAGCGTTGGCCTGAAAGCCGTCCCAGCAATCGCAGTGGAATGACCCCATGCTGTTTTGACAACTGGCCCTGTGGGGACACCGCTCCAGACCTGAGGCACATTCGTCCAGGTCACTGCAGTGGGTGCCATTGCCCGTGAACCCAGGCTGGCAGCGGCAGTAGAAGGAACCCAGCAGATCCACACAGTCGGCGTGCTGATGGCAGACCGAGCTGCCATTCTGGCAGTCATGGATGTTCACGCACGTGCCTTCACTGTAGAAGAAACCCTCTGTGCAGGAGCACAGGTAAGAACCCGGTGTGTTTCTGCACTCTTTATTGCTTTCACAGGCAGACGGCGAGTCACATTCGTCCAAATCGGCACAGCTGAAGCCGTTGCCCTGGAAGCCCGTCAGACACTGGCAGCTGTAGGACCCTACCGAGTTGAGGCAGAGGGCATCCTTGCTGCAGCTGTGAGACGAGCCATGTGCACATTCATCCAGATCGTGACACTCAAATCCTGAGCCCATCATGCCTGTGGGACAGGTGCAGCGGAAGGCTCCAGGCATGTTAGTGCAGTTGGCGGAAGGGAAGCATCCTCCATTTTGGGTTTGGCATTCATCAACGTCTATAATTCATCACCAAAATGTAAAGTGTCAGGGAATATGTCCAGAAAGGTTTGAGTTTATATCTCAAAGTAATCTATCCATAAATGAAAACACAGCAAAACAACCAAGGTTTAATCAGGAAGTGGCTGAGCCTTACCAGAGCAGTTCTTTCCCTCTCCAGTGAAGCCACTCAGGCACTTGCAGAAGTAACTCCCCAGGGTGTTGACGCACTGTGCGAACTCGCTGCACTCCTGTCTGCCATCCACACACTCCTCCACGTCTGGGGAGTGATTGTTCAAGAGTAAAACATGAACAGAAGTGTGAATGGAAACAGAAACCCAAACTACACATTGTGGTGTCAAGTAAATTAAAACTGAGGCTCGTCAATTAACTTTGATTCAGTTTAGTTTAAGTGTCTGATTATACCAATCTTTTTTTATACCAGAAAGCACTTATTCCAAGGGATATGCAGTTATATGCACTTATATATCTTATATATGCACTTATATATAACAATCTGAGTGCAAGACTTTACTCAAGGATACAATAGTAGTGTCCCACTGAGGATTTGAAACCACTACCTTCCAGTTACATGACTAAAGTCTTAACCACTTCTCTCCTAATTAACCAGAGATATTTCCATGAAGGTGGTCTGTTTTTATGACAAGTATAAAAAATTCTATAAGACAGCTGGCATCATAAATCTTTTTTTTATTTAAATGCACTGAAGATGTTAAAAATGCAGTTTAATAGAATTTTTCAAGACTCTGGTTACCTTTTCTATTATTTAACCTGAAAAAATTAAACTCAATGTCAGACACTGAAAGAAGTCCTCCTCAGACTTCAAGATTAATATGTGTTTTTTAGCACATCACAGCCTTTGTATTTTATGAGACCTTCTGGAAATGCTCTAGACGTGTTTTTACTTACCAATGCATGATGTTCCATTTTGTCTGTATCCTGTTTTGCAGATGCAGGTGAAAGATCCAGGTGTGTTGACACATTCTGTCTCATTTTCTGGACAAACATGTTCCTCACATTCATCAATATCAGCACAGCTCAATCCATCTCCTTCAAACCCAACATCACATACACACTGGTATTTGTTTGCAGCCAAATGGCACAATCCTTTAGGATCGCATATGGGATTGCACTTTAGTATGGGAGGTGCACAAGTGTCATTATATGCAATGGTGCCATTTAAGCAGGAACAAACATGGGACCCTGGAGAATTGATGCAAACAGTACCAAGGGGGCAAGTGCTATTTGACATGGTGCATTCATTCTGATCCTCACAGGAATAGCCGTCTCCATCAAAGCCCTCCAAACACTGGCAGAAGAACCCCCCAGGGAAATTAGTACATGAGGCGCTGGTGTGACAGACACCCACTGGGGAACATTCATTGACGTCTTCACACAGGGATCCATTCCCTGTGAACCCAGCTTTGCAAGTGCAGACAAACGAACCGAAAGTGTTGAGGCAAGTGGCATTGGTATGGCATGGGTTACTAAGGCATTCATCAATGTCAGTGCAAACAATTCCACCACTTGACTTGGAGAAACCCTTTTCACAGAGGCACTGGTAAGAACCCTGTGAGTTAACACATTGTTCATTAGACTGGCAAGGCCCTGGGCTTATCTGACATTCATCGATGTCTTCGCAAATGGTTCCATTGATAAGCTGAAATCCACGGCTACACTGACAAAAGAAGGAGCCCTTACTGTTTATGCAAGTGGCATTGTGAAGGCAACCACCATTCTGAACTTTGCACTCGTCTATATCCTGACATCGTGTGGCCCCGTCACCAGAGTAGCCCACTTTGCAACTGCAGCTGTAGGAACCAGGCTGGTTGGCACAAAGAGCATCCGTGTGGCACAGTGTGCTGCTTTGTGAACACTCGTCAATGTCCATGCATGCAGTACCATTGCCGTTATAGCCAGCTCTGCATTTACATGAAAATGAACCTGGAACATTTTCACACGTGGCATGCTGGCTGCAGAGGTTTAGCGCACATTCATCTATGTCTTTGCACACAGTGCCATTGAAGGCAAACCCTGAGCTGCAGTCACATCTAAAGGATCCTCCTGTGTTCACACAAGTGGCACTGGCTGGACAGATGGTAGGAGTGGAGCATTCATCAATATCAGTGCACAACTTTCCTCCACCTTCAAAGCCAGTTCTGCAAGAGCAATTGTAGCCACCCAGGACATTGATGCAGTTGGCGTTGGGATCACAGCTGTTGGGAATGGCACACTCATTGACATCCACACAGGTTAAACCATTTCCGGTGAAGCCAGAGCTACATGTGCAGCTGTAAGAGCCTGGTGTGTTGATACAGATGGCAAAAGGGCTGCAGAAACTGCTGGCACACTCATTGATGTCTGAGCATGTCCTGCCATTGTTCTCATAGCCCCTGTCGCACATACACTGGTAAGTACCAGGGAGGTTCTTACATCCTTTGTACCCAAATGAGGAAGAGCACACTCCTGGGGTCTCAGAACATTCGTCAATGTCTAAGCATAAGTAGTTCCCATTACCCTTATATCCACTGTTGCACGTGCAGGTGTAAGAGCCGGGGTTGTTAGTACAGGTGGCATTCCAATGGCAAATCCCCCGTCTCGTGCACTCGTTCACATCAGTGCACGTGAACCCGTTTCCAGTGAAGCCAGTCATACACAGGCAGCTCCTGCTCCCTGCCGTGTTGGTGCAGATGGCGTTAGTGTCGCAGCCGCCATTGTCAACCTGACACTCATTGACATCCTCACACTCGACCCCGTTCCCCGTGTACCCCGACTGGCACAGACATCTGTAGCTACCTGGTGTGTTGACACAGGTGGCCTTGCTGTGGCATGAATGCAAGCCCATGGCACACTCATCCACGTCAGCACACTGGATTCCATTCCCATTGTACCCTATCTTGCACACACACACCACACCCCCTGCCATCGTGTTCATGCACTGCGCATCGCTGTGGCATTTCTGGCCGACATTGAGACAGTCACTCAGTTCAGCTGCAAAAAAAAAAGTAAACATACAATCACAGTTATGTCTGTACCTGCCTTGAGCATATTGTGATAAGAGTACGGCAGAAAACAGCAAAATGATGCTAGATTCTACTCAACACAATACAGAGTTCATGCCCAGGTGAAGTAAAGGGTTAAAAGAAATATATTCTGGGATACTTCAGACTGAAAACCCCATAATTCATCTGGGTTGCAACGGAAATTAGAAGGGGATTCACTTTTTCCTGAAGTCACTCACCAGCTGACGAGGAGCAGAGTGTCACCACCAGTGAGGTCACGCACAGCAGGATTCTGGAAGACAGGGAGGGGTCAGAGGACACAGAGCACATGCTTTGACATGCAGGTTGAAGATAGTATCAATCTGTTCTGAAGCTGACACAATAGCACATGTAAGACACTTCATCAAGTGCACTGTATTTGTTTCCTTTCTGCAATTACTTCTATTAGCTTTTACTTAATCTCTTATATTTATACACAAATCCTGTTTCTAGAATAGCAAAACATGTAATACAAGATATGACTTTGTAACCTGTTCCAACATAGAACATAGCATCTTCAGACACAAATGTTTTGATGTGGGTTTCTGACTGCCTAGCTTGGTTCATTAGCCGTCAGGGCTGAGAGAAGATGGAATGTGTTGCATACAACAAGCCATATAGAGCACAGTGACAAAATGAAGCATGTTCCTGAAAAAATGGGGTACTGAAGCTGCAATAGGAAAAAAAGTAAATGAGGTCCACATAAATAAAACTCCTGAAACCCCAGCTTGTTGAAGATGTAAAAGATGACCCCTTCCAGCTCAGTGCCGCGCTTCCTGTGGCTCGTCACTGGTGAAAGCCACACCTCAGTACTTTAATATTGGCTAATGTATCGATCTTCCACAGTGTTCTCTCACCTCCCTCACTCTTTGCCATCCAGGCCTGACACTTATCAGTCTATTTAATCTCTTTTTTAATCACTGTTTCCACCATGTGGGTATAGATAAATAGATCTATACAAGCACAGATGAACTGATACAGTACATGGATGGAGAGAAACAGTATATACGTACTGTATGGGGTGCTTACAATGTTAACCGACCCATTCAAACAACTGTATGGTGAAACTGTATTGTGAAAATTGAAAATTGAAGCAGTTCAATTTGGTACAGTTAGGACCTTGGGAAACACATCGTGTGCAGAGAGAACTCGACAGAGGGCACTGGCATCAGTGGTGTCTATGAGACCTGACCCTGGGATTGAACTGTGCACTCTCACTCTAGAAACAGGACTAGGGTGCTCTCTTGTTAATCCAAGTGCTTATAATGGAAATTGTTTGAATAGATCAATTAACATTGTAAGCACCCTAAACATAAACAGACTCACAGTTATTAAACGGAAATAAATATTGAAGCTTTTCATTCTTCCTTGGGTATCGTGCTTAGAACACCACATTGTTAAATAAATAAAGGAATATTGTAAGAAATCTTGAAAATGTAACTTGGTGATATTCTATTATCTAAATATTGCCCATGATTCTGGTTACATATTAAGGTTACTCTTAAAAGGTTTAAAGTTTCTTTTTAAATGTTAGGACAGCCCCAAGGCTTACTTCACCATTGTATACCACTGATCATATCCCTGTTCTAAAAACAAACTGGAGGTATCTTTTGAAAAGAGTATTACATAGTGTATCACATTCAGATACTGCTACAGCCCCTGAGCAACAGTATCACTTTCCATTCACATCCAGGAGACAAAGAGCCAGGTTTTTCAGGGAAACTAAGAAAGGATATTTTCAAAGAAGCATCCCAGTTTTATTACTTGAGATCAATTAAAAAAAACGTTTAGTTCTATTCCCATATTATCTGTTTCAGTATTTATTCATGTTTACAACTCTCAGCATTTCCGTTATTATTGATATACTGTACTTTTATTTTATCAGTTGATTTCACCCTGTCATCAGGGAGACAGTTCGGGGAACCAAAGTCAAGTAAAAGTGTTTATAAGAAGTTTTGTGCTCCCTGTGCAATCAAACTGCTTAGTGACAGTATTAATGTTTTGCCCTTCTAGTTTATTTCCTTATTTATTATGTTATATACCATTGTTATGACTTTATGCATCTTGATGTGATTTTATGTAAGTTAAGTGATTTTTTTGGTTTTGTTTTGTGTGTGTTTAATGTTTGATGTACTTTATGGGAGAAACCAATTTCTGACATATATTCCGATACCTAGATAAACGTACAGTGTTGGACAAATGACTGATTGTTTGTCATAAATCCAAGGCTTCTGAAATACTTTTATCTAAAAATGTTTTTTTTTAACAACATCACTTGTTTTATTAAGAATGAACATATAAGTTTAAACTGTCTCACTTTCAGTATTACCCCAGTGTCATTTATCCTAAAATCACTCATTCCTGATGTAAGTACTTCTGTAACGTGGGCATGTTATTGATATATTCATCTGTAAAAACACTGTCCAAATTGTTCACCGAGAAAATTTATTTTTTCATTTTCAGGTATAAAACCCTTATGATGTCACAAACTATTGACTTCACTTTTTTCAGTTCTTTAAATGTTTAAACATGTTTAAAGATGTTTATTTAAAAAATGTTTAGATTCTTTAAACACTCACTGAAAATGTACACAATAGCTTAAGCCTCCGGTGCAATATTCTTCTCTAACTCTCTCTTGGCAATTATAATATCTCTTTCAGCTGTATTTGCAGAATTGTTTTTGCTATAAACACAACAGTAAGTATTTGAATGTGATTTTTACTTATTTTTGCCACTTGTTTTTACTTATATATGCCACCTTGAGAAATAAGTGAACACAAAGAGGTCTTATCTTTCCTATTTGTAAACAAGAACAAGATTTTTTACCAATATAGTTAATGTACAGTGCATGTATTTCATAGAAAAAAGCCTATTGAACTTTCTTACATAAAAGAAAAATAAATATGTATGGCATTTTAAACTATAAATCCCATACATTTCTTGAACTTTATAAAATACAATATCTCCTTACATTTTAGTGTTGCATTCCCTATATGTAACATGAATCAAATATTTTCCCTTTCTCCTTGTTTCTTTATTGTAAAACAATAGTAGGAATCCAGTTATTATCAATTATTAAAATGTTATTCTCCTAAATGAATTCAGATTGTATTTTTCAAAACCGACAGATATCTCCTTTCCACTTCGGAACTATACTAGCTATTAAAATTAAAACAGCTTAAAATAAAGTATACTTACCTCATCTTTAAGTCTGAGACTAAGATGGACTCATTCCGCTTTAGAACAGAATTGATTAAAACTATTCCTATATTCGACACTTTTATATACAGTTTAATAACTTGTTCTGTAACTGTACCATTACATATACAATACTGTTACGATTCTTGGGAATCACAGACACTGGTTTAGAAACAAGTGATATTTTAAACCATTGTCTCACAAAAGGGGAACACCCTGATTCTTTGCCCAGTTTCAGAGGCAGAGATTGGATTAGACTATGCCTGCTGGACAAAGTAACTTTTCTTTCTTGTCACTTGGAAATATTAGATAACAAGGTCATTTAAAGACACTTATTCTGTTATTACATCAATTTAAAAATTCTAGATTCTAGAAAAGATTCTGAAAACTGGATTTTTATTTTAACTTTTTATTTGTTGAAGAAACAATTTAACATTGAAGGAGTTATCAGCTCCCTCAATATGTGCATATATTGGATAAAAATGAGCAGAAAACATAAATGCACGCTGTTGTAATCATACTGGGATTGAAGGATCTCTCACAGCCCTGTATAGTGACTGAACACTCACAGTCCAAGTGTTCAGTACTCAGATTAGACAAGTAATTACTCATCCTACCGCACGGCGGCGGTGTGAATCAAGACAGGGGCGTGCGGCTTTCCCCTATACACAGTGGATGTACCATCTTCTCTCAGTTCAGACCCGCAGCGCGGCGGCGATAACTCTCACCACTGTTGATAATAACATTCGTAACTTAAATTTTAGAATTTTAGAACTGCAATAATAGAAAAGAGCACTCCCTTTATATCATTCTACATTATTGTCAAATAAAATTGTGGAAAATCTTCGGAATGCGTAGAAAAACAAGATTTGTGAAAAAAAATAATCAAAGACAGAATTTGTAATTACTTATAACAACTATTCGCAGTTGTTATGGGAACTTAACACACACATGGTTGGGAAATATATTATTCATTTTCCACAAGTTGCCACAAAGCCTACGTTGCGCAAGGGGAAACTTACAGCACACCTTGAAATTCAATTCTTCAGCAAAGAATACAAACATTTTAGATTTAAGTTGTTTTCTTCAGAGGTGTATGGTTTTCATTGATTTTCACAATTTTTTTGCAGTTATGGACATAGAGGCATCTTAACCTACATTTTTTATATTGTAACACAACATTGGAGGACTTTATTTTGTTTCAGACTCACTCAAACAGTGTGGGTGCAACATCTCGAACGGTTTCGAATACTCCAGTGCATGTGTGTTTTATTTTTTTAAGCTTTTTTTTATTTTTATTTATGCAATGCATGTGTGTTTTACTCAGACAGTGCTTTAGCAGGCAGCCATGCTGTCTAAGCAGTATGTAACTGCTGTTTTCTATAGCCAATTTCTGCTGCATTGGAAAAGGTTCACAGGTAGCCTGGGCGCACTCAAGATCCTGTTTTGAAGATTTCTATTGTTCCAGAAACCACAGCAGGTATTAACTGGTAACACCCATGTGATTAAAATCTTCTGTATGTGAAAAACGTCGTGTTTCCCATGAGCGCGTCACCGAATTACATAATCAAACATTATGGTGAGAGTCCCCAGGTCTACATTATAATCATCTTCTGCGGTCTACACCCTCCTGAGAAAACGTATAATACCCTACCTAAGCTACAGCTGGTTGTTTTGTTTTGTATTTTTTTCTTTTATCTTTAGCTGATACGTAATTCTTCAGTCTTCCTCAAACAAATTAACTTGTTCCCCCTGTTAATGAGGAACCCTGCAAATGGCAGAACTCAGAACATGATCTGTAAGTAGATAAAGTGTGATAACAATACTTCTCTGGCGAGAACGGAAATTTGTTCGGAGAAACAAATATTATGGGATGCACTTTAACTGTTCCTTACAGCAATTTGCCTATACAGTATTTGACAGAGCAAGATATACACATTATTAAGAAGAATCGACTTGAAAACGATCTAGGTTCTGGTATAGTTAGGAAACTACATTTGCAGATGATGCAATCTCAGGGGGAGTGGCAAACAGAAATGGCGACAGAAGAATTACACAAACACTTATCGTTGGTAGAAACGTGAAAAATTCAATTTAAGAGCATAGTGAAGCACACAGTAACAGCATATGCTCTGTATTTCATGTGGGTGATTGTTCTCCTTCCTTGTCAATGCAATGTGAGGAAGCAATACAAAAGCAGAATGTTTGGAAATGGCAAGATGCATGGAATTTAAATCCAGGGACTGAATGGTAGGGCCTTACAAAGCACTAGTAAAGCACCTCATTGAGTCTGTTGTGTTAAGTACTGTGGCCACTATACCATATAAGGAATATTATAGCTCCAAGATCTATTCCTGGTTTCAGGGGGTTGTCATTTATGGACAGGTTCAAATCCAAAGGCGCTATAGATAGGGTCAACACAGGGAACTATTTCACTATTTCGTTAATGAAACAGGGAGTTTTTCATTGTGACAATTAAAAGGGAATTCAGTTAGGACAGAGAATAAGAAATACTTATTCACACAAACAGCTGTGGGTGCCAGTAACAAGCTTCCTATCCCATACTCTGGGCTTTTTCAAAATATGGCTGGATAAAATTTCAGTTTCACTTACCTACTTAAATACCAGACAAGAAGGATGGGCTGAATGCTGTCCTCTCGTTAATTACCCCATCTTATGATCTTATGTTGAAAATCTGGTTTTGGAATAGCAAACCAGATACATACACGTAAACAAGCGGCCATTTTAAAATATATGACTTTTTGCTTTTTTCTCATAATACGGGAACAAAAATACTTTTCACTGTTCTACTTGTTGGTCTGGATTATTTCTACATTCTTCATTGTTTTGGCATGTGAAGTACCTTTTTTGCCTCATATCTCATATCATTCTTGCTTTTTCCCTCTCTCCTTCACACACCTGAAGGAGGCTTGATAGCTTAAACATTGTGTAACTTACCCACCTTTTACATTTTAATGTAGAATTATCCTCCATCCAATCTATTATCACACACCTTGTTAATCATGGTGAAGGTGGTCACAACAAACTGGAAGGTTGGAGCACAGCATGAAGGATGAGACCCCTGTAGAGTGTGGACACACATACAGTGAGAGACTCCAATCAACCACGCCAACATGTTTTTATAGGTTAGGAGAAAATTGAAGCATCAGACAATGATTGAAATGGCCAAGCAAACTCAGGAGAAACATACAAACAGGACCCAAGAGTCAGTCACACTGATTGCTATTTGTTAACTACAGTATATTATGCAAAGGAACAAGTAATAGGTTTATTCCATGCTGAAAAGCGCCTTGCTCACACCTGAAGAAGGCTCCACGGCCGAAAATGTTGTGTTTTCTTTCTTCTCCTTTCACCATGGAATAAACCTATTACTTGTTCCTTTGCAGCCTACGCGTGCTGACGCAGCTCCCCACCTGAACTACAGTACATTATACCATATATCAACTTTCTACATGTCCTAGTTCTCATCTGCCAAGAACAGCTTGAACCACATGTCCATTTAACTACAAATAAATAAGCATTCAAGTAAGCTTTATGAGTTTAATAGAGTATAAGTATTTAAATGAGTTTAATATCTGCTCAATGAGAATCTACAGCACAGCCTCTCTGTAGGCAAAATGGATCACTTCACAGCTCAGGGTTTATCAAACCTCCACGATAGCATATATAGTAAGCAATTACTTATACATTAATAATACACTAACACAGTAATACAACAATACATTAATAATGTATAAGGTACAATGTCAATTACATTTTAACTTAAGAAATAATTTTTTGGTTATGGTGACAGCCACTCCTAGTTCCTGTCAGCAGAGTTTAATTAATCTTGGTTGACAGCATTCAGAGAGCTCTTTCCAGCTTGCTGTTGCTTGAAAAGTGCTGAGGCAAACTGGCCAGATGTGTCTGGGGCAAACGCACTCAGCCCTTTACTTTTACTGCCTTTAACCCCATGAAACCTCCAGAGTGCACAGAGCTCTACATACAGAATATTGGTAAACAATGCTCACATCCGTCAGAAATATTGTCAGAAACGTATTTCTGTTTCCATTTCTCACTGTAGTTTCCTCACTGTACACTCTGCTCACCTTATTCTTATCCTCTGGACGTCTTGACCCAAAGCAGCTTTGCTCTGTTTGGTTCCACTAATACAAACCGATTTTAAAAAACTGCAGCAGAATGTTTTGTTTTTTTATTTTGTATGATTCCTGTTGCGTATCTCCTAGAAGAGGATGTATTTGCCCTAGCATTAAGCCTCACATCTTCCGCACTGCAAGACAGTTGCTCTGTTCCTCTCACTGCTGTAATAGTTCAGGTTGGGAACTGGAGTTTCTCTAGTTAGTTTTCTGCGTGTCGAATTATGCAAGACTTTTGTTTTCCCATCTTTCGTCTAGTGATATCCAAAAGAAGCCAAAGCAGTAATTTCACACGCAAACACAATGTTACTACATACAAAGTATAACTAGGACTGTTATAATAACTGCTTTTACCATATGTCCTAATTACTTCTTTCATCACAAAATCACACCAGAAAGAGGAACGTGATCCAGGTACTCTGGCAGCCACATATTTACCTCATCTCTCTTGTTTAATTAGGATTGCAAGGTGGAATGGCAGATATTGCTCTTGACAACCTTGGGGTTCAGTGCTGGCGTTGGGAGCCTGTCTATGTGGAGTTTGCATGGTCCCCCCATGATTTTGAAAGCTGTGGTCAGTTCCTCTAGTTCCAGATACGAGCAGGTGAAATCGGAGAGGTGGTTTCTAACGCTCAGGTTATACTTTTGATGTCTGTAACTGAGAAATATACTAATTATAGCGCAGGGTTTCATTGCAATGCAGTGTTTTCCATGAAAATCGTTGACACAGAGTACTGAACAAAATTAAAAAAGAAGAAAAGCATACAATGGAAGTCTAAAATTAAAGCAAAATGTGTAAAAGCAGAAAGGCAGTAACATGGCTCTGGAATAAGGATACATTAAAAAAAAACTATACCCACATTAAAGTAATACATAATTATATTAAGCACTGACCATTTTCAAGACTTATTCACTGTGACATGTTATGAATGCAGAAGATTAGATTCAAGGTTTCTTATGTTCCATGAAGAGCTTCATACATCATAAGCAGGAGAGAAATGGAGCTAGACATTGTCTTCAGACTGGTGAAGGAAACAGGAGCCTCTGGTAAAAACCCATGCAGCCACAGGTAGATCATGCAAAACTACAAGAAACACCACTGGGGCCTAAGCTGTAAGGAATCAATGCAAGCAACAATGTATTTAGTGGACGCTTTTTTCCCAGGCACCCTATGTAATAATTATCACAATCTGTAAAATGTATTTCTGTTATTCACTGTAATTAAATTTCTTAGTGCATGAAATATCAAAAGATGCATACATTAGTAAAGAGAAATATTAATATACTATAACAAGTAGCCCCAGTTCCAAATTTTGAAATGTAAAATGTATACCTTTTAGTGTAATATAAGTGTAAGTATGATAATAAAGTCTTTGAGACCATGTAAACATATGAGTAATTGTAGTGATGAGAATATTTCTTTCTGTACCAGAAGAGCATCTTACTACATATATCATAGTTTCCTCTGAAAATAGCCACCACCCACTCCTGATTACCAGTGAATTAGAGGGACTGAAGTTAGTTGGCTGGCTGTGCATATTCTCCATACACACTGATACTTGGAATTTGACAATGTCTTGACAATGCATAAAACTATATGATAAGATCACTTTATTGGCCATATACAGTTTCTTGTATTAGGAATTTGTCTTTTCCTATACCCCAACCTGCTCTCCCTGAGACACACAGACAGAGTGAAGCTTGGGGCCGGAGCGCAGGTTCAACCATTTATATAGCGCCCCTGGAGCAGACGGGGTTAAGGGCCTTGCTCAGGGGCCCAACAGAGTAGGATTCCTCTGTCAGCGGTGAGATACAAACCGGCAACCTGCCAGCCTTAGCCAGAGAGCCACCGCTCTGCCCATGATGTTTGTCTATAAATGTCATAAATCAATGGAAGAAACCAGTTAGAACCAGATTACTGATGCTGTATTAAATCTTTATTAATAAGAGACAGGTTATAAATAATTTTAGGTGGAATTTTATAAACCCTGAACTGTTACTGGAAAATCAATAAAACACAACCTACGGCAGAACACCTTGATTATTAGTCTTTTAAAAACACCGAGTGCTTTGTTCCAGGGGAGTGAATAAAGTGAAATGTCTGAGATGTTGTTAAATGTTTGCATTGTGAGTACAAAGCAGTTCAGGATTATTATATATTCTTGACATTAATGAATAGGAGCGGAGAGCAGTTGTTTTTTGTCTTAGCATTGCTAGATACCGGTAGGTTTGTATTAATATCAACCATTTTAACCATTAATGGTCATTCTGCCATTAATTAATGGTTAAATACTAGATATACCGAAAATGTATACTTTGGTTAATTAAGAAAAGTAATATTAATTCCAAAAGCAGAAACATATTTAAACGTTTTTTTTCTGTTACATGCAACGCTGTACACTGGAAACGTATACTTCGTAGACTGATATTGTTAATCAAAGTGCAGCGATATTTCTAAAAGGTTACACAATTAAGTGTTTTATGTAAAATCCCTCAAAAAACAATAAAGTTTGCCCATTTTCATTAAAGCCAAACCAAATAAGTGGAACTAAAACATGAAACCTCAGTCTAGGTCTCCAAAATATGTTCGTGACTAATAGTTTCTATGGGTGATTTTTTACGCTTTGACAATTTTGTTTTCTTCCTTTTGTTCCTTTTGAGGAAGATACGAATATGGTCGTAGGGGGTAGGGACAGGTGAGCAATGAGGTAATGATACCCTAAGCCGCACCTTTAGTTTCAGCCAGGAAGTGATTGACGTCAAAGAGCAGGTAGTATATAAGTTAGCACAGTAAGTTTGGGGAAGAGTTGGAGACGTGCTGAGTGGTGGAGTAACAAGCTGGCCTCTTTTGTTGCTGAACAGACTATACATACTGTTAACAAAATACGATTTTTCTTGGCTTTTGTGGGGAGTCTTGTGGATCTCATTTTCTTCGCGCGAATTTACGATACAGGTTTCAGGTGTAATTTGAAACTCGCCCGCCTTCCGCTTTGCGGCGGTGGGTGACTGGTCGATCTTTATTTCCCAAACCGGTTGGACAGGAAGACCGCACCTGCAAAGAGAAAGGAGAGGCTGTGCGACGGAGAGTCTTTCATTTTGACTTGAGCTGTTCGTGGAGGGCGTTTGAAGAGCAGATTCTGGAAATCTAGTGGTTTAACTTTGTGGAACTTCTTTTTTTGGTTCACGAACATGCATTCATCGGTGGTGTTGCTTGTTCTGTCTTTTATAGCAGCAGCCTTAGCGCAAGGTGAGTTTTTTTTTATATATTTTATCTGAGAAGGTGTTTTGTGAAATGTTGGTGTATGATCTTGTTTTATTGCTTTCAAACCTTTAGCTCTTTAAAAGTCCAACTAGTCGTAATTGTGTAGTTAACTCGAGCCAACTTTTTTTTTTTAATCGCATGTAAGGAATTCACCCTAAAACTTCGACTCTCGGTTAAAAGGTTCGTAGTCGCACCATGGACTCGAGGGTTTACAAAGGGTTTAATCCAGATGCAATGAGTTATAATCTCAGGCCAAAACCGGTTGTTTTCACGGAAGAATCTGCAATTTTCCCAATGGGTCACTGGACTGCTGAAGAGCGAGAGTTCCCGGATGTTTCTTACCTGAGCGTTTAACAAGCCAACGCCCAGCCACTGCACTGGAATAATAGCTTTACGTGTTAGAAAGCTTAGAGGGGTCCTCTTGCTCTACAGTATTTTATTTACTTTCTTGGTAACATTTTTGGGAGTCAAGGTATTACAGAGGAGCTACTGAAAATCAGATGGGGTATTATAAACGTGTCTTTTACAGCTTCCTTCTTTTTGTTTTTCTGTAGATTGCCAGCCATGTGCGACAATGAAATGGGCTACGTGCGATGGCGCTGGCTGTCCTTGCACCTTGCTCGTCGGAGAGAATGTCAAGCAGAGTGTGAACTGTTCTGCCTGTAAGTAACCCCTCCTTTGCTTGCCTGGCCTTTATCTGCAGGCTTATTGTGCTAAGGGACAAATTAAATATTAATTCTTCTGGGGCCAACGGATAATGATGCAGATCCTCATTCAAACCTCTTAACTGTATTGTGAACACAGCACAGGGCATCAGTTTCTGGGTTTAGGTTTGTTAGAATATGCATGTTACAAAATGTTTCTACAAGCAAGTTTAGTGCTATAATAATCCCTCTTTCTTGAATAGAACTAGTTCAGCATCAGAAATACAAACACTGAATTGTAATAGAATGTAACTTGGGCCCTGGTTGTTCCAGAAATATTTATACAAATCTGTGTGGCCCTGAATCATGTGATTCAAATGAAGTCTTTAAATCAAATTCGGAATGGTGTGAATCGTGAGCAGAGCTGCTGTAGGGTGTAAAATAAACACTTTACATCCATGCTAGACTAGTTTTAAAATGCTGAGCTCACAGAATTGCTGGACCCTGTGGTAAGTCTTCGCTCAGAGTGGGTGGCCATTATTTCACACAAGTTCTATGGTACCATTTCAGTGAACCCATATAAGGCAAGTTATAGGTGTGGAAGGCTGCAGGGAGACATCAGTGTTCTTTAGCGTTCAATCTTCCTGTTCCTGCAGTGGTCCCCAAGTGCTTTTTGATGAAGGCGGAGATGTACCGGGCGAAGAAAGGGTTGTCTACTCGCTCAATCTCCGGAAAGCCCACTGAGCACGCCTTTGTGGATAATGATGGAATCTATGATCCTGAGTGTGAGAACACCGGCATCTTCAAAGCCAAGCAGTGCAACAACACTGACACATGCTGGTGTGTCAACAGTGCAGGTGTGCGCAGAACCGACAAGGGAGATAAAAACCTCAAGTGTGAGAAGCTGGTTGATACTTAGTAAGTATGGCTGCAATTTTTTATTTAGTCTTAAGGTGGTGGGGGGGGGAGAGAGAGATGAGGAACACTTCTAAACGGGTGTATAAACTTTTTGCATTCCGATCAAAGTTGTGCAACATTTTACACTACCTTCTTGTTGAAACATGGGTGATCGTTTTTGGATAATGCTATCTGATCTGTAGAAATTATTTTGGTTCTAAGCAAATTAATCTGTATAGTTGGTGTACTGTATTCTAAAACGGGCTACCATTTTGATTCTTGGGAACAGCCTTAATGTAACTTTTCTAAACTACCTTTTTTTCCCCCCCAGTTGGATACGGACTGAACTCAAACATAA
The DNA here is from genome assembly GCF_059453375.1 of Lepisosteus platostomus. Taxonomy (NCBI): domain Eukaryota; kingdom Metazoa; phylum Chordata; class Actinopteri; order Semionotiformes; family Lepisosteidae; genus Lepisosteus; species Lepisosteus platostomus. The sequence goes on along the minus strand of NC_142627.1, from coordinate 17,333,225 downwards.
AGATGTGCAAGCTGATCTTGATGCTAACATCCTGAAAAGGTAGGTGCATATTTCTTTTTACTTCCTTGTTTGTAAGCAGGCTGTCTCTCTGGGTTTTTAACGCGTGATTCTGTCCTACAGTGCCATCGCAGATGCCATTCAGAAGCGTTATAACCTGGACAAGAAACTTGTGCAGAAAGTTGAAGTAAGTGGCTTTATAAAAAAATCGAGCAAGGAGGATTCCTTTAATAAAATGAATATTGTGTACCTTTCCTAAAACTGAACATATTTCCATGTTCTTTGAAACAGAACCTTACCCCTCATTTTGTGTTGGATATTAATGAAAAGGGGGCAAGTTCATATTCCTTTGGGCTGTTGACCTGTGCTCTGCTTGGAACTGCATGTTTTATTGAACTGACCTGAAGCCTTTTGCTCTTGTAGTATGACAAAAACAGCAAAACGATTGTTGTAGACCTGCAGAAGGAGAAAAATGGAAAGGAGGACCTTGCTACTGTGGCTTACTACATGGAGAAAGATGTAAGTCAAGTCACGTGTCAGTGTGGCACTTATTTCTCACGTCTGAGCCTAGAAAAACCATTACAGTGCATGTCTGCTTGAAGAATGGTGATTTGGTGGGGGAAGGGTGGGTTACTCAATTTACTAAGGCAATTATATGGTGATACTCTGGTTTAAACTTTTTTTTTTCTGGGATTCCAGATCAAGATCCTGCCTCTGTTCACTACTGAATCCAAACTCACACCAAGAATTGGAAACCAGGACCTGGACTTTTCCAACATCCTGATCTACTATGTTGATAGTGACCCTCCCACCTTCACAATGAAGAGGCTGACCGGGGGTGTCATTGCTGTCATTGTAGTGGTCATTCTGGCAGTAGTTGCTGGGCTGGTTGTGCTGGTAAGCAACCTGGAGCAGCTTCTAATTATTACAATGTATATGAAAGAAATCCACCTAGAGATGTGAAGTCTTGTAAGTGCACCCAGATTTCATGCAAGCGTAGCCCTGACCTGTAGTTTGAGCCATACAAATTGAATCCTGCTTTTGTAGTAAATGGTAAACTTTCCTTTTTGAAGGAATAGGATCCATTTGGGTAAAAACCATAAATCAAACCATTCCTAATTGTGTTGTGAGGATTTCATTGTTTTTCTTGGGGGGGGATTCCTGTTACCTCTCAAACCTTAAACTCATCTCCCAAGGTTGCTGAATTTAATTGAGGGCTTATTTTTTTCTACTCCTTAATAGTACCTTGCCAGGAGGAGAGAGCGTGCCAACTACCAGAAAACTCAGGTGAGCCGTCTTCTGTTTTCCTTTGTTATGGTGCATAACAGGTTATTATATCCACCAATGACTAGATTGCCTTCGGGTTTACAAGTTAACATGGAGATTTAAATTAGGGGGGAACAAGTGTTGACTTAAATGCAGGTTGGTTTTGAATTAATGAAAGGGAGGCTTCTAAATTGTTCTGCTCCTGTATAATTTTTGCAATTCTTTCGCAGGTCAGGGAGATGGATGAGATGCAGAAGTCCCTCTCGTGATCTTGATAATTTGGTCCTTTGCCTCTGGAGAAAGAAGAGTATAAACATGACCATATACTGAAAATCCACTTCTCTACACATTCTCACTAAGGACATTCCTTTTAATTTTTTATTTGAGGACTTATTGGAACAAGACTATGTACTATGCATTTTGGGTGTACTGTTACTTTACAAAACTATTTATATGCTTTAGACTTGTAAGTTGTGAAATTTGTCCTTAGAGTGGATTTTGCTTTTAAATAAGTGAATGGCTGCGTTCACAGACTTTTGTAATATAAATTCCCTATTTGTAATTGCCGTTAACAATTAGGTTTAGGCTTGAATTTTTTTAAAGGGATGTTATTGTACAGTTTGGGGGGGAAAGGTGTAGGCATTAATCCATCTGGTCTTATGAAGTGTGATTTAAACTGTTTTTAAAAAAACAATAAAAGGTTATAAAAATGTGACTTTCATTTTGATTCAGTGTTCCCTGTTTGGGGAACAAGCAGTGCTTTTATTTTACTTTCCTCCATGTCTGAAAAAGGGAAATACATGTGCATTCTCTTAATGAATACTGTGGAATATGAAATGTTTGTGCAATGCAGTCCGATTTCTATTAGGTTTCTTGTGGATCTGGTCTTTTGACTAACTCAATGGTGAACTTGTGTGTCAAGTATTTTAAGGTGGGTACCTGATGGATCCAAAAGAGTTGTCAAATCTAGGATTAAACCAGGTTTGCAGATTCTTCCCTTCACAAATGTGTACACTACTTCAGAGGTTCAAAGGAGTTTTGGTTCTCTTGATGGAAAGTTTCAAAAAGAACTGAAAAGCAAGGTCTAGAAGTGTTATCTCCCCTGCTATGTACAGTACACGTTTCTGACTAACAATCCTTAGACTACATGCATCCTTGTTCTGGACGCTCGGCTTTCAGTACTTGAGAGGTAATGGGGACTCTACCGCCAATGTGTAGTACCCACTTGGCTGATGTTGCCGCAGCCAGAGTGTACCAGTACACTCTCCACACATCAGTCCTCGGTGGAGAGGAGAACGGTGATGAAGCCAGTTCACAGATGGGGATTAGGAGACCATTTATTGGATTTTTACATTCATTTAGATCATGTATGAAAGTCATGGTAAAAACTGCACCAATATTCTGACATGGGATGGTGACACTGCTGAAATTATAGGAAACGTCCAATGTTTTATTCCAGATGCAAAGATCCAAAATCTAGCAACTAAATTCCAGATGAACTTCAGTTTAATTGACTTCTCTTTATGCAGTAGTTCAGTTTAAAAAATGAACCCAAATTTACATTTTTAAACCATTCTATTCAACAGTGAAAAATATTTTCTTCCATCTGTTTAAATCGTGTGCAGCAGGAAATTCCCTGCCCCCCAGAATATTCTATGTTCCACATGCATGGAAAGAAGTGGCAACTTCCACCACAAACCTATTTCATTTCTGCATATTCATTGAATGCAATTAAGCTGCAGGGAGTTAGAAACTGCTCACTCCACAGTAAATGCCCATGTTGCAATTAATACTACTACAGAGCTGATTAGTGTAGCTTTACACTACAGCAATGTGCATTTATGACATGGAAAAGTTCATTATCTTATTCTGGGGCAATTCCATGTATGAATTGGATCGTATTAAAACAAAAGTATACAATTAGCATATTGTTCTGCCACACTCACTGATGTTCATCAGGGTGGTCTACACAAAACCTTGATTTATTACTAAAGAGAACTTTGGCCCACTGTGGACATGTCCATCTGAATTGATTTAGCTCTGCCTTCAACATACCTATAGCACAAAGGTGGCATGTTCATAAGTATGGCATATTTATTTATTAGTTTTCACCAGACTTGTCATTTGACAAGTTAAATCACCTGTACCCAATCTAGTCTCATACTGAGATGATTTAGTACTGTAACGCACCAACTGGCATCTCAGGTTGTTTGAGTCGGCTTACCAGCACGGTGACGTCACCACCCTTCCCTGCAAACAGCAGGGACCACAGCTGTCGGGCTGAGGGGAGATTTCCCTTTAGCTCAACTGGCTGGGTCCCTGTTGAGTGACGCCGGAGGCCTGGGTTCGAGTCCACAGCGGTGGGGGCGCATACCCATGTGAACCCGAGAGCGCTACAGTACTTACGCAACAGTCACTGAAATGTATCACAGTCTTGAGTGATCAATGAATCATAGTGACACCAGAAACATTTTATACATCCATTTTATAACTTATCAGGGTCACAGGAGAGCTGGAGCCTATCCTAGCAAGCAATGGGCACAGGGCCCAGCACAGGGTACACACAAACACGCACACAATCATACCAGGGCCAATTTCCCCAGAAGCCCATTAACCTACCACTGTTTTTGGACCATGAGAGGAAACCGGAGCACCTGGTGGAAACCCACGCAAACAGAAGAAGAACATACAGACTCCATACAGATAGCATCTCAGGTATGGAATTGAAACCAGCGTCCCTCTGTGCCTCTGTGACACCCATGATCAACGTTCAAATTCCATAACTGTGCTTAAAAAAAAAAAGGTGTTAAAATTGTTTTGAAGCATTTTATTAATCCATTTTATAACCACTTTCTTCCAATTTAGGGTAGTGGGGTATCTGGGGTCTATCTCGGCAAGCAATAGGTGCAAGGTAGGGAATACTCTGGACGGGACTGCTGTAGCGAGGCACACACACAGACACACACTCGCACCAGGGCCAATTTTCCCAGAAGCCTCTTAACCTACCAGTATGTCTTCGGACTGCGAGAGAAAAAAACATGTGAACATGGGGAGACCATACAAACTCCATGCAGATAGCAGCCCAGAAACTGAACGCAGTGAGCCAGAGACGAGCGGCAGCAATGGTAACCACTACGGCACCACAGTAGATACATGTAAATACAAAATGTATAGCCTTTCGCCAGGGTTTCTTAAAAGCGCAAAAATACCTAAATAAGTTTAGTGTTAACTGCTTTTAATTTAATTATCTGTTAGTGGAAACATCTATCTTAAACCTCATTATTTTTATTATATATACAAGCAAAAACATACTTTTGTCAGTCTTATGTACCTGTTAAACTTCGGTCACTCATTTTTTACTTCTCATTACAGTACCTTGACTTTTAGATTACATGCTTAAAAAGTCAATAATAAAATACAACTTAGACGGTTTTTTTCGCAATTAAAATCTTTCCGTATGAGTTTATAGCACATACCAAATCACCCAACTATGGTAATTCTAACCGCTCTGCTTACGGCTTTTACGCTGAGAACGTAATGACGTAACACCTTACGTTCTTTTCGTCGTTTCCCTGGTAACAGCCCCTTACCCTTTGACCCCGTCTGCTGCGTCTGGCGGGAGATTCCAGCATGGCGGTGCAACCTAAACAGAATCTGTCTATGGATAGTGCAGCAGAAAATGGATTTGTCCATTTTTATTATTCCATGCCAGAAAAGCCAGACACTACTGTGCGAGTCTTTGATCGGAACGAATATTATACTGTGCATGGGAAAGATGCGCTTTTTGCAGCAAAAGAAGTCTTCAAAACAAATGGGGTTATTAAAAATCTTGGCTCAGGTAGGTGGCTGTAGGCTGTGAGTGATGTAGATCTTATCATTATTTGCATCCATTTGATTCCATCGGTATGATGATTGTTATGCCTGTGTAGTCATTGTATGAACAATTGCAGGTTCTGTGGTGTGAGCCTTTTGGTATTTTTCGGAATGTTGTTGGCATCGAAGCAGTACTATATCGCAGTCGTTTAGACTAGCAAATATCGAGAGAAAACTGCAATTCTACGTCAGTCCATTCTGCATTTCTACTGTGTATTGTCTTTGTACTGTATATTTTTTATGTTACGACAAATGTGCACAATACTAATCTGTAGGATATATCAATATGGTGAAATACTGTGGATTTCCTCATTTGCATTAAGGCAAAAATCAACCCAACACATATGACTGAATTATGTGCACTTTTCAGTAGACTCCAGGAATGTACTCATTAATTCACAAACACACATTTTTGTTTTGATCGGCAGCTGCAGTGTTTCAGACTTTAAAGGTCCTGTCTTGTAGTTCTGTTTGGATAATATTTAGCCATCCTATCACGCCACACAGGCTTGGCTAAGTGTGGATTGTGTCCTGGTCCTTGTCTGTTCACACAGCATCTCAGTGACGGGGAAAACAAGACGTGCGACCAGGACATGGGGACACAAATGACCCAAGACTTCACTTTCTCTCTGTTTGTTTTTCTTATTTATTTTAGTCGGTATCCTGAAGTGTCATGATTCACCGGGAGCTCAATTTTTATTTCAGGAAGCCGTAAACTGGAGAGCGTTGTTCTCAGTAAGATGAACTTTGAGTCATTCATGAGGGACCTTCTGTTGGTGAGGCAGTACAGAGTGGAGGTGTACAGGAACAAGGCCAGCAGCAAGAGTGGCAAGGACCATGACTGGCAGCTGGCATGCAAGGTAAGCTTGGGCCTGGGGAACTGGGAAGAGTGGGGGCAGAGGAGAGGTCTGACTGCAGCCCAAAGTCCAGGAACACTGGCTCATGATCTGAGAGTTTGGGCGTAATATAAAAGTACTGATTGCTGCATAGCTTTTTATTTTAAGAAAAGGCTTCAAGTAAGCAAGCACAGCATTTTACCATCACCTTTTACAAAACGTGCAGTGGCCTCATTCTCTACCAGCCACATTTCCCTTGCTGGGTGGAAGATGTAGGTGCTGCTCAGAGAAGTTATTATAATGGATGGTAATTGCACAGAATGCTGTTGGGGAGCCCAATAGGATACAATAGTGTTCCATACCCTGTCATTTATTTCATATTTGCATCTGCAAAAAACACCTTCCAGTCAACAGGGGGGATAAGTAATTTATCTAACTAGCTTTTAGGATACATTGTATAACCTGAAGTCACAGTAGCTGTTTAAGATGCTTCAATAGTGTTTTACCTGCCTGGTGTTGCCAGTGTGATGATGCAGTTAGAAGTATTGCGCCATTACGTCTAATTGGGAAGGGGTTGGGAGAGTGCGAGTGGCTGTCTGTGAATAGAGCACTACTGCTGTCCTGAAAAGCAGTCCTCTTTGTCCTATGTAGTAATTCACCTACGTGTGCATTTGTTTTTGTTATTTCATGCCATAGTCTTGTTTTCTTAGTATTAAACCCAAATGTCAAGGGATTTCTGTCATCTTTTATTGTAAAAGTTTTTAAACAAGAAAGCCAGTTCTCAAATTGTTAAAATTCAAATTGTTTCCATCTCAAATGGTATCAGTAACTTCCCCATTAAGTATTTCATGTAGTAACCTTTCTTTAACATTTTGACTACGATAAATGAGGTCAGTAAGTTGATTTCAGTATCCTGTGTATGCTTACACTACTTGTTGTCAATCACATTAAACCTAAAGCAAAAAAAAATTGGAAAGTTACATGACTCAGATCTATTATGGTCAGGGTGAAGCCAAAAGGCTTGCTCAGTCCTTTGCATTCACAGCAGGACTGATTTGCATGTGCATAAGGTAAGCAATCTGCTGAAACACAGGAAATGTATGTGTCTGTAGCAAGTTTTTTTCATTAGATGAAAACAGCACTATTGCAAGGAGAAGTCTAGTATGTGGAGTATTACTATTAATTCCTAGAGGTTATATAGCTCTTCATCCCAAAGGATCCCAAAGTGCTTTTTGTGTATAGGAGGGGACATCAGGAACATCAGGGTTTTGTATAAATACAACTGGTGAATGTGTAAAAAGCTATATTACCTTTTTAGAAGAGATTTCAAATACGGTCTCAAATACCTGATCCTTAGTATGGTGGCATGCAATGTTTAGAAAGTTTCCAGTGGGCGTACTAATTGCGCAATATGACTTAATAAATTTCTTATGAGAAAGTGTTTTTTTATATTTACAACAAACACATTAATTTGGATTTTTATTCCCCTTATAAGCTGCCTTAGATAGAGCCATGTGTTAAATGAACACGTATCAAACTCTCATCTCCTGTTCTTCTGTCCTGCCCCAGGCATCTCCAGGGAACCTGACGCAGTTTGAGGAGATCCTGTTCGGCAGCAGCTCCCCCGAAGGGGCTGCAGGGGTTGTGGGCATTCGGCTGGGCTCGGGGGACGGGCAGCGCACGGTGGGCGTGGGATATGTGGACTCCACGCTGCGGAGGCTGGGAGTCCTCGAGTTCCCTGACAACGACCAGTTCTCCAACCTGGAGGCCCTGCTGGTGCAGATCGGGCCGAAGGAGTGTGTGCTGCCCAGTGGGGAGACTCAGGGGGACATGGCCAGGCTCAGACAGGTACGTTTCCAAAACGGGCAAACAGTTGCGTTGCGTACAAGTTTCTCTCGTGTGCACCTAAAACTATTCAGCTCAGATTTTGGACATTCTCACGTTTTCACAACTGTAAAGTTCAAATAAAAATCGACAGGACTTCCAGCCTGTCCTCTCTTCTCGTTTTCGCTCGAGTGAGTCAGATTTGTCTTCCTTTTCTTATTTGCTGTACTTTCCTGTTGTTGACGTTTCGCATGCCGGGCTCGTGTTTCAGTGTGGTTCAGCGCAGGCAGGTGTGACGTCCGGTCGGGCCCTGCGTGGCTCTTTTGCATGTGGGTGTGTTTGAGCGCGGCAGAGGTTTCATTGGCTGTGTGTTTCAGGTGGTGCAGCAAGGGGGGATGCTGGTGTCGGACAGGAAGAGAGCCGAGTTCAGCACCAAGGACATTGTCCAGGACCTGAACCGCCTCCTGCGGACCAAGAAGGGCGAGCAGGCGTCCAGCGCCGCGCTGCCTGAGATGGAGAAGCAGGTAAGGGAGTCGCAAATAAGAGGCTCCCAACAGCTTGCAAACTCTGCGCTCCCCATCCCCACTGCAAGCAGATCAACAGAGGACACTGCACCCATTTTAAAAACTCTGTGCTCCCCATCCACACTGCAGGCAAATCAACAGAGGACACTGCACCCATTTTAAAAACTCTGTGCTCCCCATCCCCACTCCAGGCAAATCAACAGAGGACACTGCACCCATTTTAAAAACTCTGTGCTCCCCATCCCCACTGCAGGCGAATCAACAGAGGACACTGCACCCATTTAAAAAACTCTGTGCTCCCCATCCCCACTGCAGGTAAATCAACACAGGACACTGAACCCATTTTAAACACTGTAACATATTTCTCTTCTAGCCCCTTAAGAACTTAAGTAGTGTACATTTTAGTGTATTTTTGCAATTACCACAATCCTGTTACTGATTTACCATTCAAGGAACTCGTCGTGTATAGTGTTTGAATAAGAGGAGGGTGGAATATGTTAACACAAGTTAACATATAGAGGGTAACAGTTCACAAATCATGTAAATTATCCTAAAAAATCCTAGGTGCCTACAATATTAAAAACAGATACTTCGTCCTGGGTAGGATATCATGACTTGCACGGTACGCTTGAAATATTTTCTTTACTTCTGTTCCGTTATGTTCTGCACTGAAGTGCTTTGTTTGAGTGGTCTTCCTATAGACCTATGTTGGTGTTGGACTGATGATGTCCCTTCACTAAGACTGTCATGTGCTGTTGTTCTTCAGATCGCCATGTCATCAGTGGCAGCTGTCATTAAATACCTGGAGCTCCTGTCTGATGAGTCCAACTTCAACTCCTTTGAAATGACAACCTTAGACTTGAGTCAGTATATGAGACTGGACAACGCAGCAGTGCGTGCCCTTAACCTTTTTCAGGTAAGAGCCAAGATGTCACGTACTGCACCCTTTCTTCGGGGTGAGGGGGTACCCCCGTTTCTCTCCTCATTCTGCACTCGGCTCAGATCGTGTTTGTAAAGATTTCATTTATCTGGGAACTTGAACATTAAAAGCTTTGAAACTGAAACCCATGTTGTTCAGACTATAAATTAAGACTGTTCAAGGGCTGTTTCTTAATGTCACCTGAGGGGTTTGACTGAATCAGTGTTCATTGTAAGAGAGATGGCAATGGGAGTTGTGTTGTGTATTTGAATATGAAAATATTCTCATATACCCTATAACAACAACATCACTCTATTTCAGCCAATAAAGCAAACTTCTTGGAAGAGCAGTGCAGAGTGTGTTGTAAGATGGATTTATACTAATAAATCTGCAACAATGACTGGAAAGGTTTAAAAAAGAGAGGGTCTTTTCCGTCTTAGCAAGGTAGACAATTTCAGTCTGACACGTTGTAGAAATACCTTTTTCTCGCAGGAATTTTAAGTCTGGAGGCTCTCTTTGATTCTTTCTATTGAGGAACATAACTTTATTTTGCCCCTGTACTCAATTAACGGGTATTGGTCCGTAACGGAACTTGTGTTTTGAGGTTGGACAGATTAGGAAATGTCCTTTAGGTTCTACCTTTTCAAAAAGCATCACCCTGCTGCTCTTAGAAATCAAGTTGCAGAGCAGCAGACAGTGACAAGACTGCAAAGGTTGAAAATGTGATTTGAGAGCGCATGGGGGTCTGATGTCCTGTCCACTTCTGCTGTGCTGGTTCCTGACACCTCCCGCTCCTCAGCACTGAGCTGCTCCAGCTCCTCTGTTTCTCTGCGACTGCGTCCAGACAGCCATTTAATAAAGCAGTGTGACCGCAGGCCTCTCCGGATGACACCAGCGGATCCCACTCCCTTGCTGGCTTGCTGAACAAGTGCAAGACTCCCCAGGGGCAGAGGCTTGTCAACCAGTGGATCAAACAGCCCCTCATGGACAAGAACAAGATAGAGGAGAGGTGAGTGTATCGCCTGCACAATAATGCTTTTGTTCACAAAGACCACTTCAACTGCCACTTCAGCTTCAGTACAGCTGCCTGACTCCCCAGTTTGTAAATAAAACAAGCCTAAAGCCTAAATAAAAGGCCGATGTTTGTAGACCAAAAGTAACAAACGCAAGTAAAGACATAAAAGGCCATGAGTATAAGGCAAACAGTTCCTTTGTATGTGCAAGTGTATATTTTCCTATCAGTCCAAAGTTTCGAGCACCACATAATATAAATCATTCAAGCTGGAAGAGGTCTTTATTTGTTCTACATAAAATAGAATGCATGGAATTTTTTACAGTACTGTTGCAAGCACACTGTTGGCTTCCCCAGGCGTCTAGCTCTGATAAGTGGGTATTTGTTAATCGGGTTTAGTTCTGCCTTTTGTGATGGTTCTCAGGCCCCCAGGGCACTGGGAAGAACGCCCACTCAGCAGGCCTGCGCTGAGCAATTGCACTGCCAGCTTCTCCCTCACGCTGGCTCGGTGCACTGTTATTGAGTAATGGCAAGAGGAAATGGCTTCCCTGGTCAGAACAGGGTGCTGAGAGACCTTCCCAGCTGCCAGTCTCCGATCTGGAGCAGCCTCCACGAGGGCTTGTAAGCAGTTTGTTGCTCTTACAAACCAATTTATTTTTTTCTTGTCTTTTGTGGTGTTTCTGTGAAATACAAAAAAGGCTTTCAGTTAAATCCTGTTTTCTGGGGTGAGAAATTTTACCTCATTTCCATGAGCTGAAAGTTGATGAAGGGATACGCTTAATGGAATATGAATGAAAACTGTTGGTAGTGTTGGCTCATGTTTGTGCCATTAATAAGGAGTTTAGAATACAACTGAGGAGGTTGTTGCAGATCTGTGTCCTGTACAGTGACATGCTTGTCTGTTCCCAAAGGGAGTTCATTTTGATTTTAACACAGGCTGCTGATTAGTGAAAGTCATTCCAACCATCTTGCTCATTAAAACATTTTGATCAAGACATTTTTTCAAAGAATCCCAGTTAATCCACTTCAGCAGTGTGATTTGTATTTTTTTATCATATTCATGTTTTTTTGTTTAAAGAGTCTCCTGTTCTCAGCCCGTAGTGCACTTCCTTGAAATGTCCACTTGTGTAATTACAGTAATGCTGTGTGTCATGCAGTCCCTTGCATTCATTCTGCCACTGCCTTGTAGAATGTTTCATGGGTAGCCATCAGCCTGAGAAGAGACAAAGCTGTAAGGCTGATTTAAAGGAATCCCTTTGCACAGTGTTGCATTGACTTGTGTGAATTTTAAAACAGAACTGACTTAGGGGAAAATGCAACTGGATTGGACTGCCCAATTATTCGCTGCACTGCAGAGCAGTTTCCATAAGCACAACTGCCAGTTTAATCCTGGATTACATGCACAGTGCATCTTCCAACTGTCCCCAATGTAGTTACAACAGAGGTTATCACTAAAGTGGTATTATTGTTTCAAGACCACATCTAATGCATCTGTACACAAAGTGCCAGAAGGCTGTACTTTTTGGAGGTTATTACTGGAAAATAATATACTGTAGCTCATAAATCTGCTTCTTTCAAGAGGCATAGTTCAGTCTTTAAATTATTTTGTTTGTGCTAGAGCTGTGTTGATCAAGATTTCCATTCTGGGCCCACTGGATGTAGTGTAGCTGCTGTGTGGAGATCTGAAAGGTTTGGAGCTGCAGAGCTTTATGGAAAGAATTATCTACACCATTTACCCAATTTCACAACCTGAAGCTTTGTTTTAAATGCCTTAAAGATCTAGACATGCAGCATGAGTCTTGAGTTTTGGCAAGGAAGCAGAGGGTGGTGAGTGTCGTACTGTATTTTATGCCATACTGTGATCTCTACACATAGCTACTCTTATCTATAAAGAATGTGGCTGTTTCAAATTACTTGAAAAGAATCCACAAATCCTCTTCCTTTCTACGCTTTTGTGTTCTGCTCTATCTTTAAATTAGAGTTATGCTAGCAATGATTTGTTTTGCTGCTGTGAAGTCGTAAGGTGTTTTTCTAGTGGAGACACCTTATAATTTTGTGTTTTTGTGGCATTTCTCATTATGAACAGAAGAGAGAGTTTCAGGCTCTGGAAAGCTACACAGTACCTGTAATCTCTGAAGCTCTACGATAATGAACGTGTTAGTACTTGTGTGTGTTTCAGCTTTGTAGAGTTGGTATGCTCCCAGGATTGAACATGCTGGAGCTTCCTCCTCTGGCTTGGGAAAGTACTCCTATAGAGCTATCGTATTTCATAGCAGTTTGGAATAACAGGGGTGTACAGGGGGTGGAGGAATGGGGGGAATTTGGGGGAAGTTGTGGTAATGTTGTTTTATTAATGTTTATTAAAAATTGGCTCATAAAGAAAATTGTCAGAGGAACTAAGTTTCCAGGTGTCTATGAAAATGCAAGAAACGGCTGGTTTAAATGTGACACTATCATTTTTTAAAGAAAAGAACATGAACAATCCAGAATTTATTTACTGTCATAGGACAAATACTTTAAAGCTGTTTGAAGAAAATAAGAAAAATACCAAATACCTTTGGCAAAGCCAAAGTAAATTTTAGACTTGAAAGAATCGTTTTTCTATTTTCTGCTCTAATCAGCAGAGCAAATGCATGGTAAAAAAAAACTATTTTTTTACTATGAAGTAGAATCATGTTTGAGTAGGAAGCCATGTCTGACTGTGTTGGCTACAAAGAAACAAGAAAAGGTTAACTGCAAACTGAAGCATAGAAAGAAAATGCACAGCTTTTTGGCTGGTGAGCTTCCTCCTGGTATGTTGAGAGAGTTCAACCGACCAAACTGGCTTCTCAGGCTGGAATTAAACGTTTACTTATTATTTATTTTGCTGTGAGATTTCACAGTTTGGACATAAAGAGATGCTGATATTTAAGACAGCCACAAAATATTTAGTATTGTTTTCTACGGGTCTTGGAATTGTTAGTCTGAGATCTGCATGCCCTCTAAAGTGCCTTCGAAACCTTTTCACCCAGTGTGTTTGATCATTTACTGGTAAAGTGCTGGTTCTCACTCCCCGGGAAAACTGAGAGACTCCTGACACAGGGAGAGAAGATTGAGAGATGGGGGAGGGGTGAGTAGAAAAATGTTGAATGTTGCTGATCCAGTGGCCTGTGTCTTCGTCTGTGCAGGGGCAGACTGGGAATTCTGAGTTCTCATAAGCGAAGAAAAAGGAAGTTCCCTGTGGGCTGTGATGGTTTTCTCTCAAAGAAGAGATGAACCCTGGGGTTTAAAGTGCTCCATGACAACAGTTCCTGCTGTAACCAGTCATGACAAGTTGTTGATACCTCCCGAGACTCCCCGCGGAATGAGGGTGTGTCAGTTTCTGTTAGTTCCACTAGCGACTCGTTTTTTTGAATAGAGATGAAACTGGAGCTGGCAGTATCTGTGAGGGAGAGAGTACGCACTAAAAACTTGTTTTGTTTTTGTTCTGTTTGGGTGCCTGTAGCAATGAACATTAGGGAAATAAGATGGCAGTATCACAATATTTCTGCTTCATGTGTTCGATTTTTATTCACGTTGTTCCCATCCAGTGATTGATTTTTTGGAGTGTAGATAAACTTGTTTTTAAAGCACTTGGAAATTTCTTTATGTGAAGTAATAATCCAAAACGTGTGGTGGCTTTGTCTGTATTTTTCTTCAAAATATACAAGCCATTGGAATGAGGATTTCAGAGTCTTAGTGGAGTACCTTCTCTGTATGAATAGATAAAAGCAAGGGAAAAATGTCATTATCCAGTAAATACACCTCCACTTGCTTTCTTTTCTTTCTTTATACCTCTACAAGTAATAGAATAAAAGTTTAAATTATCCTTGTTTACACAACTAAGAAAACTACAGTTTTTTGTGGTACTTCCTAATTTTAGTGCCGTTTCACCATTGTCACATTTCAATGAAAGTGAGGTCATTTGTACTCTCATTTGTCAGTTGATGCTGGCAAGAGAAAGGCTGCAGCTATTCAAACACAGAAAATTCTGTTAAGGTTAAGGGAATGTAATTAAGTTTACATTTACTCTGTTTTAGTGCCACTCAGGTCAAAATAACTGAATTGGATAGCCGGATTGTGTCTTCAGACCGACAGCCTCACAGTCCATTTTGTCTATCCCCTATGTCTGTGTGGTATTTTATTCAACGTGTTGCACAGAAACGTAAAAGCAAATCGTCTATTTATATGAAAATTCTGCTGTAGCAGCACCAAAGGGCACAGCTATCTGGCACGTTTAGTGAAAATGTTGGTCTTCCTTGTGATTGAATACGTTTCAGATTGTCAGAAGATGCTTTTCTTCTCACTCAACGTTTGCAATGAAAGAACGAAAACAATTTCAACTCGGTAAAAAATGGAGGGGAATGTAACCTTGCAGTTAAGATGACTTGGCAGTGTTGAATGACTGTTCATTGTCTTCCATGTTCCATGTTATCTCAGGTGAGAAGGATCAGAAGTCGCTGTGAGTCAGCTTTCCCTCCCCTCAGGAGCAGCCATTTTGACAGTGCAGTGTCTGGGCTTGTATGAGAGGTCTTTCCCACTGTGAGGGATGGCACATGCATCTGTATGGCACATTGCAGGGCTAGCCAGGCCTGTAGCTGTAATTGACGTTCTACAGGCTCTGGTAAGCAGCATTTTGTCTCAGCTACGAGTTTGCATTCCTGTGTCTGAATTTCATTGATGATTAATGTCCTTTCCAGAAGACCTGCAGTTAGACTTTCAGTCAGCTTTTACGCTCTCTGTTAATTAGGTCATGGCACGTGTGTGGCGTGGTATATTCTTCTTGCATTTGCAGTCATAATTTAGAAACACCAAGATATAAGAATGTGGTGTCTTCTACCACACCAGAACATCTTCCATTGAGTCAGTGTGATTAAGTGACACACAGGCAGACCTCATGGATTGTTTAGAGAAAATGCCTCATGTGGTCTGGAAAGCAAATGATTCCTGTACTGTTGAAATAAGCCATCTCTGACGGGAATGCAGGGAATTATGTAAATTTGTGGCTGTAGTACATTCAGGTGCGGTTCAGTCTGGTTACCAATTACTCCATTTTTCCTTTCAGCACAACAGTAGGGTTTTTTCATTTGTCTTAATTCTTTCAAGAGATAGGTTTCTCATAACTGAATTGGAATTAGAAACATTTTACTGTCATAGGAATAATAGGAACAGGGTTGTGAAAAATACATAGTGAGGCAGTGGATTAAGAGAGGTCTGTAGTCTGAATTAATTGAGGTGTTCTAAAAATAATAATTCCTTGGCATGCTGTTAGACATAATTTTTGGTCAAACCTGTCAGTTTACCTTACACCCACAGACCAAAATTAGTAAAAATGTGATGAGCTGTAATGTTTTTCGCTCATAAATTCATGATTAATTAGTCATGATAAGTAAAACTTGTGAAGATTGAACCAAAAACAAACTTTCTTTAAGAATATTTGCTTGTGAAGTAGGTCTTGTAGCAGATGTATTCACAGGATTCATATGATTAGCCAGTTTTTTTGAGCAATTTAGCCCGTTTTCATTTCCAAAGATGTTTTTTCTTGCTTAGCCGTCTTACTGCTATTACTCCTGTAATGCTAATAATTTAAGTGTTTAAGTTGTGAGAAATATAGAGCTAATCCTAGTCTTGGTGTAAAGTGTAAAAAGACCTGGCAGTCATGCTGCAGTGTTGAAAACTGAATTGTTATATAGGTTGTTGCACTTATGCTTCCAGAATGTACCTATACGTATGAATCTGTCTTCCTGGGTGGGTGAGCTAGGCATTTTTTAATTTTACTATGGCAAATATCCGTACGGCCCTGACTGTTGGACTCCAACAATGCTGGTTATGAACGTGGGCCAGGGGTCCGTGTGTGACCTCCCATGAATTTAAAACAAGGGGTCTAGTACCCCTGAAACTGAGTTCCACAGTCTCCTGCAGAACGCTAAAATCCAGATTGGCATGTGACTACCATTTCAGTGTTTTCTGTTAACACTTTTGGCGCTTATGTTTTCTGCAGTTGTCTGTTGCTTATTCACTCCACTAAAGCGGATGACTGTTATCTTTGGTTCCATGTTGGTTACATCTGCCCTCCTGAAACTTCACCGGGGTGTGGAATTCTCTTTGTGTGCGTATTCATGAAAACACATTTCCCATCCACAAACATATCCAGGTTTAGAACAGGGATGAGTCAGGTTGCGATACGGTATCAACCAAAACAGCCAGGATATGAAGAGGTCACCTGTTAAAGATGTGATTCAAAGTAAGGTGGATCTTTTGTCATGAATGAGAATTTCAGGTTCTTCAGGTAAATGCCACACGACAGTATAATGCTCTCTTGTTGAGATCTTCTGTTGTCCACTCAAGGTCAGCAAGCAATGTGGGGTGAGAGGTAAAGGTTAGCCAGAATGATTTAAAAAATTTGAAGAGGGAAAGGAGAGTTAAAAATTAGTTTTATTATTTGTTCATTCCACATAGTTTAGGGCTGAAGGTTAGTGTCTTCAGTCCTTCTTTTTTGCGTAGCTTTGCAAAGCTTTGTGTACATATATATAGCTATACATTATATTAGTATATATTACATATACCTTAGTTGTACATAATAGTTTTCTCCCCTGGAACAAACTGAAGTTTGGAATGTTTTAGGTCAAACCACATTTTCTGTTCATCTACAGTTTTCACATTTTTTAAATAAGAGTGGAAGGGAGGGGAAGTTATAAAACAAGAAAAATACACACCTAGAATAGCACTCTAAAATGTGTCTAAAAACGCCACCTAGTGGTGTGACATACAGAGTACTTGTATTTTTTTCTCTTGCTCAGTATATAGAACCTCTCTTAGCAAGAAGCCAGAAAATAATAATAATAAACTTTATTTTATATAGCGCCTTTAAAGGTGGCTTCTCAAAGTGCTTTACAGAATGAAAAAAATCTGATTTGAAAGCAAGTAGGATCTCCCAGCAAGATCATTCTAAAAACATGCTCTGAACAATACAAATTCTTCTTAGAAATCTGAAATGAGTATGACATAATTTAAGAAACTAAATGTAGGTACTGCAGGAATGGAAAACTTTAACCAAGGATCTGCTGCACACAGATCTGGGCCTATTCAATCAGTAAATGGATCAAGAGTATTTAAAAGTCTCCTAATTTTTAGTACATGCCCTGTGTCTTTCTTCCTTCTTAATTTTGTCACTCACCAGCAAGGAAACAATGTATTTCTGGAAGCTGGGTACTTCAAAGACACTGGTTTTTGCTCACTGGGGACTGGCAGTGTTATCTTCACATTTTAGTTCCTAGTGTTTCCTTGGCAGTATGTGCTTCGTGTAAAGTGACATACTTTGCAAGCCTGACATTTTCCAGTCGATGTGTGTGTTGTTACATGTTAAACAGTAACACCCTCATGGCAACAGGGGCCAAGGAAGTGGTATAACCAGTTTGTTATTCACTAATTTGTCATGTGACTTGGTTAATAAATGCAGCCCTGGTTTTGAAAACTGAGCTGTTTTTACTGGGTTTGGTGTTAGCAGAATTGTGGGTTAGCTGGTTGAGTACTGAAGGGATGACATGGGGTTATGGACTGATGCACAAGTGTAGGAATGAGTGGAGTGAATGTTGTCCAGCTTCCTTCTTAAGTGCTACGCAGACTCACCATCTTTAAAATGTATCGCTATCTCAGTCACCTGTGCTTTCTCCTCGCACTGGAATCCGAGACAGTAAAACCTCATTGTGTCTGAGTGAACAATGGCTGCATTAAGGATCTTATTCCTCAAAGCAGTGTTTTCAAGACACAGTACAGTGAGGGAGAATGCCCTGTTATCCCACGATGGCCTGGGTTTACAGAGAGGTACTGTACCTGACATGGGTGGTTCTAGACTGAGAACTACAATCCGATGTGCACCTCATTCCCTGGCACTCTCCTGCTTCACACTAGCTACACAGCATGGGTGTTGACCAAGGTCACTGGTTGGTTAACAGGCCACCTTGTGGCTGTTCTACACATTACAACCTTGCAAACTTGGAACACTGGAACTGTCAGGTATTTAAGGAGTGTTATTATTAACAGGGTGCCCTGTCCCCTGTAGTCCTGCGATAGGGATAAGTCACGCATTCAAAAACCACCCACTAACTCTGATTGCTGTCCCCAGAGGCCCTATCTCCCCATTAAAATGCACTGATTTCCACATCCGGCCTCTGATTGCCAGTATTGGGAACAGCTCACATCCCCAGAGAATGACAAAGCTATGTTCTCTCCTTGTTAACAGACCCTGATTTAGACAGATAACCTCAATATAGGAGTCAGAGGAGGAAATGAGTAACATTACCTGTGTGCAATGTCACCCTGCTATTTGAACCATTCATTTTTCTATAAAGTGAAGTAAATCAGGGTGAATTTACACTGAATGAGTGTGGATGTCTACCTGGTTAATGGGGGTATCCTTAATCCTGGGATCGGGTGTACCTCAGAGAATTGTTTCTGGGAGGTGCCTAAAACAATGAAATATCTCCTCGAAAATGGCATTTCTGGATCAACCAAACCAAGCGGGATCTTTCATTTGTAACCCTTCTTCAGTGACACTTTCCAGTATCTGTATTTTTAATGTTATTACATTTGATGATAATTTCAAATGGCTTTAGTGTACACTTTAAGTCACAGTGATCTCATGGTCTATTCATATGACTCCTCCCATTCTGATGAATTAATCCTGAACAATTGCTTATTGTAAACTGTTACCAAATCTGTTTGGTGTTCTTATGTGTAGATTCACATGTATCCAGGCTGCAGTATGGCTGCATACTTGTTCTGGATTTTTCCAGAATCGCTTGAGTGGTACATGTCTGTCTGCCATGACTGCAGCAGAGCTTTCAGTTTCCTGCTCTCTCGCTCTCTGGAGCAGCGTCCTGGCAAATTGCCCCTAAGGCCAGCACTCAGGGAATCTGTCTCAGTGGATTCTTCGAAACAGGGACTTGAAGGTGATCTTTCCAGAAAGGTTGATGAGCTCATCTTTGTGAGCACAGAGCAGTAAGCAGGTTCCTCCTTCCTCTGCTCTCCGTGTGAATAAAGTATTTTCAGGGCAGGTTTTCTGTCATAGTAAATTCTTTGTCCAGCCACTCTGTGGCTCTCATTTAATTCCCTAGAAAGACTTTGCTTTAAAGTGCTTTAAAAACTGGAATACGAGCAGGTCGCTTTTATGTTAAAATCAAGTCCAAAAGTTTTTTTTTTGCAGAGCAATGAAGTTCATGGGTTTGGGTAAGTTTATAGGCAGTTGTACACAATTTTAGAAATAGGATTTAAAATCCTGTTTAACAGCGTTTCGTATATTTACTTTTCCCTCTAACTAGTGGATGCTTTTGCAGTGGCTGTATAAAAAGGCTGGGAGCAAGTGGGCCCTCTGGTGGATTGCCATGGTGAAATCATCCTTCGGTTACTATTGCCAGCGGCAGGAATCGTTGATTTTTTTTTTTAGTTCTCACACTTCTGTGAAACTTTAAATATTTGAATTTTCAGTTGAGTTTTGCATGGTCTGAAAAATCTAGATTTTTTTTTCCCCTTTCAAAGCAAGGTGGTTTAGTATAGCTTCTCAGTTGTAATATTCCAGTTTCTATTCAAACAGCACAGGTCTGATAAATATTTACTTGAAGTTGAACTAAAAGATGATAATTTAAAAGTATTTTTTATAACGTCATGGATAGTTATAAAATTATACAATAATAGCTCTTGTCCTTACAAATTTCTGATAGGGGTAATGTATACAACCAAATGCCTGAAGTCTGTTGTGCTCCAGAGCTGAACAGGAAGTAACTTTTGCAGTGTACCGAGGGATGTCAGCAGGAGAAGCAGATATTTAGATATTTATTGCTCTTTGTCTACCTGAGTCTCTGCTTACACTCCCTCAGAAACATGGTTAGGTTCATAATCTTCACAGTTGTTTGTCTGCATTTATCTCTAATAGTGATCTCAGCCACAGAGTTAGCTGCCTTATCTTGTTGTCACTTTATTTTTGTCATATCTATTGCTTATTTGGTGGACATGACAGGAATAACAGTCTGGTTTCAAAGATGGATCTTTTGAGTTTTTAACCCTGTTAGTGTGAGATGCGCTCACTTCACTGACACTTGAGTATTCTTACTGCCCTTCACTGTAGTCTTGGATAAAGACGTCAAATTAATGTGTCATTAATTATATTGGTATTAAATCTAACTTATTAATGTTATACATATCCCTGGTACATAATATGAAACCTTCATGAAGAGATAATATATTAAAGAAGCAATCATGAAGTGCAAAGTAGAACAGAACCAATCACAGCAGCACCTGTCAGCTTGGCCTTGTGCAGTCCTGCTGTTGGAGCCTAATATTTCCATTAGTAAATGTGGGTGATGTGGACAGTTGCACTGTGCTTTGGGGTGGAGGGGAGTGCTCACTTCTGTATGGTCAGGGTCTGAAATGATGGTGCCCTCATTGTGTATGTGTGCTCTCTACCCTGCAGGCTGGACCTGGTGGAGTCTTTCTTCCAGGATGTGGAGCTGCGACAGAGCTGTCAGGAGGACCTGCTCCGCCGCTTCCCAGACCTCAACCGCCTGGCCAAGAAATTCCAGCGCCAGACCGCCACCCTGCAGGACTGCTACCGTGTGTACCAGGCTGTGAGCCAGCTGCCCAACCTGGTGCTCACACTGCAGAGATACAGCGGTAAGGCCTGCAGCACCTGGGGTCAGCGGTCTTCTGTTTTCCCTTCAAAACCATGAGAGGGTTTGTGACATTTAGCCTCTTTGTCAGCTGTGCAGGAAGCTGGTTTTGGTGGATATTTGTTGAGCCGCACAGTGATTTGCACTAAGTGTCCCCTTTAGCTTTCTCCACAATATCAGATATGGCCAAGGGAGCCCTGGTTCCACCATGTTGCACAAGCCTTTCCATCAGTGCTCTTCTCTGGCTTTTCTTACATCTGGAGCAGAGGAGGTCAAAGTGCACGTTACCCACTCTTTAGCCAGTTTCAGGCCTGACGTTTTCTCTTGACGCAGGCAGCATACCGTTCTACGTGTCTAGCAGGTGAGAATAGTTTCTCCGTTATTAGCCATGGGGGGTTGGCTTGATGAAATTCAAATTGTTCAGTGCCTTTGTTTTGTTCCTCACATTCATGACCTGTTTAGTTCACTGAATCATCTGGCATATCCCTCTCCTAATCTTTATTCGTTACCACTTCAGGAGCACGACTCACAGGTGCTTGCAGCTTGGGGCTGTCTGTGTTTCTTATTAGTTTCACCACGGGTTCAGATTCATCAAAAATTGTTCTGGTGCTTTTACTAAACAAAAACAACTTCTTAAGGCTTCTTTAAAAAAAAATGAAATGTATTTAAAAGTTTTTTATGCACATGACTGCTTCTACTCTTCCAGAGCCATTGTAGGAGTGCTGTAGTCTACAGTGGCAATGTGCACAGAGCATTATAGCAGCAAACCAGAAGGCTTCATATCCTGTTAATTTTTTTTTACGCTTTAAATCATTTTTTAAATTTGGAAACACACAGGTACATTTTTTCATCTCGCAACAAAGTGCCGATGCTTTGCTTCAAAGAGCACGGTTAGTCTAAAACTGAGAGGAGCTGAGCTTGCAAGATTATATTCCTATTCATGAGAGAGTGTTGTTATCTAGAGGGGTAATATGCTTAAGACTCCCTGCATGTCCTGTAGCCATCGTGTAACAAGAGGAAGGAGGATTACAGGGTGTCATCTCTTCATTCTCCTCCTCAAAGCCCAGAAACAAGCAATGAATTCTGTAGGAGTTACTCTGTTGGATCGCTATTGAATGTGAGGATACATTAGTCAATGGGAAGGATATGCAACATGCACTGGTGATGTTGGATGTGGTATTTGATTCAATCTCTGTAGTGACTTCTTTTATAGAATTAAAAACAACTGTAGTTGTCGGTGAGTGTAGGTTTCCTTTTCATTTTTGTTGTCCGTTTTCCTGTGCTAAACCTTAGCCAGCTTCCTTTTTGGTGAACCAGTGGCTATTGTGGTCGAGAGTCACAGGGCTGCTGCAGTGTCTGAAAATGGCAAATGACATCAGATGAAAGTGCGTGTTGCTGCAGAGGGTTCAGTGATGTCAGCGCAGGGGTGCGGAGCCAGGCTGCAAATAGGATTGCAAGCTCTGGGCTGCGGGAGAGTCTTATGGAATTCATTATTTAAGTGTCACATAGAGTTATGATGAGAATGCACATGTAGCACTTCTTATTGGATTTTCCAGTGATTTAAAAGTCAAAAAGCCAATATCCTTTGACATTTACACATTCTGAACCAATAAATACTGATGAGCTTTGGGACTGCCTCCCCTCAAAAGGTACCATGGAAATGAGACGGAGAGGAATGCAGACAGGGTGCGAATAGCTCTAGGACCCGTTTTGTCTCTTTGGAACATGCTGTTCCTCCACAGAGAAAGCAAAAATAAGCAATGAGCTGACTGACAATCCTACTGTTAGTTGTGGAAATAATGCACCATGATAAAAACTGTTCATTTGCTGCCTCTCGCTCATCCAGGCGTGTTGTTTCAGTTTCTGTGCAGGATAATGGAAGTCTGTCCAGTCCTGCAGGTCCAGAAAGACTGTTGCATGAAACGCCAGGGAGGCTGTCAAAAAAACCTTTTCTGCGAAGAAGAATCTTAATTCAGGCCATAGAAAGTTAATGTTGTTTGGTTTGGAGTGGGAAATTTTTTGATATAAAGATGTATGCAATGGTAGGTTTTCTTTGGATAACAATATTTTAGCAAGATTCCTGTCTAAATTTAGAAGTAGTGCATCCACATTAAAGCATTTTTCAAGAGTGTTAATGCTATGCATGTTCAGGGTTAAATGTAGAGCTTTGTGTTAGTGTTAATATTGTGGAATGTTACTCAGAGAGTCTACGTGTTTATAAGGGATCAGTTACTTTTCCTTATTGGGTATGCAACCTAACTTATATAAGTACAATATAGCATAATATAATCTCATAGATGTAGGACAGCCCTTTTATCAGTCACACCGTGTGGGAAATAAAACTTAATTACTCTACAGCAATTCCTTAGGAATGAAGATGATAATTCACTGGAAGTGAAGGTATTTAATCCATTAATCAATTTTCTAACTGCATTTCCAATGCAGGGTCATGGGGAAGCCGGAGCCCATCTCAACAAGCAGTGGGCGCAAGGCAGTATGCACCCTGGAGGGGATGCCAGCACATTGCAGGGCACACACTTGCACCAGGGTCTTTCCACTACCCAATTGACCTACCCAGTATGTCTTTGGACTGTGGGAGGAAACTGGAGCACCTGGAGGAAGCTCATGCAAATACAGAGAGAACATACAAGCACCCCACAGATAGTACCCCCCAATCTGGAATTGAACCCAGGACCCCAGTGCTGAAAGGTAGCAATGCTAACCACTGTACAACTCTGGCATCCTGAGGGCTTTTCACGTCAGTTAATAAATAACTGTGACCTTAAGCATATTTGGAATAGTTCTTTAATATGATTGCTCAGCAGGTGGTTTAATTAAGAGGTTTAGCAGATTGTGTTGCCTTGTGGTTTTTATGATGTGCCGCATAAAGTGTGACAGCAGTGTCCAAGCAGATACCCAGATGTAGCTGTAGATCTAAACTTATGAGATAACTCTTGAATCGATTTGACTCTGAGAATGTGTCTCATTAATCAAGCTCCCTCTGACAATGTTCTGAACTTATTCATCATTGTTCTTCCTCCTTTCTGTCAGCATAGGTATCTCGCCTTACATGGTAACCAATTAACGAACTAAATGCTGAGCTCGCAAGTGAATGGGAAACGTTGTTAGTTAAGGGTTTGCCGTGCATGTATAGTTTCAAATAAGCATCATCACAAGTGTAGCTGCTGCGGGCAACCTGATCTTTCCTGATATTGTATTTTACTGAAATCATTAAAGTGTACGACATTTATTTTACACCAGCATGCCACCCTTGTGAATTTTAATATTCATATTATGTGCATTTGTGCACTGCATATCAATATGATGTCAATCCCTATATGATATGATCCGCTATGTATAGCCGTCAAGAGTACTTACAAATTCCATAAATCATTGCACAGGGACTTCTTTGTAATCCCAGACAGCAAGAAAGAGCAAAGCTTCAACCAAAGCAGTTATACACCCAGGAAACCCAAAACAGCATTTCCTATTCTCATTTTGTACTGCATGAACCAGCCTTCATTAGTGTTTATTTCTGCAAAGAAGAGCATATTTGATTATTGCCCTCTTTGCTTTCAATTTTGCTGCATCTCTTAAATACAAATGCTTTTGAATGTTTTATGTAAAAATGGAGATTTATTCTAACAAGGGTTTGTCTAGCTGAAGGCTGCTGCAGTGCACAGCTTTGAGTTTCTGCAAGAGCTTTTTATAAGAAACCCTGTGCACTTTGTGTGCATACAGGGCTATGTATGTGCAGAGGTGATCAAATAATCTTTTGGTGTTATTTGTGAGCTTAAGGTATCTCCACCTAAGTTCTGGTCCATCAGCATGCACTGCATAGACGAATGAGCCACATTCCATTAAGGTATGCAGGTCTGTTAAAATCATTTCGAGCTGTAGACCAGAGAGGTGAATAGTTTACTCAAGTAAATAATTAGATCAACTAACCAAGTGAAATCTTTTAAATTTGTGGACTTAATTTGTGGAATTCTGGCAGTAGACAGCAGCCAGCAGCCAACATCCTTGAGATATTTTTTCTGTGATGATTAGAGTATCTATCAGGATCTTGTGCATAGTCTCTTACTCAGGTATATTGGTATTTCCAAAAGTGATAGCTGATGACTGAAGAGAGAGATTAGTTTTGACGTTTGGAGTGTACCTTCCTCATTTGTGATTTTTGGCTAGAGTTCAGAAACATTCTTGATCAAAGTATATGGAAAACACTGGCAACTTTATCTAAATTATAAAGAAACATGTTCACATCTTGTGGAGTGCACTGCAGTGCTGAAAAATTGTTAGGTGAACCAAGATTGATGAGGTCATTGTTTCCCTGTCAGTCATTTCTAAGGTACAGGCCTTACTGATTTCAAGGCTGGCCTCAGAGATTCAGTTAAAGACAAAATATCAAAGAATGCCCCTGAGACATCAACATCACAACTCAAAGGATACATTTATGTTGATGTTGCCTTTCTTTTACATACATATTTAAAAAGTGATTTGTTCGGCTTCAAGGAGAGCCCTCATGTTACTTTAATGCTATTCATTGCTTTTGTGCACTTAAAAGGCATTAAACAGCAATAAAATAAATAAAAGATAAAAGCTGATTTATATTTTTAAAATATTATGTTCAGATCAGTTAATCTTGTTTCCTTATTCAGTATCTGTGGATCTGTAGCTGTGAACTGGATTAAGCTCTAGTAATGGACACACAAGAAGTATATGTGTGTCCAGAGGAAATCACTTCTGTCACAAATCCAGAGCAATAAGTTTGAAATGTTTGAAAATGCTGGCCATCACTGGACAAGGTTATGTGCTTTCCTTCCTTAAGCTCTATTCTAGACCCTGAGTGTAATTCAAGGCTTGAGATTAGGGGTAAAATATGCCATTAACACCAGGCTGTCAGCCTCCCATTCCATGTGTTTGAGCAAATTAGTCACCGTGTCAGTCTGGCGTTTGTTAGTCAGTCAGCTTATTGAGTCCCTTGGTCAGGAGTCTTAGCGTAGTTTTAGTGACCTGAATT